>NC_081405.1:538899177-539224177 GCF_030272615.1 Cryptomeria japonica | reverse complement strand
ATGGACCATGACCTTTAAAAGTATGCTCAAAGACGTTGGTAGGATAAGGACATGGAAAATGAGATGAAACTAAGGCAAGGATTTATGCAAAGGATGGGATCAAAGGGATCGAAGGATGGAAAATATGCATTGCATAATGGATAGGGTATTGGAAGAATTGGGCTTCAGTGGATGGAAATGTTGGCAGGATCGACAATGGCACACACCTTGAGGGGTGATGGACTGATGGAGGAAAAATGTATTCTGGATATTGAGATTTTGACGAAGGAACGACTATGGATTTTGGGACATAAAGGCCCAAAATGGATGAAGAAGGTGGTGGAGAAATAAATTTGAGAGGTTTGGATGGACGAATAGCAATTTTGGATGCCAAGTTGGATGTTTCTTTAGGATTTTGTGCTTCAAGGAGCCGCTTAGGGATCCACATGGTTTTCAATTTTTCATGCTTTTGTGGTTCCTTGGAGTGCATTGCTTGCACAAGGGATTTAGGAACCCATATATGTTTTGACTTTTCTTTATTTTGCTCAGTGGGCCTTTGTGGCCTTTTGGATATTTCTTTTTCTTTATAGATCAAATTTTTCTTTGTTTTGACATGTCGATTATATTGGACATGTTGATCCTTGAATACATGTGGATTGCTAGACTTATGATGCTTATACTTGGCATCCAAATTGCTTGGAGGGGAAAAGGAATGCATGGATTGATATGAATGAAATGGAGTTCTTTTGGATTGATGAAATTTACTCAAGGATGTGTGCCTTTGCTGACCTTGCATAGAGGACGAAGGGATATAGGGACCTAGAATGGATGGAAGCGATGATGGGGAAGGTGGACATTTGGATTTTGACTTTCAAGGGATACGAACACCTTGAGTGTGAGCTCTGTAGCCATGACCATTAGTATACTCTTTGATATGGAGGGGTTCTTGCTCATGAAGGTCTGCTCCTTTGCCTTTATGAATATCTTGACTTGTAGGATACTCTTTTGTTTGGGAAGAAGATGCGAGTCCATTATGAGGTGGATATGATATGAGAGAAATAATGAGATCTTGAAGTGGATTGGATTGCACCAAAGTGGAAGAACCCATTATGCATGTCGAGGGTTCATGAACATCTTGCACTGACACATTAGAATCATGAGGGGGATTAGGATCATGTAGTGGACATGGTTCAATGATAGGCCCTTTAAGAGATGGAATGGGAGAAATAATGGGATCATCAAAAGAAATGAGACCTTGGAATGTATATGGTGCATTAAGACAAGGAAATGGAGGAACAAGTGGATCTTGTGGAGGATCTCAAGGAATAATTTGATCTTGACAAGGAGGAAGATCATTGGAATCCTCTTTAAAGGTGCTTTGCTTTCGACTTTCAATGGGATCATCGGAAAGGATGGAAGGGATATCTTGATCTTTCTTAGGAAGTGGAATGTCAATGGGATTTGAAAGGACATTGAGTTCATGAAATGGAAGGGGATCATTTGGGATTGGATGAACTGGGATATCTTGATCTTGCCCGGGGAATGGAGTGTCAATAGGACTTTGGATAGGATGGACAAGAATAGGGGAATCATCGTGAGTGTCTGGGAACATGGGGTCCTAGTCAACAATTGGATGGGATGATAAGGTTTCGGGATCTTGATCTTGATCTGGTTTAACATGCATTTCTATATACTCTAAATTATCCTCTTGACATGGGGTTGGACTTTGGATATGCATGGAGGATTCTGACAAGGAATCAATGATTTGGCATGGAGGAAATGCACTTTGAACATTTGTGATGGATTCTGGCAAGGAATCAATGCTTGAACACGAGGAAGAGGGACTTCGAATGGGGTCCTCTAAAATAGGTAATGGCAATAAAGTGCATGGTGGCATTGGGTCTTGTATTTCTAAAACATGACAAGGATGTGCATCATGAATTGGATTATCTTGGCAATCAATTATGGATAGCTCTTGGATAATTGCATCCTTACGTGTATTGTTTGATGAGAACAATATGGAAGGTTCTTGTGAAACTTCTAAAGGTGTAGGGATATATGCCACTGGAGAGTCAATTTGTTTGCGGGGGGATGAGACATTGCTAGACATAAGTGTATTATCTTGATCTTCCTCAATAAACTCACTTGGTAGTTTCCTTAAGAGCATTGCAAATAAGCCGCCTTTCTTTTTAGGTTTTGACATGATTGGATCTAGAATTTGAACTTGTTTTTGGTTTGATGTCATGTTTTGATATTGAACTAGATGTTGATCATTTTGGTTTGACATGTTCAAAATTCGGCTTGGTGCATGTTGCAACCTTTGTTTTTGAATGTTTGGTGGCAGTTGTTGACATTGATATGTTGGTTGAACTTGAACTTGTTGATATTCCACCATTGGTTGGACTAGACATTGTATAATTGGTTGGACATATTGTTGAAATTGAACCATTGGTTTTGTTGGTTGAATATGTTGAAATTGTTGAACAATTGGTTGTGATGGTTGAAAATCTTCTTGATAGTAAACACCTTCTTGTTCTTGATGTGAAGGCACATAATGTTGTTGGCTCTTTTCTTGAAATTGTTTCATCATCTCTATTTGTGAGAGGAGAGCTGGTATGTCTGATCGTTCAAGAAGAGATCTTGCATCAATTGACTCAATCTTTGGATTTTGACCTGGAAATTTTCGAAGCATTTTGGACATTTGTGATCTATTTTTCTGAATGTTTTTCACTCTTTGTTCCAAAATCTCATTTTCTTGAGCTAGTTTCTCCTCTAGTTTTTGTATTTGGAGACTTGTTTCATCATAAAAAGTTTGATCGATATTGCCTTGTTGTTGGGTTGGATAGAATTGTGATTGCATTGCCGGTTGATATGTCAAACTTTGTTGCATCATTAGCACTGGGAACCTTGTTTCAATAGACATGTCACTATGCAAATGCAATATTTTTGGAATTTTGATTTTTAAAGGATGATGTATGATATGTAACTAAATGCAAACTAAATAGACGAAAATGCAATCTATGGCAAGAATCCAACCTATTGTTTTTGGTTATTTTTGAAGATTTTGACAAACTTTTTGGAATGCAAATCTAAGAGAGGGACCCTTGGGAAATTGGAATGATGTCTAGACCTCAAAGGACAAAAGGACTAAGTGACAAAGGACAAGATGACAATGTCTCCCCTATATGCTTGGATACTAAGCTAGGTTTGACGAAATGACATTGATGACAAAAGGACAAAAGGTTTGATAAGGTCTAGACTTCTTAACAATGACTTAGGGTTTATCAAAGATTTGGATTACTCAAGCATGACAAAACCTAGTTTTGACACTATATGCAAAAGGACAATTGCTATGAAAATGACCCTAATATGATATGATAATGACCTAAACTTAATGAAGAAACCTAGGGTATGCAAATGCAAATGTATGACAATGGTATGACTTTAATGCAAGAGGACACATGCAAATGGATGACCCTTATTAATATGCAAAGGAGTATGACTTAGGTGAAACCTAACCTTGGTAGTTGACAATGACTTTGCAAAATGCAACCTAGGATTAACCTAAATGTAAGTGGCATAAGCGTTGAGACAAGATTTGGAACAATGTTTGCTCATCATGTTTGAAGGTGTGTTTTGAACCTTGTTGAACTTTTGTGGGATGAATGTCTCTTATGCTTAATCTTATGTTAGATCAATTTGTTTTGCTTTTGAAATGAGATGCAATTCAACTTTTGACAAGCAAAGAATACAAGATATTGCAACTTAGAATCAAGACAATCATGCTCATTTCCACATTTCTTATGGTAGGCAAAGACATTAGGTACTTGAGAGGTAGACTCATTATGAGATTCAGGGAGAATAGATAGATGCTTGACCCCACGGGCTCCCCTCCACGGCACTCACTTCTCAGGGCAGCCAAGCATCAGTCCCCATGGAAATCTCCCCATGGCGAACTTAGTATCTCTTCCAAGTATCCGAATTTGTCCTTCTCAAGCAACTAGAAGGGTTTTGGGCCTCTAAAAACAAGGTATTTAGTAAGGATTTCTGTTAAGTGTTACTCCTTGATGTCACGCAAGCATGATTGAGACATTAAGCCCACCAAGATACCAAAAAAATGTAGTCACGCAAGCACGATTTAGACCAAGAGGCCCTACTTAGATGTTGATATGAGAAAGAGTTCAAGGGTCATCACTTCCCAAGTAACTGCAATTCCCACATAACACTTCCTTCAAAGCTTTCGCTCATCGGGCATTTTTTTATAGTGAGTTAGAATGCCAAGGAATTCTAGCTGTACTCACTTTGGGTCATTCCCTTCTCACGATTATCACTTGCTTGCAAAAGAAAAGTGGTCAGGAAGGTAGACCCTCTAATGGAGACACTCAATCAAAGACATGAGCATGGCATCAAAGATCTGGATTTCTGATCACCCTAAGAAGGATGAGAGCATACTCTCCTACTCCAATGTCACACTCAACAAGAAAAGCACAAACACGTTTATTCCAACCTATTTAGAATCACTAAGTGCCTAATTAAAAATCATAAACACAAAAGTTTGGTTGTTTCTCCAAGGCAACCTGCAAAACCCAAGTTAAAGGTTTGATTTGTTGTCTTTGACCATCGATTCTGCATAACACATGTTAGTAGTTTGATTTTTAGTCTTTTCCATGCGTATGCCAAGATTTTGCATAGATAATTAGTACCAAAATCCAAAGCATAGAAAACAGAATGCAAAAACACAACAAATTTCAAGTAAAAACTACATTTTTTACCTCTGTTCTGGACTTTACACAGGCGCAGAACTCATGACACAGGCGCAAAACCCATGACACAAGCGTAGAATGCTTAACACAGGTGCAAGTTGCTTCACACAAGCGCAAAAGTACCCAGAAAACCCTGCACGACCCTGTTTTTGGGTTTTTTGGCCTGCAAATCAACTTGAAAGCACTCAAAAACACAGTAAAGGGATTAGAAGGTTAGTATTCATGTCAGGTTCACCAATTAATGTACGTTAGGAAATAGGAAATAATCACAAGACAAGAGAAACATATTCATCAATCATTGTCTAATCACGAAAGGCTAGAATGCAATGAATCTATCCTAAACAACATTCAATAGAGACATGAAATCAAAAGCATACAAAACTAAAACTATGCAAACCAGATGACGATTTGAATGCTTCTTCCATGCAGCTCCATTGTTCTTCTTTCCTCTTCAAATAGTTTTTATTGTGGATCTCACCTACTAGTGCATGATCATGATTGAAAGCAAGTAGACAAGATTATTGATCAGGAGTACTAGAAATGTGATTGTTTTGACAAAGCGATTATTTCAACAAAGTAATTACCAATTATCTTTGATTGACGAAGATCATCCAATTTATAGATAAATTGGAGATAGGACAAATTAGCATGAAATTGATATTTTGGCAAGTGAGTTCAAAAATGGCACAATTGAGTGGAAAAGGAAGGTTATGACACCTTCTATGTCATGAATTATGACATATTTCCAATGCAATGGTTAGAGAACTAGGACCTTATGACATCTTGCTATGTTAAGAGTATGACACATGAAGCACAAAAATAGGGAGAACTAGAGACAATTTAATTAGGTGGAATTGCAATTAGGAAATTAGAAAAAAAGGTGGAAATTAGGAATTAGGAAATAATGAAATTAGAAATTAGGAAATTGATGGAAATTAGAAATTTAGAGAATTTGAAATAATGGAAATTAGAAAATTAGGTAAATTAATTAATAATTTGTCATTTATTAATTAATTCACAAAAAGGGAAAATTGATGAAAGATTAGGAAATTAGGTGAATCAATTAATAATTTTTCATTTATTAATTCATTCACAAAAAGAGGAATAATTAGTTAGCCAATCAAATGAAACATTTAATTGCGACACGAAGACCTAGGATAAATAAATTAATTATTTAATCCTAGAGGAAGAAATGACACACAAGGTTAAATGATTAAATCACAAAAACCCTAGAAGATAAATTAGCAATGCGAAAATGACAATTAGGTCTTGATTGAAGATAATTGATATCGATCATGATTCTGATTAAATGATTAGATTGATAAATGACCAATGTGATAAATGATTTGATTGAGATTGGTTGACAAAAATCAATGACAAATTGACCAAATTGACATGATTGAAAAGGACAAGGATCGATGACAAATCGATCGCAATATGACAAGATTGACAAGGACAAAAATTGACCAAAATCATGACTGAAGATTGTTATCGACAAGACCTAATTCGAAAGTGAGACAAATGAAGAATGCAAAAGAAAGACTCGATGCTCATAAATGATAAAGACCAAGTGCGAATCATAGGAGAAATGTTAATGCGACGCAAAAACCTAAAATGAGGTAATGCGCAAATGTTAAAGTATGACTTCCGCAAGCGTTGACCATTTTTAGGTGTCTACAACAACCAATTGTTCAATAGCTCCAACATTTCCAACAGACACAACCAATGGTCCAACCAACACAACCAATGGTTCAATTTCAACAATATGTCCAACCAACTATACAATGTCCACAAATAGCTCAACCAATGGTGGAATATCAACAAGTTCAATCAACATATCAATGTCAACAACCACAATCACAAATTCAAAAACAAAGGTTGCAGCACACACCAACCCAAGTTTCAAACATGTCAGAACAATTGAACCAAGACCAATATCAAAACATGAAATCAAACCAAGACCAACTCCTTTCCAAACAAGTTCAAATTCCAGATACAACCATGTCAAAACCTTGAAAGAAAGGTGGCTTTATTGCAATTCTCTTAAGGAAATTACCAAGTGAGTTCTTTGAGGAAGATCAAGATAATATAATTATGTCTAGCAATGCCTCATCCCCCCACAAACAAATTGACTCTCCAGTGGCATCTATCCCTACACCTTTAGAAGTTTCCCAAGAACCTTCCATATTGTCCTCATCAAACAATACACCCAAGGATGAAATTATTCAAGGGCTATCCATAATTGATTGCCAAGATAATCCAATTCATGATGCACATCCTTGTCATGTTTCAGAAATACTAGACCCAAGGCCACCATGCACTTTATTGCCATTACCTATTTTAGAGGACCCCATTTGAAGTCCCTCTTCCTCATGTTCAAACATTGATTCCTTGTCAGAATCCTCCATGCATATCCAAAGTCCAACCCCATGTCAAGAGGATAATTTAGAGCATGAAGAAACATGTCCTAAAGAAGATCAAGATCAAGATCCTGAAACCTTATCATCCCATCCAATTGTTGACCAAGATCCCATTTCCCTAGATACTTGCAATGATTCCATTATTCCTGTCCATTCTATCCAAGAACACAATGTCCTTTAAAATCCCATTGACATTTCAGATATCCCTTCCATCCTTTCTGATGATCCCATTAAAAGTCAAGAGCAAAGCAACTTTAAAGAGGATTCCAATGATCTTCCTCCTTGTCAAGATCAAATTATTCCTTTAAATCCTCCACAAGATCCTTTTGTTCCTCCATCTCCTTGTCTTAATGCTCCATATACACTCCAAGATCGCATTTCTTTTGATGATCCCATTATTTCTCCCATTCCATCTCTTGAAGAGCCTGTCATTGAACCATGTCCACTACACAATCCTAGTCCCCCATATGATCCTAATCCCCCTCATGATTCTAACATGTCAGTGCAAGATGTTCATGAACCCTCGACATGCATAATGGGTTCTTCCACTTTGGTGCAATCTAATCCACTTCAACATCTCATTATTTCTCTCATATCATATCCACCTCATAATGGACTCGTGTCTTCTTCCCAAAGAAAAGAGTATCCTACAAGTCAAGATATTCATAAAGGCAAAGGGGTAGACCTTCATGAGAAAGAACCCCTCCATATCAAAGAAGATCTTAAGGGTCATGTCTACACAACTCACTCTCAAGACATTGGTATCCCTCCATCAAAATCAAAACATACACCTTCCCCATCATACTTTCCATCCATCTTAGGTCCTTATATCCCTTCATCCTCTATGCAAGGTCAGCAAAGGAACACATCCTTGAGTAAATTTCATCAATCCAAAAGAAGTCCATTTCATTCATATCCATCCATGCATTCCTTTCCTCCTCCAAGCAATTTGGATGCCAAGTATAAACGTCATAAGTCTAGCAATCCACATGTATTCAAGGATCAACATGTCCAATATAATCGACATGTCAAAATAAAGAACAAATGATCTATAAAGAAAAAGAAATATCTAAAAGGCCACAAAGGCCCACTGAGAAAAATCAAGAAAAGTCAAAATATATATGGGTTCCTAAATCCCTTGTGCAAGCAATGCACTCCAAGGAACCACAAAAGCATGAAAAATCAAAAACCATGTGGATCCCTAAGCAACTCCTTGAAGCACAAAAGCCTAAAGAAACATCCAACTTGGCATCCAAAGTTGCTATTCCTCCATCCAACCCTCTCAAATTTGTTCCTCCATCACCTTCTTCATCCGTTTTGGGCTCTTATGTCCCAAAATCCATAGCCTTTCCTTCATCAAAATCTCAATATCCAAAATACATCTTTCCTCCATCAGTCCATCACCCCTCAAGGTGTGTGCCAATGTCAATCTTACCAAAATTTCTATCCACTCAAGCATAGTTCTTCCAATACCCTATCCATTATCCAATGCATATTTTCCATCCTTCGATCCCTTTGATCCAATCCTTTGCATAAATCCTTGCCTTAGTTTCATCTTATTTTCCATGTCCTTATCCTACCAACGTCTTTGAGCATACTTTTAAAGGTCATGGTCCATTTTTTTCAAGGCTACTATCCAAACAAAAAGATGTTTGAGTCCTTCTTTCATCCCCTATCATGTGTCCATCTTCTATTGAAAAAGTCAAAATACAAAAAAAAAAAAACTGAGAAAAAAAAGACAAAAAAATAAAGTAAAGAAAAATAATTCGTCCACTGGTGAAAACCTGGCAAACAGGTGCCTTGGGCAAGTACCGTGATGAAAACCTGGCAAACATGCATCATGCGTAATCTATGAACTTCTTGCATACCATACTTGGGGGCAGGTTTTATCCTATCATATCCTTTTGTCCTTCATTGTTCCATTATCCTATCAAACCCCCGTCATTACCCTTCATTATCCTATTGTCCCTCATGTCCATTTCCCCTTTCCACCTTTGATCTTGACAAGGCTGAGGATCTTCATGAGCATCATGCATCTTTTTTGCAGCTTTTAGTCCATCATAGCTTTTGGTCTTTATCCATTTGCTTATTATAACCTTCCATTGATATTCCCTAGCTTATTGCAACTTTCTGCCACTATCCCTTAGCCAATCCCGACTTTCAGTCCATGTCCCTTATCCATTGTTGGTCTTGCTTATCCTATCCATATCTTATCACTATCCATACACTTTTTTATTGTTCCTTGATCTTGATCTGACATAAGGACGCAAAATTTAAACATGGTTCCAAAAACCTCTTGACATGTCCCTCATGCCAAGTCACTGCTTTACATTGTCATATCCAGTCTCTTGTCCCATCAAGCAATAGCCCTTGAAAATTGCATCCGTATTGTCTCCATAATAAAAGGCCTTTGTCTTCCCTCTATCCACCAACATTTCAGAAAGCCTATTTATTCACCTATCATATTCCTTGCCTTGCTAGACATTGGGGGCAAAATCATAAAAATTGAAAACTGTCCTGAAATAATAATTAAAAAAAAATCATATAATGTCCTGAAATAAATCCCTAAAAAGTCAAATAAAGTCCTAAAAAAATGAACAAAAAAATGTTCAAAAACATTAAAATCCAAAAACAAGCATTTTGTAAATAAATGGTATCCTTTGTGCATAAGACAGATCACTGAGCCTCCCTCCAATGACACACAATCACACATTGTGCTTTAATGGAATCATGCGTTAACAAATGAACTTTTTCAACCAAACCAGACATTCACACTGATCAAAATTTTCATATCAATCAACCTCACAATTATTTTTCCTTGTCATCATTTTTGGACATCGTCAATCCTAATTAGGGTTTTGTCCTCTTATTAATCTTGTCATTTTGCGATCGATTTGTCATCGATTGTTGTCCTATTATCAATCTTGTCATTTTGTGATCGATTTGTCATCGATCATTGTCATTTTCAATCTTGTTGTCTTGCGATCGATTTGTCATCAATCATTGTCATTTTCAATCTTGTCGTTTTGCGATTGATTGGTCATCGATCGTTGTTATTTTCAATCTTGTCATTTTACGGTCAATTTGTCATCGATCGTCATCCTTCTTAATCATGGCAATTTGGATCAATTATTGTTCCTTATCAATTGGTGCCTATCAATTTGGTCTCTTTATCAATCTTGGTCAATTTGTCAACCAATTTCAATTGTTTATCAATCAAATCATTTATCAAGTCAGAATCATGATTAAATTGACCCTACATCAATTATCTTTTGTCAGGACCTAATTGTCATTCTTGCATTTCTAATTCATCTTCTAGGGTTTTATGATTTATTCATTTAATCTTGTTTGTCATTTTCCCTCTAGGTTAAATAATTTATTTATTTATCCTAAGTCTTCTTGTCACAATTAAATATTTATTTAATTGGCTAATTAATTCCGTCTCTTTTTGTGAATTAATTAATGAATGAAAAATTGTTAATTAATTCACCTAATTTTCTAATTTCATCAATTTCTAATTTTCTAATTTCATCAATTTCTAATTTTCCTAATTCATTAATTTCCACCTATTTTCTAATTTGTCAAAATTCAATTTCCACCTAATTAATTTCTCTCTAGTCTCTCCCTATTTTTGTGCTTTGGTGGAAGCATGAATTTCTCATGCGTCATACTATTGGCATAGCAATATGTCATAGGCTTTTAGTCCTCTAACCTTTGCATTGGCAATATGTCATAATTCATGACATAGAAGGTGTCATAACCTTCTTCCTTCAACTCAATTTTGCCATTTTGAAGTCAATTGCCTCTAATATCAATTTCATGCTAATCTTGTTTTTTCTCCAATTTATCTATAAATTGGATGAATTTCTTCAATCAAAGCCCCTGGTCGAATCAATCATGCTTCTAGTACCCTTATGCTGTCATCTCGTCTTGTCAATCTTGCTTTCATATTATACTTATGCATTTGTAGGTGAGATCCACAATACAAAGCAATTTGAAGGAGAAAGAAGGACAATGGAGCCACATGAAGGAGACATTCAAGTTTGCAATGGTTTGCATTTGAATTGATGTCTTGTTTTCATGTTTTCATTGAATTTAATTAGGGTTATCACTGCATTTTAGTTTTCGTGATTGAACTAGGCTAATTTGTTATTGCTTTGATGATTTCCACATTTCCTAGCTCCAAGTCTAAACACTTCAACTACATTCAATACTAGATAACAACTTCACCCATAAACATATGCATGTGGTATACTAGTAATACCATAACCTAATAACTCTGCATGCATAATCTTTCAACTAAATAATACATACACATCACATGAAAAATGCATAATGCATAACACATAGATTTTTCACATGGAAACCCAAATGGGAAAAACCACAGTGGGAATGAATACCCACAAGCTTGTTTTTGAACTCTTTTGAAGCTCACTCTGTTAGGAGCCTAGTCCGATTAAAGACTTTACAATAAGGTTCTGTTAGGAATCGATACTGTTAGTGATCACCTGGTTAAGGGATGGCTATATACCCTGTTAAAGGTTACCTTGCTAGAGTATTTGAAGAACTCAATGATCTTGAGTCACCTGGTTAAAGGTTTTACAATAAGCCTGTTAAAGCTACCCGATAAAGGGATTTTCCAACTATTGAAATGATTAGAAGACAATAGGTAAAACTTCTGATCTGATAACAACACTACATGCCAAGGTAGATCCTTTTCAGTTCCTATACTCTGCAATCACACTTTGCAGTTCTCCACTTACTGGTTTGGAAAGTATCTCATCACTTGGATACAAACACAACTTTTTCCAACAATTTTACAATAACAAACATCATCGACCTTATAGACAATAGTTAGGTCAGTAGCATAAACTCTAAGCATCTTAGGTTTACAACACAAGCGGTCCAATCCCAACCATCCAAACACATTGCATAGAGTATTATGATTTCAAATAGATCACAAGACAATCTGCATCACTCATTCTTCACCGCACATGGGAATCAGTAACCCATCACGCTCTCTTCTCATACCACCAAGAAGAATGATCATTCCCGAGGTAGACTTCAAATGCAGTCGATCTTCTCATGCAAGATCCTCAAGGAAATCCTTCACATGCATAAGACTGATGTGGCACCTTGAACTCACTCATATCTCTTAGCTAACTCATCATATATTATCACCAGTTGCATTGCACAAGCTGGATCGCCAAACCGATAACCCTAGAGTTGAGACTGTCAACTGGTAGTCACACTTAGTGAAACCCTGACACCGGTTCACTGAATCTCCTCATACCTTTTCATACTAGTTCACTTGAACCTATTAACATCAATGACAATATATATTATCATCATATCAACATGTCGGTTCATTACATGCCAACAATATCAAACAATCTCCCCCTTTGGCATTGATGGTAATAGTCAGTGTAGCATTGTAACTGAAAACATCATAAACCAGTGTATCTTCATCATCAGATATCTTCTCCCCATTCATCAGATATCTTCTCCCCATTCATTAAATATCTTCTCCCCCTTTGACAACAATGCCAAAGTGGAGGCACAAGCTTCCATACTCCACTATGTTGCTCCCCCTATGGAGTAGCATTCATCAACACATCAATCCTGAAATATTTGAGACTGTAGTACTTGACTGATGCGGAGCACACAACTTTTAGTTGACTTCTTGAAGGGGAAAAACCCCTAATTCACCTCTTAAATAGGTAAATGTAGTCTTTGGTAAGGGCTTAGTCAATATATCTACTAGCTTCTCCTTACTGGAAACATGTTGTAGTACAACCTCCTTATTCTAAACTTTCTCTCTCAAGAAGTGATATTTAAGCTCAATGTGCTTAGTTCTAGCATGCAATACCGGATTCTTGGAAATATTTATTGCACTTGTGTTGTCACAAAATATATTCACCAGTTTAGATATAGATACTTTGAAACCTTCCAATACATGTTTCATCTAGATTGCTTGAGTGCAGTTCATAAATGCTGCCACATATTCTACTTCAGCTATACCGGTTGTTCTCTTTCGGTCATCCACATTACCTGTCCAATCGACATTGGTATATATTTTGAGATTATAGTCACCATTATATGGATACCACAATCCATAATCAACTATTCCTTTTAGATATCTAAGAATCCTCTTGATAGCTACCAAGTGGGATTCTCTTGGACACTTCTAAAAATGAGCTACTATGCCCACTGCATGAGCAATATCTAGTTTGTTGTGCACCACATAGTGCAGCTTACCGATCATTGACCGGTACTCTTTTTCATTCACCAACGTTGAATCATCTTCCTTAGCCAATTTACAGCCAGTCACCATCGGTGTACCAACTGGTTTTCTTTTCTCCATGCCAAAAGTCTTCAATACCTCTTTGACATACTTGGACTGGGTAATCAAGATACCCTCTTTCATTTGCTGAATCTATAAACCAATGAAGAACTTTATCTCTCCTATCAGAGACATCTCAAACTCTTTCTTCATTCCATCTGCAAACGCACGACTCATTTTATCATCTCCTCCAAAGATTATGTCATCCACAAACACTTCACAAATCAAAATCTGATCACCTTCTGATTTCAAGTAGATGTTGTTATCTTCACTTGTTCTCTGAAATCCAATATTCACAAGATGAGAGTGTAATCTTTCATACCATGCCCTAGGTGCTTGTTTTAATCCACACAAGGCTTTGTGTAATCTACACACCATGTCACTATATTTTGATAAGGCAAACCCTTCTGGTTGCTCTATATACACTTCCTCTTCAAGGATTCCATTCAGAAAAGTAGAATTCATATCCATCTAATAAACCTTAAATCCCTTAAATGTTGCAAATGCAAGTAGCATATGAACACCTTCTCGTCTAGCCATAGGAGAAAAGGTTTCTCCATAGTCTTCTCCCTCCTCCTGAGCATATCCCTTGCATACAAGCCTAGCCTTGTTCCTTACAACTGTTCCTTCTTCATTCAACTTATTCTTGAAGGCCCATTTGGTACCTATGACATTTTTATGTTCTCATCTGGGCACCAAAGGCCATGTTGCATTCTTTTCTATCTGGTCTAGCTCCTCTTCCATTGCTTTAATCCAGTCTTCATCTATAAGAGCTTCTCTGGAAGTCTTGGGTTCAAATTCAGAAATCATGCAAGATTTCTCATTCACTTTTCTTCTTGTGAGTATCCTTGCATTTTTATCTCCTATGATTTTCTTCGGATCATGATGTAGCTTTACATATCTAGGAATGACTCTAGCCTGATCTGCTAGCTTTTCTTCTTCTTCTTGACTTACTGCAGCTTCTACCAGTAAAGGAACATTGAGATCTTTAAGAATTTCTTTCTTAACCGGTTCCCAGAAGGCTATACCCAGTTCATCTTCCACTTCTTCGCTACATGTTTCCTCAGGTTCCTCAGGGGATTCAACAACCCTGACATTAATACTTTCAACAATTTTTTGAGTTCTATTGTTGTAGCACTTGAGAGCTTTCCTCTTAGTGGAATATCCCAAAAATATTCCTTCATCACATTTTGCATCAAATTTTCTCCAATGCTCACCTCTCTTGATATAGCACTTACTACCAAACACTTTAAAGTAACTCACAGTGGGAGTTTTCCTAGTCCAATACTCATAAGGGGTTTTATCTTTACCTTTCTTAATGAGTACCCGATTCATAGTATAGACTGCAGTGCGAGCAACATTTCATTTGATTAGCATTGTTCTAGTCGCTTCAACTACAGTCTTGTTATTTCTTTCTGCTATGTCATTATGTTGTGGTGTCCTTCAGGTAGACAACTGCCTCTTGATATCATTAAATTCACAATACTTGTTGAATTCATCAGAAGTGAATTCTCCTCCTTGATCAGTTCTTAGGCATTTTATCTTCTTACCACTTTCTTTCTCTACTAATGCTTTTAAAGCTTTGAACTTCCCAAATGCTTCAGACTTGTCTTTCAAGAATGTGACCCACGTCATTCTTGAGCAGTCATCAGTAAGAATCATAAAATACATATCTCCCTGAATACTTCTAGTTTTCATAGGACCACATAAATTAGTATGCACAAGATCAAGTAAATTTTCTGTTGAAAATAACTTACCTTAAAGGTTGAGGAAGACATCTTCCCAAGTTGACATTCTCCACACAAGGAATTCTTAGGTTTGTTCAGCAAAGGCAATCCTCTTACCACCTTGATCTTATCAGCTTTAACAATATTGTCAAAGTTCATATGATAGAGTCTCCTATGCCATATCCAACTATCATCAAACTTAGCCATTAGACACTGACTAATCTTGGCATTCAACTAAAATAGGTTACCTTTGGTCTTCTTACCAATGACAATAAGTTCACCACTCTTCCCAATTATGCTGCAGACTCCGCCTTTGAATTCCAAAATGAGTCCTTTGTCATTCAGCTGAGGAACACTCAACAGGTTATGCTTAAGACCTTCTACCTAGTAGACATCATCTGCACTGCTTTTTCCATTCAGTGAGATGGATCCTTTACCTTTCACCAAGCATGGTGCATTATTTCCAAATCTAATAACACCTCCATCATATTCCTCTAGAGACAAAAACTTTCTCAAGTCACCAGTCATGTGGTAAGAACAACCACTATCAATTATCCACTCATTAGAGTTGTTAATGCGAGAGACAAGAGCTTTCTTTTCAAACACTTCTTCCTTAACAGCTATAAATATTATGTCTTCATTTTCTTCATCCTCTAATTCTTCATCAGTGACACATTCATCCACAACAATGAGACAATTTCTTTCATTTCCTCCTTTATACTTTCTAAACCTCTCTGGTTTATCCTTATTGTCATTGTTAGGACAATTAACAACTATATGTCCTATCTTGTTGTAGGAAAAATATTTCAAAGGAAGTTTACCTCTATATTTTTCAGTTCCCTTTGGAAGTCTTAGCAGGAAGAGCTTCAAACTCCATCAGAATCTCTTCATCATCCATATCTCTGCATTGCCTGGACTCATAACTGGTACTATTTTCTTTTCCTTTTCTGGATGGTGCAGCAGATGCTCTAAAGGCTGACTTAGTCTTCTGAACACTGCCATCATAACTATTCAACTCATATGCAGTCAACTTTGCAATGATAGAGTCTATGAATACCTTGGTTTTATCAATAGACCATAGTTCCTCGATAGCAGCAACTCTGATTGCATAGATCGGTAGCAATGATCTCAAGACTTTACTAACAATGGTGGCATCCTCAATCGTTCCACCAGCACTTTTTATATCTCCTTCCACAGTCTTAATCTTGATGCCATATTGTTGAATGGTCTCATCTTAAACCATCCTCATATCCTCAAATTTACCTCTAAGGCTCTCTTCCTTAGCTTTCTTTACATGCTCATCTCCACCATAAATGTTTTTCAGTGCATCCCATATATCCTTAGGTGTGTCCTTGTCTTGTACATTAATAAACTCAACATCTGACAGGTTGCTGATAAGAGCTTCCATGACTTGCCCATTTTCCTGGATCTCTCTCTTATGATCATCAGTCAGAGTGCCAGTGGGAGTCACATAGGCATTCTCAACATAGCTCCAATGTTGAGAACCCATACTCTTGAAGTAAATCTTCATTCTATCCTTCCATATCTTGAAGTTATCTCTATTGAACTTAGGACCTTCCCTCTTCATCATTACAATAGGATCTTTTACCTCAAGCAGTTAAGCTTATATCACAAAGAACCTGGAGTTGCTCTGATACCAATTGATGAATAATGATGAACAAAAGATACCCTAATTGGTACTGAGAGGAGGGGTGAATCAGTACAGGAAAAAACTCTCTCCACAACTTATCAAGTTAAAACAATATCAACTGATTGTCATCATTACTGAACTTAACTATGGCAATACCAGTTAAACACAATAAGACATCAGACAACATAAACTGATAAGTCTGAACACTTCAACTACATTCAATACTAGATAACAACTTCACCCATAAACATATGCATGCGGTATACCAGTAATGCCATAACCTAATAACTTTGCATGCATAATCTTTCAACAAAATAATACATACACATCACATGAAAAATGCATAACACATAACACAAAGATTCTTCACGTGGAAACCCAAATGGGAAAAAACCATGATGGGAATGAATACCCACAAGCTTGTTTTTGAACTCTTTCGAAGCTTTCTATATTAGGATCCTAGTCTAGTTAAAGGCTTTACAATAAGGTTCTGTTAGGAACCGATCTTGTTAGAGATCACTCAGTTAAGGGATGGCTATATACCTTGTTAAAGGTTGAAACCCTATTAAAGGTTACCTTGCTAGACGATTTGAAGAACTCAATGATCTTGAGTCACCTGGTTAAAGGTTCTATAATAAGCCTGTTAAAGCTACCCAGTAAAGGGGTTTTCCAACTATTGAAATGATTAGAAGACAACAGGTAAAACTTTTGATATGATAACAACACTACATGCCAAGTCAGATCCTTTTCAGTTCCTCTACTCTGCAATCACACTCTGTAGTTCTCCACTTACTAGTCTTGCAAGTATCTCATCACTTGGATACACACACAACTTTTAGCAACAACTTTACAATAACAAACATCATCGACCTTATAGACAATAGTTAGGTTGGTAGCATAAACCCTAAACCCTAAGCATCTTAGGTTTACAACACAGGTGGTCCAATCCTAACTGTCCAAACACATTGCATAGAGTATTATGAGTTCAAACAGATCACAAGACAATCTGCATCATTCATTCTTCACTACACATGGGAATCAGTAACCCATCACACTCTCCTCTCATACCACCAAGAAGAATGATCATTCTCGAGGTAGACTTCAAACGCAGTCAATCTTCTCATGCAAGATCCTCAAGGAAATTCTTCACGCACACAAGGCTGACGTGGCACCTTGATCTCACTCATATCTCTTAGCTAACTCATCACAGAGTATCATTGGTTCCATTTCACAAGTTGGATCGCCAAACCGATAACTCTAGAGCTGAGACTGTCAACCGGTAGTCACACTTAGTGAAACCCTGACACCGGTTCACTGCATCTCCTCATACCTCTTCATACTGGTTCACTTGAACCTATTGACATCAATGACAACATATATTATCATCATATCAACATGTCAGTTCATCATATGCCAACAATATCCAACACTTCCTACATCCTTAGACCTTCAAACTAAACTCTGCAAGTTTGAATTTTTGCTTCCTTGACCCTTTCATCTCTCTCATAGATTCAATGCAACTTGACCCATAAATCCTTAGTTGTTTTACAATGCATCACTTTCATATATTATAAGTTAATCAAACCACAAATACTAAAATTTCTATCCCTAGAATTGTCCTCACAATATTTTTCACTAGCTTGATCCCTTGGGGAATTTTTAGGAAATACACAACCATTTATAATAGATTACCAAACCTCAAAACCTAGAGCCATCAAGTAGGAATCCATATTTCCACTCCAAAGAGCATAATTAGATCCATTAAACAAAGTTGCACAATTTTCATGAGAAACTAAGTATGCCATCTTAGATCTACCTCAATATGTTAAGCTTTATCTAAGGAACGTTTCTTTGATACAAATTGTAGGGCACACAATATACTAAGGGGAGGGGTGAATCAATATTTCCAATTTTCACTCTATGTTAAACATTAATTCCCATAAATAACTTCTCCAATCAAAAACATGAATCACCAAATCTGCTTAACCTAAGTTCCCTAATGATGCAACAATTTAAAATGTATACATCAATACACATCCACACAATGAACACTAGATATATGTGGAAACCCAAGATGAGAAAAACCACAGTGAGAATAGTTGCTTGGATCTACTAGCCAAATCCAACCTCACAAATAATGAATCTGTTACAATCAGGAATCACTGAGAGGGGGGATGAATCGGTGATCTACCAAAAGTTAAAACCTCAAACTTATTCTATATCCACTGATTAACAATGCATAACATAAAAGAACATAAACATGCAACAAAGATTACACAAATCCACAACACCGAAATTTTTATGTGGAAACCCGAAAAGGGAAAAACCACGGTGGGGCTAGAACCCACAATATTCATATACTATGGCCAAGAGTAAAAAAAGATTACATAGATGGGGAATGCACTTGCATCCAAGCTCACTGCTCAATTATAGTTACCCAAAAGGCTACAACCTTTAGGGAAGTCTCACTGACTTACAATTTGATTACAATGAGGAAATACAATGAAATGAACTCTTAATTAGCATCTGACTATGCAAGAATGAGTTTCGGTTAAGCTCTGAATCTTTGACTATCTTCACTCTGCAAACACTCTGTCTCTATCTCAGTTAGCTACCAGATTGAGTGCACACATGGAACTATGCTCAATCACATTAAAATGGATCACCACACCTCTAACATGTCAAAAATCAATTGCCAATTCATCTTTATATATCCGATCTCAACACAAAAACAATCTCCTCCATGTTGGCCTCAAGAAGTTTAACGTGTAGCTCCAAGTCAACTTCAATCTCAAACAAAACATAGCACTGGATCAAAATATTATTGTATGCGGGAAAAGTGGGTGAATAAAACTTTAAATGTGAAAATTTAGTTAATACTAGTCCACACACACACACAGGACTTCTTGGTGCAAGCTATGGAGTAACGTAGTGTTACTCAACTTCTCAAGGAGGGTCCCATGGTTCTCTATCTCACAATGTCCCTCAAACCAACGTTTTTCTCTCAAATCACTGAGCAAAATGGTTTAGGGATGGCAAATATGAGAACGAGAGATGCTTTTGCTAAATTTAGTATGAAATAGATGTGAGGCTATGTATGATGCTAAAAATACAATAAACTAAATGATAAGATGACGAGATTAGTATGAATACTATCCTAACATGCTATATTTAATCTATGATTGAGCTAAAATGATAAAGGAAGTACTCTCACATGCATATTTAGACTAATTTCTATTCTAAAGAGAGGCTAAATTATGAGCATATATGAAATGAAAGCTTGAGAGAATTTGAGCATAAGTATGATGCTACAAATTTGAAAGATGATTGTTAAGAATGGAGGAATGAGAGCTCTATTTATAGCACAAACAGGGCAATGGATGGTCAAGATTGAATGGTTTAATCAATGGCCAAGTTTGAAAGTTGGGGATCCATGTGCACAATTTGCACCAATGAAATGGTGACAAGTGTCAACATAAGATTGGGTTGAAAGAAGAGGTTGGAGGCATTAAAGGCCTGAAAAGACCTCATGGTTATCTAAAGGCTAAGGGTCAAGTCTAAATTAGGTTTACCCACTGGATTAAGACTTAATCCAAGGATAAACCTTTGTGCAAATGATTAAGAGATAATCATGGTCAAAGCATTAATGGCCTGATGAGACCTTTGGGTTGGGTAGAGGTTGAGTCAAAACAAATGTTTTAACCATGTGGGAGAGTTTGAATTAACCATTAATGGTTATTGGAGACTTTGGGGATTAAGTGGTTGAAGGTTGGAAGCCTTCAATGGTTTTCAAAGACTTTAAGGGTTTTGGTGGTTGAAGGTTGAAAACCTTTAATGGTTATCCAAGACTTTGGGCCCTTTGAGAAGTGACCTCCCTTTGCTTAGGGATGTGACAAAGTTTAGAGGAGGGTTAGGTTAATTAGAAGCGATTAGAAGATTCTAGAAGGGATTAGAAATGGGTTTGGGATTTTGCAAGTGGATGGGGGGATAATAGGATTTAAATTGAATTAAATGATTTTATTCAATTTGGTTACAATTTGGAGAAATTAAATAAATTAGATTTATTCAATTTAGGATAACTATTTAATTAAATTTGAATTTAATTAAAAGTGGATAGGGGGGATTTAATTGAATAAAATGATTTATTCATTAAATGGGTATAGTGAATTTTATTTAAATAAACTGAGTAATTTACTTAATAAAATAGAAGAATGTGGATAATTTAATTAAATTGGATTTAATTAAATAGAGAAATGAACATAAAATATTCATTTAGGAATATGGTCATTTTTATACGTCTACATTTTGCCCCTCTTTGAAGTGACGTGTGTGCACATGTTATTTCAAAGAAAATGATGTCCTATCATGATTTATGATTAAATGCAATTTTTGTTGCTGTGTCGCTCTTATGATTTGCCAGTCGTGCCCCAGATTTGATTTGATGTGTGATGCCCCAGGTTTGATATTTTGATGGTGATGTCATGATTTTATGTAGTTGTCCAATATGAGTGTCGGTATAACTTGTTTTGATGTGAGATATTTCAAGTTATGTAGATATCAATGTGTTGTTTTGATCAAAATATGATTTATTTGCATGTTCTATTTCAAGTTCGATGTGGGAAGCCTGATGTGTATTACAAGCCGATATGGGTTGGAAACTTGAGTTGTGTTACAAGCTGATATGGGTGGGAAACTTGAGTTGTTTTACAAGTTTATGTGATTTTGGTACTTGAGTTGTTTTACAAGTTTTGATATGGTTTTTGAGAACTTGAGTTGTGTTACAAGTTGATATGAAATGATAGGTTTTTGAACTTGATGTAGATGAGCAAATTTGTTTCATGTTGTTGATGTAAGTTTGATTTTGATATCTTTGTGTGGATGTGGAAACTGATATTGGATTTGTTTTGAGATTTGATATGATAATGCCCCCTCGGGAGATCGTTCGTGCACACAAAGCATGAATGATCTCTCGAAAGAAGAAGAATGTTGTTGGAAAGATGGAAGAGTAGATAATGATGGCATGCATGGGTTTGATAAGATTGATTAGATTGATTGGAATGAGAGCAAGTCTTGTTTCAGGTATGACACCTCTTGTATAAGACATGGATGATCGAT
Source organism: Cryptomeria japonica (assembly GCF_030272615.1). NCBI lineage: Eukaryota > Viridiplantae > Streptophyta > Pinopsida > Cupressales > Cupressaceae > Cryptomeria > Cryptomeria japonica. Next base: position 539,202,179 of record NC_081405.1, on the reverse strand, counting down.
CATCTAGGTTTAGGAATGATATCGCCTGTATAAGAGCTGATAGAAGATAGTTTGGAAGAATGATAGAAGATAGGTTGGAAGAATGATGAAGATAGTTTGGAAGAATGATGAAGATAGTTTAGAAGAATGATAGAAGATAGTTTGGAAGAATGATGAAGATAGTTTAGAAGAATGATAGAAGATAGTTTAGAAGAATGATAGAAGATAGGTTGGAAGAATGATAGAGATATGAAAGTGAAGAAAGATTCCATGATGATGTGATAGATATGCATGCGAGGGATGCAATGATGAATGATGAATGATATTTTGAAAATGAGATGTATGATATGATATGCAACTAATTGTAAAATGATATGAAACTAATTGTAAAATGATATGTAGCTATGTGTAAAATGATATGCAACTAATTGTTTTTGGAGCATCCTCATTCTGTATTTGCCATCCGATATAGCCATTTGTTTGCTTTCTTTGTAGATATCATCATTGAGCATTGATTTGTTTAGTATATGTTGAAAATTTATACAAGCATAATGGTATAATTGAACCATAATGACCTGAGAAAAATTTACATGATATTTGATTTTGCAAGATAGCACAAGCGTCAAGGTATAATTGAACCAGGACGACCTGAGTGCATATTGCGTACACATACAAGAGTTAACCTTTGTCCCATACAAATCCGAAATGTCCTCAGCGATATGCCACCGGATTTCTTCATAGGACAAATTTGCATGGTAAAAGACTTCACTCACAGATAGAAGACAAATAAAACATCACATTCCTTCCTTGCTTCTCTAGTCGTAAGACATCCTGGAGGTGCTCAGGAGATATGATAAGCAAAAATTAACAACCATAAGTAATCATGCATGCTATTGGAAATGTATTCTTGTCAATTAAAACATCTTGCAAAATAGATCTTTGTTCAGTTGAAATCAGTTCAAGTTCATGATGTTTTAGCTTTCTTGCATTGTCATTTGTCATTTGTTGGTTGTTTTGATCCTTGTTGTCTTGCTACGTTTTTGGTCTGATGTTGAAAATCTTGAAGGCGAAATGCCCCAAGCGAGGTCAGGATTTTCCCCCTTATTGTTGATACTAATTTGATATGGATATGTATACTGATCACCAAGCCATGGTGGGATATTATTTGGATAATTGTTTCAGAGAAACCAAGGATGGTGACTACACTAAGTATGTCCAAGATTGATAAGCATTTGTGAATTTCTGGTGATGTCTCAGATGGGTGGATATGATATGTACAATATGATTTGTGAACCCTGTACTACCATCAATTGATAAAGATAAGGCTAACTATAATAAAATACAGCAATCATACTGATTGATGTCATTGTTATGATTTGGTTGATGATTGATGTATAAAAATTAATTTCTCTTGATGAATTTGGAAAAACTAGGTTGTTGTTTCTTCAACATGATGTTACGATAAAAGTTCTTTCTTCTCAGAATAAGGGGATTAGTCATGTATGAGTGATCAATGGTTTCCTTTGATTGGTTTGGATTCAGTTGATTCTTGTTTTGAAAAATTTCAAATCTTACTTTATCAGAGTGAAGGTTTAGCTGCCCCTTCACGATAAAGCGTGTCAAATGATATGGATAAAAGCCTCCCGATCTGGAAACTGGATTTGACAATTTGAAAATTTTAAACAAGTGTTTTTGAGATAAAAATCCGTAAGATGGTAAAGGATTTTGTTGATACTGATGATGAGGTCTCCGGATTATGATAAGAGAGACATCTTTTATCGTGCGATTTGTTTAGGATTCTGACAACTTTTGTTTTAGCACAAATTTAGCTCGAGAAATAGTTTTAATGGTTTGTTTGTCACTCTACTTTGATGAAAAATGATGTTTGATGGATGGATTGATTATCAAAACTTGATGATTGATAGAAATGTCTAGTTTCAAAGAGTGAGTACCCCGTATAAGACCGATCTGTCTGGTTTCGAGTGTACCTATCCCTGTATAAGACATGTTTGATGTTGATGTTGATTTCAAGTAATGAATTGATTAACAAGACATGTGATAAGTTTCATTGCAGACTTTGAGAGTTTTCCTGTTGTTGATCTGATTTGATGGATGGTCCATGTGTTCATGCTTTGATTTTTTTTGTTTTGATTTTTTTGATTTTTGTCGATTTTTAGTTTTTGGATATTTTGATTTTTTTGAGTTTTTGGATATTTTGATTTTTTTGAGTTTTGGGATATTTTGATTTTTTTTGAGTTTTTGGATTAGAAGAAAGATGTATTTGGTTGCCCCAATGTATATCAAGACAAGGAATGGATGAATGGATGACTGAACCATTGAGGTGGAAATAGATTTGTTGTCCATAGTTTTGATCAAGATCAAGGATGAAAAAGGGGATATGGATAGAGATAGGATATAGATAGCACTGGATGATGGAAGCAATGAATAGATAGGATAGATAGATATGGATTAGAGTGAAGCAAGATTGTAGAAATAATTGGAGGATAGAAGAAATGAATAGATAGGATAAGGGATATGGATTAGAGGATATGGATGAGGTGAAGCAAGATTGTAGAAAGAATTGGATGATAGAAGAAATGAATAGATAGGATAAGGGATATGGATTAGAGGATATGGATGAGGTGAAGCAAGATTGTAGAAAGAATTGGATGATAGAAGATATGAATAGATAGGATAAGGGATATGGATTAGAGGATATGGATGAGGTGAAGCAAGATTGTAGAAAGAATTGGATGATAGAAGATATGAATAGATAGGATAAGGGATATGGATTAGAGGATATGGATGAGGTGAAGCAAGATTGTAGAAAGAATTGGATGATAGAAGATATGAATAGATAGGATAAGGGTGAGGTGAAGCAAGAATAGAGTGGATGAACTTTGCCCCCAAGCATAGAGGTTTCCATTTGCAAAAAGGTGATATGTAAGATTGTCATAGTATTTAGCACCATCTGAATAAGTGTTCTCGAACTTTTCAAAGATAGAGACCCAACCCACACTTAGAACCTCTAGAAAATTCAACTGAACATTTCTAGCAACTAGGAAGCAGACTCAAAAGGGAATAAGAATCCCAAACTGGATCAAGGTACTTAGTCTTTGATTACCCATGTGTGTGCAAGTGGGTTCATTCTGGCTCATATGATCATTGTAATCTTCAGAATCCAACATGGCTAGCTACATGAGTTACCTTGCCTTCAAAAGCATCCTGGATAGAGCCTCGCTGCTAGCGAGCGTCCATAGCCCCGACGAGGTTATTGCTGTAATCTCACAAATATTGCTCCATTGCCAGCTAGGTGTCCATAGCCCCGATGGAATTACTTGCATGTTCCCATAGCCAATCATTTTGATATTGCATTTCATTGCATTTTGCTTTTCTTGATATTCATTTTCTTGCTCATGCTTTTGATATTTCTTTTTTTTTCTCTTTATTTTTCTTGCATTGGCTTGTAAGTGATGAAACTTACATGGGTCTGATAATTACAGTGGCGCTGAAGCAAGATTTTAGATTTTTCACTAGCCATGTCTTCAATTTAAGAGATCACAATGATTTTTAGAGCAATCGATTAAGTGTATGAGATATAGTAATCAAAAGATGTCAGTACCAAGATACGATAAGTGGTTCTTTTCTGGATTGAGTGTGTATCCCAACCAAAGAAAATGTTAAAGAGGAACAACCTCTGATTCTGAAGCATTTCATGAATAGATATCTAGGAAAAGGACTGAACATTAGATTTGAGCATGGGAAAGTATGTGACAAAATGACACAAACACCTATCTCACAGATGAAGGATTTATGCAAAGGATTGAATGATAGGGATGGAAAGAGGTGTTGGATAATAGATAGAATGTTTGAAGATTTGTGCAAGGATAGAGGGAAATGTATTCAGGATGAGTGTTGGTACTTGAGAAGTGATGAAGAGATGGAGAAAAATTGAATTTTGGGATAGAAGGACCCAAAATAGATAGAGGAGATGATAGAAGAAGTTTTGGAAAGATGTTTAGATAGAGGATTGAAAGAATTTCAAAGATGTGCTCCTCATTGATCTTTCTTATGGATCATTTGAGGTGATGGATTTGTGGATGGAGGGAAGTAAGGACCCAAGATGGATGGAAGGGATGGAGAATTTGATTGTGGAATGAAAGGACCTAAGATAGATTTGGAGGATGAAGAGATTCCTTGATCTTGATCTTGACTTGGAGTAGGATCATTTGAGTTTGTGCTTTTCTCTTGATTTTGAATTAGAATAGTGGAGGATATGGAAGGATATCATGATTTTGCTTAGGAGGTGGATGTTGAATGGGACCTTGCTCCTGAGATGAAAGGGGATCATCGGGGATGGAATACCAAAATTTTAGGGGATCATCATAAGATTCTTGACAAGTGGGATCTTGATCGAAGATGGGATCAGATTGGAGAGCCATGATATTGTGATCTTGATTTATGGTAGGACTCATTTCCTTTGATTGAGTTTCCTTTTTCTCGGTTTGATGATGAATGGTCATACGAATGATAAAAGTTGATGTTTTTGATAGTTTGATGTAGAGAAATTTACTCCTGTTGATAAAGGTCCTAGGACTAGGGTTTCTCTTCTTTAACTTAGTTTTGTGATGAAGACTTGTTCGTCTCAAAATATGAGGAGTGGTCATACATGAATGATCAATGGTTTCCTTTGATGTTTGGATTGAGATACTTCGTTTGGAAACTTAAGTCCACTTTTATCAAATGAAGGTTTAGATGCCCCCTCACGACAAAGTGTGTCAAATGATATGGATAAAGTCTCCCGATATAGAAACTTGATTTGACAACTTAAGGTTTAAACTTGGTATGTTGTTTGATAGAATCCTTTAGATGATGGACCTTTTGATCAAGGTGATGATAATACCTGATTTTGATAGGATAAAGTTTTATCTTTAGCTAGTTTTGGATTTGACAACTTTTGTTCTAAGACTGACTTGTTTGATTTGGAAATGATTTCTCTGGTGTTTTGATTTGATTTCTTGTGACCACGTTTGATATTGGACTTGAAGGATACTCAAGAAGTTTGAAAACTTTTTCTAGAAAGGATTACTTGGTTTGGTATTCCCCGAATCTTGTTGGATGAAAGTCTTTCCTAAAGATAGTTGAAATGTTGATAGCCATCTCAAAAGATGTTTTGTTGGATATGGAAATCTTCTCCACTTTATGATTTTTCCTTGTTTGAACTGACTTTTGAGTTTAATTGTTGGATACTTTGCAAGATATTTTAACATTTGTGATAAGAATACATAGCACACATGAAGACAATGATCATCCTAATGCTAAATATTGAGTGTATATTCTTTTGAGGATGTGTTCAAATCCTCGATGTTATCACTGGTTTGATTTACAACAAAAGACACATCAGATAGACTCTTTATTCAAAGGTCATTGACAATATCATAGCCCACTAGTCTCGATACTCCGTCAGCTCAAACAGTCGTGTCACCCCCTAGAGGGCGCCCATTTTTTTGCCTTTTGCCAGAAGTTAACCCAAAGTGAATTGCTTCACAATTCAGTAATTATCTTGGGAGATATATGGTGAGTAATCTTGGGGGTGGATTCTTCCCCACCCTTGCACTATGATGTTGCCAATGTTTGGTTACTGACTCAGCTCAAAGTTTCTAATGCTAAAGTTCGTAATCAGGCTTCCCGTTCGGCCGTCAGTGATAAACTCCCTGAGGAGGCTTCCCAACCTTTAGAACAAAGGCTTTACGTATCTACGCGCAACCGTTGAAAAGGACTTTCATCACTTTTCACTTTTGATTATAGTGGGTTGGAATACTTGGCGTCAAAGTCGTTCCCCACTTAGGTCGTTCCCTTCACACCGGCCAAAGAATGGCTTTAAGAGTTTTTCAACCCCTCGGGAAGGCAGGCCTGCTAAAGGATGTAAATTCTTGAAGTACAGAAAGCTTAAGAGTGGTTTGGGTTTTTGGTCACCTAGTTATGGGGAGAGCATATACCTTCCACTTTCGAGACAAGGCAATCAAGTTGTTCTTTTTAGCTTTCAAGACAATGATTTGCTAACTTCTATTTGGAGATGTTGCTCCAACAAGCATGATGTTCTTTTTAACCTTTCATAGCAAAGTGTGTATTTCCAAAACTTTTGTAAAACAAGCCTGGTCAACAAAGTAAATCGTGATGTTTGGTCAACAAAATTAAAGTCAATAGGGGAAAACTTTCCCTCTTTGCCTTACACAAAATGAAGATGAGGTTCTTTTACTTTGCAAAATGAAGTGAATCCTTTTAAACACCAAAGGATGGTGAGGTTCTTTTTAAAACTTTTGCCAAAGTAAAGATTGTTTGTTTTGTTCTTTTTAGAGCTTCCAAAATGAAGTGTTTTTCCTAACTTGCAGGAATGAAAGGTTTGTTTTGTTGTTCTTTTTACCATGCAATAAAGAAAAGATGAAGTTTCTTTTAAAACACCAAAAAGGAAGGCATGAAGTTTATTTTAATTTGTGCAAAAAAGGAGAGTGAGTTCTTTTTAACCAACTTTTGTTGAAAGAAAGTAAAAAAAGAAACTTAAAGCCTCTAAACTTGCTCCTTCCCCTGCACAAAAAATATTAGAACCTGCACACAATCAGTGATCAAATGTTAGTGTGGGCTTACACAAGCCTAAATTCTGATCTTGGTTACAAATTTTACAATCCTGATCCTAAAATGCCCTGAAATTTGACTAAGTCTGAAATTTGGAAGATCTTCCAAAAACTAGATTTTGCATTACAACTCCTAGAGGTCTGAAACCCCTCTCAAACATCCTGAAAGTATATATGGAATATAACTTAAAGTATAAGAAACTTATACTTAAATGTTATATTCCATATATATTATTCCTCCCACAAGCCTAATTTTTGACTCTGTCATAAATTTTTGGCTCTGCCAACTCTATGCGCTAAACTATTGCACGGATGCGCTAAGAAAAAGCACCCATGTGCTATTATGTGCCCCCAATGCGCTAAGTTGTTTTCCCGATGCGCTACACTGTTCAATGAATGCACTATTCTGCAAGTTAGAAGCGCTGTTCTGTGGTTTTGCTAAGACCTGCAGGAAAATTTTTGATTTTGATGCGCTAATGTTTGAACTACACGCGCTAGATGATGGTCTCCACGCACTGAACAGTGGATTGGATGCGCTACTTTGTTTACTGGATGCGCTAAACAGTGTTTTACCCGCGTCGAGACCTACAGGAAATTATTAGTGGAGTCATGCGCTACAAAAATGTTTCCACGCGCTAGTTTGTAGACTGTAAGCGCTAAACAGGGAGCTGGATGCGCTATTCTGTTTCCTTGATGCGCTAAACAGTGAATTGAAAGCGCTAATTCATTTTTCCCGTGTCGAGACCTACAAAAAAAAATTTATTTTTTATTTTTAAACAAAATCATGCGCTAAAGAAATGATTTTACGTGCTATAGCAGAGACCCCACGTGCTAAACAGTAGGCTAGAAGCGCTAAACTGTTAGGTGGATGCGCTAAGGAATGTTTCCGACGTGCTGATTCCTGTTTCCCGCGGAATTGCAAAAGTCATTAATTTGAAAAACCGATTTGTTATTTGGGGTCGAGCCCCACGGTGGGCGCCAGAAATGTATGTGGGAAAAGTGGGCTGATAAAATTTAATATGTGAAAATATTGTTAAAAACTTGTCCACACACACACACAGGACTTCTTGGTGCAAGCTATGGAGTAACGTAGTGTTACTCAACTTCTCAAGGAGGGTCCCATGGTTCTCTATCTCACAATGTCCCTCAAACCAACGTTTTGCTCTCAAATCACTGAGCAAAATGGTTTAGGGATGGCAAATATGAGAACGAGAGATGCTTTTGCTAAATTTAGTATGAAATAGATGTGAGGCTATGTATGATGCTAAAAATGCAATAAACTAAATGATAAGATGATGAGATTAGTATGAATACTATCCTAACATGCTATATTTAATCTATGATTGAGCTAAAATGATAAAGGAAGTACTCTCACATGCATATTTAGACTAATTTCTATTCTAAAGAGAGGCTAAATTATGAGCATATATGAAATGAAAGCTTGAGAGAATTTGAGCATAAGTATGATGCTACAAATTTGAAAGATGATTGTTAAGAATGGAGGAATGAGAGCTCTATTTATAGCACAAACAGGGCAATGGATGGTCAAGATTGAATGGTTTAATCAATGGCCAAGTTTGAAAGTTGGGGATCCATGTGCACAATTTGCACCAATGAAATGGTGACAAGTGTCAACATAAGATTGGGTTGAAAGAAGAGGTTGGAGGCATTAAAGGCCTGAAAAGATCTCATGGTTATCTAAAGGCTAAGGGCCAAGTCTAAATTAGGTTTACCCACTGGATTAAGACTTAATCCAGTGATAAACCTTTGTGCAAATGATTAGGAGATAATCATGGTCAAAGCATTAATGGCCTGATGAGACCTTTGGGTTGGGTAGAGGTTGAGTCAAAACAAATGTTTTAACCATGTGGGAGAGTTTGAATTAACCATTAATGGTTATTGGAGACTTTGGGGATTAAGTGGTTGAAGGTTGGAAGCCTTCAATGGTTTTCAAAGACTTTAAGGGTTTTGGTGGTTGAAGGTTGAAAACCTTTAATGGTTATCCAAGACTTTGGGCCCTTTGAGAAGTGACCTCCCTTTGCTTAGGGATGTGACAAAGTTTAGAGGAGGGTTAGGTTAATTAGAAGCGATTAGAAGATTCTAGAAGGGATTAGAAATAGGTTTGGGATTTTGCAAGTGGATGGGGGGATAATAGGATTTAAATTGAATTAAATGATTTTATTCAATTTGGTTACAATTTGGAGAAATTAAATAAATTAGATTTATTCAATTTAGGATAACTATTTAATTAAATTTGAATTTAATTAAAAGTGGATAGGGGGGATTTAATTGAATAAAATGATTTATTCATTAAATGGGTATAGTGAATTTTATTTAAATAAACTGAGTAATTTACTTAATAAAATAGAAGAATGTGGATAATTTAATTAAATTGGATTTAATTAAATAGGGAAATGAACATAAAATATTCATTTAGGAATATGGTCATTTTTATACGTCTACAATTATAATCACACACTTCCTAAGGGTCTTCCCAATCACCGAGATCACAAAAACAATCACTAAAAACACTGCAATCATAAAAAATCATTCCTTATGAAAATAACTCTGAACTACCCTATTTTACTGGTTAACACCAACTTCTAGATAAGATGAATCAAGATTGTTGGATCGAATCAACACAAAGAGTTTCCATTAATGACAAACTTAGACAAATATGCAACTACCGGAAGTCATCTAAGATCAACAGATGAGTGTCAACCTGTGAAACCTATACACCGGATTTTGAGCAACACCCCATCTAGGATTTTTGAAGACTACCGGAAGTCATATGAGATCAACGGATGAGTGTCAACCTGTGAAACCTGTCATCTCTCCCCCTTTGACAACAATGCCAAAGATGGGGTGTTACTTAAAATTGATATACTGGTGACATATATATATAGATACTTGAATAGGTCAGCATAGGTAGTCTTCAAAAATCCAAGATGGGTATCCCACCCATTCTTCAAGTTATCCAAAACTGTGATAAATGCATTAAATACAATAGCATAAATTTCTAACTCTCTTAAATCTGATGGTACAGGTCGGGCTCTTTCCTTCATACAATATGCCTTATTACTTAGTATAGTATCTATTTGGATGGCAATCAAGTTGCGGAGTTTACTCACTTTCATCAAAACTTTCTCCTTATCTGCTTGAAGGTCAGAGATCTGATCATTCAAGGCTATAATGTGTCCTTCAATGTTTCTAGTTAATGTTACATTGAGGTCAAAAGATTGAGAAATACTTGCAAGCTTCCCTTGACAAACACCTATCTGATTATCAATATCAATAGTAAATTTAGGCAAGATTTATATAATTTACCAACTTCTGACAATGTGTCAGAAATGGTCTACAACCTCTTATTCAATGTAGCCCTGTCATCTTCAATCATTTTTAGGAAGGTTTTCTTTCTAACTTCCTTAAATATGTCCAAAACTTTTTGAGTGGCTATCTTCTCTAAAGAATCAAAATTGGTATTTACATTGTTAATCAATTGCAATAATTTATCGGAGGGGCTATTTTTTGAATCTAACTATACATTGGAAGCCACCTTATGCAAAACATCTATAGACATCAAAATTAGCTTTTTATCTTCATTTTCTGATTTTACCAGATCTTGACTAGCTTGTGCCTGAAGAGAAGCAACAACTATTATTCTTTCGGTCAAAGATATTTGACTGAAGGGTTTATCAAAACTGATATTAAACTACAGAAAACTCCTTGGTCTTTGGATTTTTGCAGTGTCAATTGCCACAAGTATCGGGGTCTCCGTTGTCTTTCCCTTTCCTCTATCAAGTTCATCTTGTTTCTCCTCTTCCCTCTTCTTGGTCTCAATCGGTCTAGATTTAACTTCTTTAGGTACCTCATGTGCACCATCCTCTGCCTCTGCTGATTTATTATTTTCTTTTGCTGGCTCAACCTCAACAATATCCAAAACTTGTTGCTCTGCAACATCTTGAGTATCCTCTTCTTTATTTACATCATCTGCTGGAGGGTTTTTTGATTGGGATGGTTTGAGTGCATCTTTTTAGAGAGGATCATTCTGAATAATTTTTCTCCATATTTCTTCAGTCTCTTTCCTCACCTCTTCTACATTCCCTATCATTAATCTATTAATCTGGTTCTTACTTTTGAAATCCTTTTTATTAGCTTCTTCAATTAACCTTTTGACTTTATTATGTGCCTTTCCTTCATTTCTCTATCAATTTTTTTTGCATACACTCTTCTAGCATAAATCAAGTTGTACAAGTCCTTTTGAATGGACTTTTCTAATTCAATCAATGTTTTACTAAAATTATGTAAATATAGTACAATTGCTTCCTCTACTTTTCTTTTCTCACCATCATCAAAATTTGCATAACAAACTTCAAAATTCTTCAAATTTTTGTCTACTATTATTTCATCTATTAATTAATCCATTTTCAATGAGATGACATATTTAGATTAACCTTTTTGATTATTAGACTCTTGTTGAGTCTTGACTTGTCTTCCTCTAGTAGGCCTCCTGCAAGGGTCTGATTTAGCCTCCTTCTCCTTTTCCTCTTTTTTCTCACCACTGGATTGAGGTTTTTGGATGACTCTTGCAAATTATCCTTTCTTGGGTGCCTTGGGGATGTTTATATCTAATTTTGTCTCAGATTCCACCGAAGAGACTGCCACATATTCTCTTGGAGTTTTCTGCTTTTTCCTTAGAACGTCTTTCCTCTTAGATGCACTAGAGGGTTTTATTTCTATAGGAGGTGTCTTCACCAGAGCAAGAGAAGATCTTGTCACCTTCACCTTAACAGGAGCAAGTGAATTCTTTTTCTTCTTTGCTTTCTCAATTGCATCCCTAGCACCTCTAGCAGCCCTGACTTTCTCCCAAGGATGACCTTTCTCAACAAGAATATCTTCTACAATCTTTGTTACTTTCCTCTTCCTTGCCATTTTGGAGAACTTGGAGTGCAACTCCATTGATTTCTCCTTGCATGTTCCAAACCTCTCCTCCTTGGTGTCTTCCAGAGCATTGAGAAAGTGTTGTGCATAAGCATCCAAGGTAGACTCATCAACCTAATACCCCATTGACATTATCCATAGTGTCCAGGGTTAGAATACTTCCATCAGACATTCATCCTTGTTTACCATAAAGTAGATTGTCCCCTCATATTTCTTAACAATTTCTTTAGGGATTCTCACTCTTTGTTTCATTTTATCTTGACTTTTTTTTAAAGAAAGCCCATAATGCAGCATTTTAATTGTCTTGGTTGCCAAGTCTATCAAGTCCCTACTTTATTTGTTGTGCAACCAGTTTGTCATAATCCCATTATATTCTATCGGCTCTAGGGATTTGGTTCATGAAATAAAGGGCCAAACAGATAATTAAAGATCCAAATTTAAAGACATGCTTCTTATCTTGCTTAATTTTCTTCAAATTTATCATTAGCTCCTCAAAAAACACACTGCATAGGTCATAATGACCATCTTCCTTAACCATTTTATATGCTACATGGATAGAAGTGCCAGATACATAATTCAATCTATTAGACTGATACACCTTGTAACCAATCACCATTGTAGAAAATTTAACATCATCCTCCTTTATTGTGATTATCTTCATCAATTGCCCATCAAACTCTGCACTGATTAATTTGTTCATAGTAGGGTTTTTGACCTTCTACAACCTTGGTTTCTCACCAGTTTGATTTAAGCAGGTTACTGCCCTAATCATATCAGTAGTGATCTTGTATGGTTGGTCTAGCCACATGAATTCAGCATGGATCCTGCTTAACACATACCTTACCAATTCCTTCTCATATAAAGTTAGAAAGTTTACAAATTGGGTGAAACCCTTTCTTTGCAGCTGCACAAATTTCGGCTTGGGATTGTTGATCTCATCCATGATCCTGCCAGTGTATAAGTCCACAATTTCCTTAGAGCCGGTTTCCTCAATGTTGTAGTGAATATTGTCTCGAACACCATCAACATGCAATATTGTGTGCGGGATGAAAGAAAAATCTCCAACCGGGTCAACTTCCATGGACTTGTAGGGATGTTTCTTAAATATGAGATGGGTCATGTCCTTGACCTCTACTACCAGTGGATTAGCAATGGAAGATGCAGATGCCATTTTAAAGTCTCAAAAAATTGGACTTAGAAAATGCGCTTCGAAAAATGCCTTAAGCAACTGACAGATGCCCTAGGTCGCTCGCTGGATTTCTCTTTCTCTCTGATCGCCTGGAAACCTTGATCGCCTTGTTCTTTAGCTCAAAAACACTATTCGCAAAGTGAAGAATGATTCTCTTATTTTCCCTTTTAACTTTGCAAACCCTAATTTTAACTTGAAATAAATGCACCTCAAATATTCAACCGGATGCAAAAATCAGCCATCTGAGTTCTGGATATCAACTGAAGCTTAGTTTCTACCATCTATAATCCATCGATCATAGATCTCATCAAGGGGTACTACAAGATTTGCATTGGTTTTTCTCTCCCTAAGGCCAAAAGCCTTAGTTACCAAATAAAAATTTTGCACCAGATTCAGGTACAGATCCATTATCTATCTTAGATTCATCCTTCTTTACCCATATCTTCTTATGCTGATCTCTGATCTCATCAACCTTTTCCTTTCCCTTTTCATCTGGTTTTTTCTTGTCAACTGGAATTTTGCAATGTGACCAGTTTTGTTGCATGCTAGACAAACAACGTTATTCTTCATAGATCTGAAGTTCATCTAATTTTGTCTTATCCTGCACTATTTAGAAATATGTCCAAACATTCCACAAGCATAGCATCTTTTTTTTGAACTTTATTTATTACTGCTCTACACACATTTGACTTGTGTCCAAAATTATTGCATATGAAACACTAACTGGTAAAGGTAGGAACATTATTGTTGTTCATCATATTGTTATTGTTCATCATTCCATTATTCATCCTACTTCTACACTGACTTACCATACGACCAAACTTGTTGCAAGTAAAACATCTACCATTGAATTTATGAGCATTAGGTTGTCTTACTAGAGGATTCTTTCTCTTCTTTTCATTAGGTTTTGCATTGCCTTGTCCCGATCCAGAGGATTCACCTTTCTCAAATCCTAGGCCACGTATATCCTTTCCATGTCTTTGACTTTCCAACATCTCATCAAGCCTTGTTGAGCTAGCTTTGAATTTATCTTTTTATTCATTGGCAGTAGCAAGTTCATCCCTCAAGGTAGCAACCTGTCTTTCAAGTTCTTGACCATTATTCCTTGATTGTGTCAACTCAAACTTCAACTGATCATTCTCATAGGTAAGCTTGAAGCATTCATCAACTCTTTCCTTCCATGATTGTGCCAGATTCTCTTCATTCTTCTTTCGGTCCTCAATTTTCTTAGTCACTCTCATCACAATGGATTGTGTCTCCTTCTTCAAAGCAACATTCTCTCTCTCAAGCTTGTTAACCTCATCTTCCTTGTCCTGGTATTCCATGATCTAATCTTCTTTCTCCTTCAACTTCTCCATTAATTCTTTCCTCTTTTCTCTGTAGATACTTGCTTGATCCTTCATATCACTAATGAATTCATCAACAGCATTCAAGTTCTTCTTCAAGGTAAATACCTCACTTCTGGCTACATCAAGATCCTCAATTTCCACATTGAGTTGTCTCTAAAAATTGGAATCCATTGAATCAATCTCCCAGATCTTCGTCAAGCAGTTAATCTTCCTCAAAGGAACTAGGCTCTAATACCAATTTTTGTAATTAGGGATCATTGAGATGGGGAGTGAATCAATGATCTACTAGATGTTAAAACCTCAAACTTTTTCTTTATCCACTGGTTAACAATGCATAACAGAAAAGAACATAAACATGCAATAAATATTACACAAATCCACAACACTGAATTTTTTATATGGAAACCTGGAAAGGGAAAAACCACGGTGGGTCTGGAACCCACAATATTCATATACTATGGCCAGGAGTACATAAATATTACATAGATGGGGAATGCACTTTCATTTAGGCTCACTGCCTAGAGCTCACTACTCAATTATAGTTGCTCAAAAAGCTACGACCTTCAGAGAAGTCTCACTAACTTACAATTTGAATACAATGAGGAAATACAATGAAATGAACTCTCAATTAGCATCTCACTATGAAAGGATGAGTTTTAGTTAAGCTCTGAATCTCTTACTATCTCCGGTCTACAAACACTCTATCTTTATCTTAGTCAGCTACCGGATTGAGTGCACACATGAAAATATGCACAATCGCATTAAAACGGATCACTACACCTCTAAAATGTTAAAAATCAATCGTCAATTCATCCTTATATATTCGGTCTCAATACAAAAGTAATCTCCTTCATGTTGGCTTGAAGAAGTGTAACGTGTTGCTCCAAGTCAGCTTCAATCTCGAAAAAAACATAGCACGCACCAGACCAAAATATTATAATCACATGCTTCCTAAGGATCTTCCCAATCATTTACATCACAAAAAAAATCACCAAAAACATTGTAATCATCGAAAATAATTCTGGATCAAAACATTACCGAAATACCCTGTTTTACCAGTTAACACCAACTTCTGAATAAGATGAATCATGAATGTCGGATCGAATTGCCATGAAGAGTTTCCATGAATGACAACCCTAGTCAAATATACAACTACTATAAGTCATTTGAGATCACTAGATGAGTGTCAAT
The DNA here is from genome assembly GCF_030272615.1 of Cryptomeria japonica. Lineage (NCBI taxonomy): Eukaryota > Viridiplantae > Streptophyta > Pinopsida > Cupressales > Cupressaceae > Cryptomeria > Cryptomeria japonica. Next base: position 539,186,898 of record NC_081405.1, on the reverse strand, counting down.
TACCAATAGAATCACTTAAAAAGAATAAGTGGACACCAACCTAACAAAGACAACAATCGTGTTATGTACTATGAGCACCAACCCACTTTAGACACCAACCTCATATGCCTAGGTCTAAGAATTTTGATCAGGAAGTAGGACCTCAATCTCAATAATATGAATTATACAATTTTAGTACCTTCAACATACAACTTTGCCTCTAATCAAATAAGTCTTCAAACACTCTCTTTTGCAGCTTGTGATATTCTAAAAATGATACACATGAATCAAGAAACCACACCCTGTCTCATTCTCCAATTCACATGATATGAATGTTAAACTCACACCAAGATTGAGAGGGGGGATGAATCAGTATTGAACAATCACTGAAACCTTTTTCAATCATAACTTCATATTCAACTAATCCTTAATCTTATTAGCAACAATGTAACATGAAACAATCAATACTATACACAAGAGAACACTAAATTTACATAAAAAAATCCTAAGAGGGAAAAACCACTGTGAGAGTTAATTCACAATGTATGGAAAATATTACAATATTTATTTTAGGTACACTACAAAGGAATCTCACTACTCTCAGAAGGACTTGCAATTTGAGGTACACTTGTGGGCTGAGGTGCACTAGCCTAATACAAGATACAAATGAATTGCATGCTGAGACTCACCGCCTCAAGGCAAGATACAAATAAATCGCTAGGGAGAATCACTATCTCTAAGAAAGGTACATGAATATATGACTCAAGATGAATAATCCTTCAAAAAAACTACTTCTAGTGATCTCCTTTAAATGTAGCTACTCACAAAAGCAACCATTATGCAATATGACACCAATACTTTCACAAAAAACACATCTGCTACCTCAACTTCACATATTTTACTATTAACTATAATTCACACACTCATTCCACACATTCACATTGATTTTGTCTTTATATATACCATCCTTTTCATCACGAAACATAAATTAGGTTGGCCACAATAGGGAAAAAGCATAAGTCCTATAAAGTTGGCCACTAGATATAATTGCAGTGAAACCAGTCAAAACTAAGAGATAGAGAGGACCTAAAATATCATATTAAAAATATCCAATTAGTCCCAAACATCACATAAGATGGCACACATCCTCCAAAGTTGGCAACAAGGTAATGTATAGATAAACCATGTAGCACATAACCAGTCAGCCCAAAAACATATCTTCCAAATGAATTAACTCAATACAGATCGCCACAAGCCAAAGTAGGACACAAATACAACTTAACACAACCACCAAAGTTTCTATAGACCCTTAAGGACATAGCACAAGAAAGATAACCAATTATGTTGGCAAAAACACAACAATACCTTGAAAAACTAACACCAGACACAATGTGACACCAAATGGATCATTCCACATCATGTGAATCACATAAGGATGTTCCTTGAGCACCCAAAGACATTCCAAAATACTTATTTCTCGCTATTACATCCAAAAATGTTGGTTCAACATAGACATATACAAAACACTTCATTCTGGAAGGATAGAAGACACAATACATTGTTATCTATTTTTGTAGAACACTTTATCACCTTAAACTTGAACTAAGACATAGAACTGCCACTACAAGAATTTCCTCAAAGACATAGAAACATAAAAATCAATGCAAAGAAATGTGGAGAATTTTTTGGACCAATATTGATAGACAACTAGATTGCCAACAAGTTGCAATTACCAACCACATCAATTGCAACACCAAGGACCTAAAAAGATAGGAGATCAACATCCATAAAAAATATACATTATGTGTTGTAGTCTACTGAATTTAGATATGTTGTTGTCATTGATGTCAACATATTCTTGTGAGTTATTCTAATGAGCTTGAGAAGATTTTCTATCGATCCAGTTTATTGTTCTTTGATTACAGGTTCTTGTTGGTGTTCCTGTTGGTGTCCCTATCGATATTCCCTTTGGTATATTCTCGTATGATCAGATCTTATGCTGAGACTTTGGGATATTGTTTGGGATGATCATGTGTATCTTCATTTTAAATGGTTCATGATTTGGTGACCCCGCAAGTTATCTTTCCTCGTGACAATTGTTGATTGGTTGTGTTCTTGAGCTTTGAGACGTTGACCGATGAAGATTTGAAAATAGGTGTTAGTGCAACTATTCCCGATGATTCTAATGTGTTTGCTAGTGTTTCCTAATTATGTCCTATTTTTTTAGGTGATTTACATTGATTATTGTGTGACTTTTCGTGTAATGCAGTATTTTTGGTGGTGTAGCATATTGCGATTGATCTTGGCATGATTTTTGGTGGATGTGATCATTTGGGAATTTTAATTAGGTCCATACTATGTAATGTAAATCATAATATTGATCTGGTGGCCGATTTTTGTATCGTGCAATGTAATTTTTGTTGAGGGTGACGGTTTAGCCGACCTTGCTATCAAGGTTGATGATTTGTATATATAATACTTATGTAATTTTGGTGTCGACATTATGTCTGCATTATCAAATAGTGTTGTATGTGCAAAAAAAGAGATATATCATTTAGTGAAGTGTTGTGGTAAGATCGGTGTTGCAGAGTAGATAATTGTGCTTAATTAGAACTATCATCAAGCATTTGTAGATGCTATCATTGTACTTCATTTCTTTTGGATTGTAGTTCGATTCATTTTGTAAGTCAATGAGACTTCCCTAAGGGTTGTAGCCTTCCAGGAATATATCTTTTGAGCAGTGAGCTCTAGGCAGTGTGCCTGAATGCATGTGCATTCCTCATTGTAATATTTTCACATACTACTGTAGAGTATCATCTTATTGTGGGTAGGTTCTCACAGTGGTTTTTCCCTTAACCAGGTTTTCCACATCAAAATCTAGGTGTTGTGTGTTGTCTTAGTCATTTGCTTATCTATTTGTTGTTTCATTCTATATGTTTACGATTTGGTGTTTTGATTATCTAATTTCTAGTGAAGATTGATTCACCCCCCTCTTAGTCTTCCTTCTTGATTGTTTCTCACATTATGTTCAAGTCTCCAAGACCATATCATCAAATATGGAGGGATGTGGAGCATTCTTCCAAACTGTCTTTCACATACATTCCTATAATTACTTATTTCATCAATCTTCCAAAGACCAAAATGTTTTGGAAACATCATAAATCATTATACTGTAGCATACACCAAATGATAACAATCATACCCACTTTATTGTCATGATTCTAATCCTTATCCTAATACTTCAAATCTTCATCTGAATATGATATCATAATTATACCATCAAGAGAATCAATACCAACACTTCCATAAACATTAAAATACAAGGGAAAGCCTCATATGAATATCTTTATTATCATTATCAGATTCATCACTACTCCACAACATCAGGAGGGTAGATCAAAAGGAGGAACTAGATTCCCTAGTAACTCAAAAGATATAACAAGGGATGAAAGGAAAGCTAGTCCTTCCAAGGAGATTCCTCAGAAGGAAATCAGAAAGGATGAAGAGAATGTATTTGAAGTTAAAACAAGCAATGGCAATTGATTCAAGAAGAAGAAAATGTAATTATAGAAGAAATTCTTGAAGATGGTGATATTAGAGACACAAATGAATCACAATATGAGATTCCAAAAGAAACAAAACAAGAATGTAATAAAGTGTGTTCAAAGGACTCTGAAGCTCTAGATGTAATCTTTGAAGAAAAGACCCAGTTTAGATCACCCCACGTTAACCTTAACTCTCTATTCCAAAACTTTGGGACTGATTCACCCACCTCATCTCAGTGAAAAGGAGAACCTTGGAATAGTAAGAAGTCTGCATATAAAAATGAAGAAGATGAAGAGTTAATAGAAGTGGGAAAAAAGAAAAACAAGAAAATAGGATGTACTAATAGGGTTAAAACTAGAACTAGATCTAAGGCGGATATTGGACTTTCGAAATCTCCACAGGGGCACAAAACTATGAAGTGGCACAAGGACAAGGAGAGAAAACAAAATATAGCTGATGGAAGGGAGTGAACCATTCAGGAATCCTGCTCCCAAGTTTCCAAATGAAGGTAATCTCTTGGAACATTAGAGGCCTAAATGGTCTCCATAAGAAGGATGTGCTCAAGAATTTTATCAGAGATCATAAGCCGAACATTATCATGGTTCAGGAAACTAAAATGAGTAAGGAAAAAGTAGAAAAAAATAAAATTATTTAAACTTAGGGGTGTGTGTGGTAGTAGTTCTAATGGAGCATCTTGTGGGGTTGCCATATTTTGGAATAAGAAAACTATTGATGCAGACTTGATTGATGAAGATGGTATTATCATTTTTATGAGAGTCAAATGCATTGTTGAAGGATAGGACTGGGTGGTTACCAATATTTATGCCCCCAACTCTAAAGCTTCTTGGAGTAAGTTTTGGGACAAAATCCAGCATAAAAGAGGGACTTTTACCTAGGATAGTTGGCTTTTGATGGGAGATTTCAATACTCCTCTGCAGGAAATTGAAAAATTTGGTGGAACCCAAGCTTAACTGGATAGCAGGATTGATCTTATGGACTTTTTTCAATGCCAATGCCCTCATTGACGTTGACCTTTCTGGAGCTTCCTACACTTGGTCTAATCAAAGGGATGGAGGATAACTTATTTAGGTAAGGCTTGAGAGATCTATTATTACTCCTGATTGGGTCCTTAAGTATAGATGCTCTCTATCTATTATTAACAAAACTGGATCAGACCATTATCCTATTTCTTTTGTTGCTGATTCTATTAAGGGAAAACAATGCTTTCCCTTCCGGTTTGAAAAAATGTGGATCTCACACCCTTCCTTGGAAGCTTCCATTTCCAAATGGTGGAATATAATTGTGGATGGTTATGCCATGTTCAAAGTTGCAAAAAAGTTAAGAAAAATCAAAGATAACATCAAGGTTTGGAATAAAAAGGTTTTTGGGGATATTTTTGAATCTAAGAGGAAGCTCAAAGAGGAATTAGAACAGATTCAAAATTCTATTCAGGAACATGGTTATAAGAATGTCCCCAAGGCTAAAGAAGATGAGGTTCTAGCCAAATTACACAACACTATTTCAAGAGAAGAAATTTACTAGAGGCAGAGATCCAAGGCAATTTGGTTAGAGGCTAGTGACAAAAATACTAAATTCTTTCATATGACATCAATGAAGCATAAAGTGGCAAGAAGAATTTCCAGATTGATTGTTAATGATAAAACTCTTGTCAAAGATGATGGTATAGTTGATGAAGCTATAAGGCTCTTCTCTAACCTTCTGACTGGTAGCAAGGAACTTGACCCTATTAAGCAGCAAGATCTGGTTGAAAATATTCCTAAGATTATTGGACCTAATCAGAATAGGATTTTATCTGTCATCCCCTTAGTTGATGAAATTAAAAGAGTTGTTTTCTCCTTCCAAGGGGATAAGGAATCGGGCATGGATGGCTTCCCCATGTTTTTCTTTTAGGAATATTGGCACATTGTTGGGGCTGATGTAGTCAATGTTGTCAAAGAATTCTTTGGTTCCAAAAGAATTCTTAAAGAAATCAACTCTACCTTCATTGCTCTAATTCCTAAGGTGGTTGGAGTTTATTCTATGGGTAAGTTTAGGCCAATAAGTCTATGAAATTCTTTTTACAAGATAATCTCAAAATTCTTGACTTCTAGATTGTTGGTTGTTCTTCCTCTTGTTATCTCTGAGGAGAAAAAAGGATTTGTCCCAGGTAGGTAGATTTTGGACTCTATAATTCTTGTGCATGAGAATATCCATTCTCTTAATGCTACAAACAAAGAGAGATTCCTCATAAAGCTAGATTTGGCAAAATCCTATGATAGGGTTGAATGGAAGGTTCTTCTTAGGATCATGAAAGCCTTTGGATTTGATGAGAAGGTTATCAAAATCACTAGAGAGCTGATATCTATGCCTAGATTTTCTATTATTTTTAATGGATCTCCTTCTAGATTTTTTGTCTTCAAGGGGTCTCAGGCAAGGAGATCCTATCTCGCCCATTCTTTTCACTATTTTGGTGGAATGTTTGAGTAGATTGATTCAAAAGTTGAAGGAGAAAAGGATCATCAAAGGATTGCAACCCTCTTCAGCTAATTTCTTCTGCACTCATCAACAATTTGTTGATGATACTATATTATTGGGATACTCTTATGTGAGTGAAGCTTCTACCTTCAAAAATTCTCTCAGCTCTTATTCCCTTGCTACTGGCCAACAGGTTAACTGGGAGAAATCTGCTATTTACTTCATCAACACTCCCTTGTTGAGGTAGTAGAGGATTGCTAAGATAATTGGTTGTAAGTTTTAGCTACTCCCCTCTACTTATTTGGGCCTCCCTCTTGGTTTGGATCCTCCGAACTCTTTTTGGAATTCTTTGATTGATAAGTTCAACAAAAAATAGGCTAGATGGAAAGGCTCTATGTTGTTGCAGGCTGGTAAGATCCAGATTCTTCAAGCTACCCTTCGGAATATACATGTTTATGCTCTTAGTTTGTTTAGTATACCATTCAAATTTGTAGAAGTGTTAGAAGGATTTCAGAAAAGATTTCTTTGGTCTGGTGTAGAAGATAAGAAAAGGATTGCTTTGGTTTCTTGGGATAAATTTTGTGGTCCTAAAAGTAGTGGGGAGTCAGGTATCAAATCCCTTAAACCTTTCAATAAAGCTTTGTTAGCCAAATAGGTTTGGAGGGCCTATGGTATTAAGAGAGATTGGAGTAGGGTGTGGTTTGACAAATACATCCATAATCAGCCCATTCATTCCCTTCTCTATTCTGAAGATATCCCTGCTAGATCTTTTATTTGGAATAGTATGATAAAATCTATTAAAGTTGCTAAAGCTGGAGCTGGCTAGGTCCTTGGCAAAGGTAACAAAATCAGATTTTGGGAGGATGTCTAGATCAAAGATGAACCTCTTTTTAACCAGGATTGCAGCCATACAATTGAAGATTGTAAAAGGAGGTTTGCTTCTATGGTCTGTAATTATTGGGAGGAGAATAAATGGGTTACACTTGATGTTGTTTATGTTGGATTCTCTTCACTCCATCATGATTAGTTGTCCTTTTCTATTAGTAAAGACTCAAATGTTGTCTTCTTATGGAAGAGTAATCCTAGGGGTACTTTTACTGTTGCTTCTACTTACAAAAAGATATCAGCTCATGCTTGTAACCCTATATGGACTAAAGTTTAGAATAGATTCCTCATTCCTAAAGTTAATATGTTTTTCTGGCTTGCCACTCATAACAAGATACTCACTATCGATAACCTGGTCAGAAGAGGATTTATGATCCCTAATAGGTGTGAGTTATGTCAGAAAGAGGCTGAGTCTATGGATCATTTGTATTCATTGTTCTTTTCCCTAGGAAATCTGGAGTAAAGTGTGGACACAATGGAAAGTTGAATTGGGTTATGCAGAATAGTTTTAAGGAAGTCCTTTGGCATTGGATTTTCCCTACCAAGCTTCCAATCATCAAGACCCTTTGGTCCTTTCTTCTTCCTATCACCTGTTGGCATATTTGGAAGGAGAGAAACAATAGAGCTTTTAGGGAGAGTAAGTGTTCTTCTCAAGTGGTCTTTGAAAAGATTTGTAGGGCTATTAAATAAAATATCAACACCATTCACAAAAGCAACAAGCAGTGTAGTTATATTGATATGAATGATAATGATAAAAGGATTCTTACAGAATGGAAATTATTGAATAAGGTTTGGAAGTCTAATCTAAAGAGTAGAAGAGATAATGTGGTTTGGAGGTTCCCTCCTCATGATTGGGTGAAGGTGAACTTTGATGGTGTAGCTAAAGGAAATCCGAGTAATGCTGGTGGGGGAGGTGTTATCATAAATTCTCATGGATTTTGTGTTGCTGCGATTGCTTCTCCCTTTGGAACTCAAAACAACCATGTTGCAGAAGCTCTAGAAACGTTAAAAAATGTCTTAAGCTTGCTCAGGGTTTCAATTTTGAAAAAAATTGGCTGGAGAGGGATTCCCTTAATATAATTCGGTTATTAAAGGTATTAGTTCTCCTTCTTGGAATATCCAAAATATCATTGATAAGGATAAAAAAATGTTAGATTCTTGTGATAGTGTGGTTATTACCCATACCTTTAGGGAAGTTAACAGGGTAGCCGATTTGTTAGCTAATGAGGGGTCATTTTAGCGGAAGATGCTAATTATATCAGAGAGTCATAATCTAAGAACAAAGTTCAAGATCAATTATTTTATGATAGGATCAATGGTACATATTGATCTCATCATTATCCTTTTTGGTTTGAACATCAATGACAGAGTTTGGAGTGAGGTGGATTGTCAGATGATGACCTATTTCAGGCATCGCATTAATGAGTATAGGTGTGAAAGGCCTTATCATATTAAGTATTGGGTTAATTTGCATGTTTTAAAGGGCTACTTGAAAAACAAGATAATTACCTTGGTTTTTGATTCCAACTTCTTTATTCTTCAGCATCTGCTAGTTTGTGCTCCGCTGAGGGTTTTGATTTGAACTGCTTCTACATTATGGGTGGAAATCTCAACCGTAATGAGCCCACCAGCTGTGATAGTTGGAAGGGTGAAAGTAAAATTTGGAGAAGGCTGCATAAAAATGGCTTCACTAATTATATGGAGAAATTGCATGGGAGCAAGAAGCCTATTTCCCGTGGTTTTTCCAAGGGCTGGAAAAATAATAGAGTTACTCTGTTTGGTTAGACCTGGAGAGTGGATAAAGATTTGGTGGCTGAGGTGACTGGTTTGCAGAAGGTTGGCTTCAAGTTTTATAGAGATCGTAAGTTCTCAGTGGAAGCCATAAAAAATTTCCCCAAGAATGAAGAAGAAAGCGCTCACCTTGCCAAAAACGATAATATTTCCTATTATCTCCCTAACCTAATAAACTCCTTTTGGTAGAAAATGTTGAAAGTGTTAATGAAGTATCTTATTGTTGGTGGTAGGTTCTTGAAAGTCTATAATTATCACTTTTTTATCCTCAATCACTTTCACTATGGTTCTAAGATATCTTTGCCCTTTTATCTGGCCTCCTCCCTTAATGACAGTCTGGTTGACCATGCTAAGAAACCCAATTCCTACCCCATTGCCCACCAAGGTCTTGTTTTGTTAATTTATGAGTATCTTAAGGATAAAGTTAAGGCCAATAAGGATGATCCCCTTGTGGAGAGTACCCATATCTCTGAGGATGATGACAGTTCTGAATCTAATGAAGATTCTACCAATACTCCCCCTAAAAAGAAATCAAGGTTTAGTAAGAAAGCTGAAGAAGACGCTGAAGAGACAGTTGATCCTGAGCAGGAGCAGGAGAAGGAGGTGGAGGGTGAGAAAGGAGACAAGGATAATGAGTAAGGTAAAGAGGATTTTGATGAGTTAGAGGAGAAGAAGAGTCCCTATGATATAGACAACAGGGATGAGGTTCAGAATAATATGGAGGGCAACCCTAGGCCTGAGGATTCTTCCCAGGATATGGAGGATATGGATACTATTCTGAGTGCTGTTAGAAACAACTCTCCGGAAATGTTTAATTTCCAGAAGTGGGTGGTTGATAATATTACCAACATTCAGGAAAAAGAGAGAGAGTTGGAGCTCAAAATTGATAATGTGGTTAAGGATATTAATGATAAAGGAAAAGAGGAAAAATCTAAGGATAATAGTGAATCAGAGGATGAAAAAGAAATTCTTGACTAGTTGGAGGGTGAGATCATAAAGGGAGATGTGAAGCACCTGGAGGATGTGGTGAGGACTCTCAAAGAAAAGGGTGAGTCCAATTATGAACTAATAAACAAAAGGGTTCAAAAAACCAAGAGTGCTCTAAGGAAAATCATGGAGCATAGCTTGGTTGTGATGAAGGTGACTTCCCAAAATATGAATGCGTTGGTTGCCTACTTGAAGAAGGATAAGCAAAACAAAGATACTATGATTGTTGATGATGAGTCGGGTTCTAGCTCTGTCCAGCATTCTTCCAGACATAGAATTAGGCAAAATGTTAAAGAGTAGGAGTTGAAGACTAAAGGTAATCAACAGGTGCAGGAAGGCAAAGACCTTAAAGAGGCAAAAAATGCATTGATGATGCTTGTCAAGGAGGCTGAGGAGACCATAAATATTTTCACCTAGATGTTCTAGTTTTTTTTAGGTGTGCCAGTATCTCGCTGGTCTTTTAGTATACTTTTCTCTGGCTATTGTCTTTTGTGTTGATCTTTTGTTGCCTTTCTTTCTTTGTTTTGTCCTTCTTGCTTCTCTAATGCTTTTCTTTATGATAAGTAAGTGGGTTTCGGGTCCCTTAAAACCTATTTTTCCTTAATCAAAAACATCAAGATCATACCAAAAATTATTATCTATAGACATCTAACCATGAACATTCATTCATCATTGGATACAAAAATTCAATGAAATCACACATCAATTGGAACAACCATTTCAAAAAACTGAGTGTAGATATCTAACCAAGACCATCATATCTAACTGACATTATTAGGAAATCTAATTAAGGACTTGATCAACTACATCACTTTCATACATCAGATGTAAAAAATATCAACATCATCGTTAAAAGTGAGCACCAACACAAATTGTCTTCATAACATACATCTAATAGAGCAACCCTCAATCATTGACATTTGACACAACTCATCATCATTAGCATCACCACTATTAATCATGACACCACAACATGATGGATACCAAAAGTGTGGGCATCAAACATAAAACATCTACTCAACTCTTATCAACCTAATCTACAACAATCAACCATCTATAAATTATTTTGAATCCATATATCAATACCTAAGATATCAGTTTGCACTATCCACTAATCATAGAAACCAACATTCATATTATCATTTCCAACAAAGAGCTCATCATTAACTATGATATTAGTTTGCACTACCACTAATCAAAACAACTAACAATCATAGTTTTTTTTTCAACAAAGAGCTCATCATCAACTATCAACAACATATATTTCATCAGCAACATACCCAATCAACATTAGCAACAACATCAACATGTACTTCCATCATTACCAGCATAAACAGTACAAGCCAACAACACCAACATATCAACAATGAAAATATTAATTACAAAAAATCCAACAATATCCATGATCATATCTTTGCACTCAATTGTACCATGTGACATTAATGATTACACTACATTGAGAGTTGACATCAATGAAAATATTAAGTCATCAATGACAACAACTTCCAAAAAGGAACTTTTATCTTCAAAAGTAAATGCTCATTATTAAGAACACACTAAAATGAAACTAGGACACTCATATATATGTGTCATAATTACAATTACACGATGGTCTAAAATATAATTGATCACCTACTAGTTGGCCACATGACTTTTCTTCACCAAATGTGTAGTAGGTCATGTCCTAATTAGCCCATAGACCTATCAATGCAAGAGAACAAGTCACACATTTCACAAGGTATCTTAATCTAGTCCTAAAGGTTGTCCATGTGAAATCTCTGACAAAAACACATGCTATGCTTCATCCACATGTTGCCCACATCAAATATGTAATATGTGTGGCCCAAGAAGCTTACACATGGTTCCACACAAAGAGACACATCATGGGAACCCTATTGAGGACCACTCTAATCTCAAGGAACATCCACCCTTAATTTTTGGTAGCCGACACACAAAACTTCTACCACATCACTCAATAACATGAACAATGTTTGTCAACACCACAATAACCAGCTAGTGAAACAAACATTGTTTTGCTACACAAAATTTTTAGAAATGCTAGATGTTGATATAATATGTGTAGGCATACTCTCCTTTCAAACTGCGAGTCACAACACCTAAGAATTAGAAAATAGAAACCTTTGCAAGTATCCAGAGCAAGCATACTGTCAAGGTAACTACATCCAAAATTTTAGAAATGCTAGATGTTTATATAATATGCATAGGCATACTCTCCTTGCAAACTGCGAGTCACAACACCTAAGAATTAGAAAATGGAAACCTTTGCAATCTAGAACATACTTCTAGAGCACTCCCGTCACCTTGAATAGTTGCACCATGATAATATAGATCCATGTCTCAACCAATTTCATAGTCATATCAATCAATAGGACTTCCATGCTCAAAATTCTCTAACAAGACATGTCAAGTAACATAAATTCTCCAACCTTATAGATGCAGTAGGAGTAAGCAGCATGTTTGATACTCCACTAAAGACATATGTCCAACAATCTCCCTTAGATTCAACTTCCTTTTGACATAAATGATAACTCATGTCCAACATGATGTTGATATACCATTTTTATAAGATTATGATTAGTCTACTATGTTTTTTTTTCCTTCTCAATATGTATATTTTGATACTTATGATGTCTATGCTTATGATGATATCTCACTTGTGCATACTCTATTGATCAACACATGAAAAAATGTGTGACTTACACATATCTAATAAACTAACCAAATCAATATATCTTACACTTTTTCTATGATTATGTGAAGATTATATTCAAGTAGTTAATGATCAATTCCATGCATATTCTTCAACTCTTACACATGGCAAGGATACACCAAAGTTATAGGGGTATTTATTGATGGTAACATTGTGTCCTCTACACTACATAACATCTCCCACCAATTGAGTATTGTCATGAAAAAAATATTAAATATTGAGAGTTGGTATCAAATAGTTTGACAAATATCCAAATAAGGATTATACAAATGAGATACTATATATGTAATTCATTAGCACATGACATACTTGTTTATCCTTCGCCAATTTCATTGTAGCATCTAGTTTTACAATGTATTATGGTATAGGCAGTCCATGGTCCTTCAAATTAAATTCCTACATTGATTGTATGAGGATAAAATACTTACCAAATTATTTCCACAAAGATTTAGTGATTATATATTCACTTGGTTATATTATTTACTTCATCCTTCCATTCCTTTTTATGAATAACTATTTAACGCATTTTGTAAACATTAATTCAAACTAAGTTGAAACATGAAAACACATGCAAAATAAAAATTGAATTTTAATATTTACCTACAGATTAACCATGATAAAAATTAAAAAGTTTACAAAAATGATAATGTTATTTAATTCCATTGTTACAAATGTGTTTCCTAAATGGATAGAATGTGGTTGCTCAAAATCTCTATAGCATATACTTAGAGAGATAGATATTTTTGCATAGCATAATGTACCAATTTATAGATTTTTGGTAGGGAGAATGGATGGTGAATATTTGGTGATGAGATCTATAGTGGAGATTAAATGAGAGTAGTTTCCTAGGATAAAGGAGAAATCGAAGGGTTTATATATAATTTGTTTAAGAAGAATAGATAATATGGAATTCATTAAAAGTAATAATGTGTTGAAACCATAAATGTTAAACTTAAAAATTAGGAGGGAAGCACTACTTTCATTTTATGATGGAGGGAATAGAGTTAAATTTTTAAAAAATAAAAAATTATAATCCATTGGAGGTGGAAATTGAGATAATTAAATAAATATATTTAACAAGATGTGAAATTGTATTAAAATAATTAAATAATTTTTTTTTTTATTTGTTGGTGATGAAATGTTAGTATGATATGATGTAAGGATGATTTTACATGTTTATGTTTTGCACCTCTATGAGACAGCATTGTGACTTGCAAAAGCAACATTGTTTTAAAGAAGATAAATATAGACATTTGTGTAGTTTGATAAATTGTCACCTCTTACAATTTCACACTAGGTTTGGTTTTTTTTTCACATGTATGATTAATTATGTTCACAATATGATCATTTTGTGATTGTATTAATAAACTCTATTAAATCCCTTAACAACTATCATTTTTGGAGCAAAAAATGCTAGGATACTAGAGCGGTGTGCTAGTGTCCTGCATACTAGTTTCAAAAAGGTTTTAAATCCAAATGATGGCATTTGGTGTCTTGAACATTGTACCTTGTCAGCCTAGCTCAAAAATGCCTTTGATGGGTGCTTAGAAGAATATGTGAACAATATTATTTTCCTCATTTAGGCAGACACAATATTGATGGGACATAGTCTATCTATCAACAAGCTTTTTATTCCTCTCTACAATATTGAAGCTCTACTTGTGAAATATTATTGTTGGCATATGCACTAACTCTTGCAAGTATTGTAAGAACCTTATTTCTCTATCAACTCCTTATAGGAGATCCATGTTGCAACATCAACCAAGGGTTTCACACTTGCATTAGCTCTATTCCATGTTATTTGTTCATTGCTATTATTTTTTACCTTTAATCCCCTGAGAAAATGCACTTTTTATCATCACCATCATTATTGTTATAGAGGTGGAAACACCAACATAGGATTTTACTAAGGAAAGCCCCTATACAACACAACCATTTTCCCTCTTTTGTGTGTATTTTTGAATATGGAACTTTCTAATAGTGTGAAGCTATTGGATTATATGGTAGACTATGACAAATACTGTTGAATAGGAATTCCATCCATGCAGACCCTAAAGACACTAGTTCCATACACTATCATCTTGTCATTTTTGCCCTGGATCCCATTCCATGTTGTCAAAAGGGATATATGTCAACCTTCAGCCAAATTGTTTATAGATCTCTTTCATAATGAACTTATTATGTTCTTTATGTTTGTCCCTTTTCATCTTTGTCAGGAAACTTCAATAAATTCTCTTACAAGCATGTGAAACTGGGTTTCTTTCTCCTCTTTTATTAGTTCTCTTTGATCCCTCTCCTAAAATTCCTCCTACTCATGAAGATATTTTGGTGAGAGAGGATGATATCACTAACACTTTTATCAATTTTAATTTACCTTCTATTCACTTAAATTCTATCACCTCTAGAGATGAAGTATTCATCAATGAAGAGTCTTTACTCACATCAAATACCCCATGGATAAAATATTGTCAAAATCTAGTCAACATAATTTATATTTCAAATGAGTCCCACAAAGAACCTGTGAACCCTAAAAAATTTGTGCATATTAATTTTGATATGCAAGATGTATCATAGGAACTTTAATTTTGATATGCAAGATGTATCATAGGAACTTCATTCTCATGCATTCACTCACACATACAATAATTATAACCACATGAAAAGTAAACAAGCACCAAACATTTCAACTTCTCTTCCTCCTTCACAACCCTTTTTCCCTTTCAATCTTGTCTTTTTTAGCAAGTTGATAGAGAGTATAATCATGTTTGGTTAAAATCTCACTCTAGGAATTAATACAAGCCTTGCTTTCATACCACACACATTCTCTAGGAAGCTCTACAAAAGGTAGTTTTCACACCTTCTATATAATCTTTTCAGAATAAGAATTACCCTCTTGAAATTTAAAAACAACATGATCCTCTCATTATTTTGGTTATCATTAATCAAAATGGAAAAAAGTTTACTCTAATCAATAATTGTTAACTATATATACATACATATGATAGATAACCAACAAATTTAAAACCAAACATATCTTCTTACCTAGATCCCCTTCTTACCAAGTAGGATCAGAAGAGGTTGTGAGTGAGATATTGTGGTTGGGGGCATAGCTCTGCTAGTCTCCCCTCACTCATATTGCCTCAACATCTTAGAGTGTAATGAAGGTGGTGATGACCTACATACTCTCAAGAAAGGTCTTTATAGGGGTGTATCAAATCATCCTCTACCTCTACACCCTGCCCCCTATCCTCTGACTATGGAAGGTTGGCATCTGGAATCTCATCCCTCGCATGAGTAAGAGTGTCACCCTCATCCTACTCTTGCTCCTACTCCTACTCCTCACCATTGATATCACTAGGCTCTCTAGTTTCCTCATCTCCTCCCTCTTGGATATGATAATTTGATGGTCTCACCCATGGCTCAAAATCTCCTCTAAGGTAGGCTAGAGGAAATATGGCTCCTGGATATGTAACCTCCTAGAATCTAGTGTAGGTCAACATTGCACACCTATTTCATCCTTAAGTGGGGGGCATATCTATCATGTCTCTCCTCCTCATCATCATCAATAACCTCTACATCATATGTTGTAGGTTTGGGCAAGGCCCTTGGTCTCATGACACTCTAAGAATGTCGTATGTAGATCAGTATAGGTGTAAGATAGCCCTGCACTAGACCAAATTGTCTCATCACCCTATCAAAGTAACATGGCACAATGATGTAAATATGGTGAACCTCTAATAAATGGCTCTATTACATTTGTTGTAATTGTACATGCTACTCATCCCAGACATACATCCCTCTATAGGGCATCCATATGATATCAATGTTGGCAACAACAATGAAGAAAACTGAGAGGGGGTGGTGAATCAATTTTCACCGGATCTATAAACTTAACCACAACTTCAAATCTGATAAAATGAAATAATAATAGAGATGAGAACATTTAAGGCACAACACACTACCAATATTTTGACGTGGAAAACCCAGTTAAGGGAAAAACCACGGTGGGAACCTACCCATAGTAAGATGATACTCTACAGTAGTATGTAAAAATATTACAATGGGGAATGCACATGCATTCAAGAACACTACCTAGATCTCACTGCTCAAATACAATGACTCAGAAGGCTACAACCCTCAGGCAAGTCTCATTAACTTACAACAAGATTCAAACTACAATCTGGAATGAATGAACTGAAAGAATAACATCTCCAAATGCCTGATTACAGTTTTGGTTAAGCACAATTGTCTACTCTACAACACCAATCTTTTCTCAATCATAATGTTGAAAGATAAATCACTTGTTTGCACATACACCACTCTTTGATAATGAAGACACAACCATGATACCTAAATTACATGAATATATCACCTATATATACAATTCATCAACCTTGATAACAAGGTCGGCTAAATCCTCAACTCACAATTACAAAATTACATCACACGATACAAAGATCAACCATAGGACCAATATAATGACTTACATGACATAACATGGATCTAATTCAAATTCCCAAATTCTCAACTCCATTGAAAATCATGCCAAGATCAACCGCAACACGCTACACCACTAGAAATACCGCATAACATAAAAATCATCACTGGATCATGAAAACCACCAATAACATGCACAATGATCAATGTGGATCATCAAAACAAATAGGAAACACCAGAAAGTACATTAGAATCATCAGTAATAGCTGCACCAACACCATTTATCAAATCTTCATCGATCAACATCTGAAACTCAAGAACACAACCAGTCAGCAACTGTCATGAAGAAAGATATCTTGTAGAGCACCAAATCATGAACCATCTGAAATGAAGATACACAAGATCATCCCAAACAATATCCCAAAAATTCAGCACAATATCTGATCACATCAAAATATATCGGAGGAAATACTGATCTCTACAAAGCATCAACACAACAAAACAAAACTGCAAACCAGATCATAAGATCTTCCCAATCTACAATCACCAGAGCAATTCACAGGAATATGTTGACATCAATGACAAAAAAATATCCTAGTAGAAGCAATGTCCAACAATCTCCCCCTTTGGCATTGATGGCAACATATGAATGTGAAAAACAATCAATGCAAAGAAAGAAGATATCTCTAGAAAACTCCCCCTAAGATCAAGACAAATAAAGAATTTTTTCACATGATCTCTCTCCCCCTTTGACAACAATGCCAAAGATCTCAAAATAGAAAACCAAACTCTCCCTCATAGATAAAAAATAATGATTCTCTCCCATAATCAGACTACTCCACCAGAGGAGCAACACTAACTCATCAATCTGGATAGAAAGATAAGGCTCTAAGATCCACCAGATTGATGCAACTCAATGCATCTAGTTCTCATCAGGAGGGGTAGATACCCCTAACTTGTCTCTCAAATAGACAAATGTATCTTGTTGTATTTGATTTCAGCATGGTTGAAATCATGAGGCAGCCCTATGAAACTGGTCTGTTTCGTACCTCACGTCCTTTGGGAAAGATTAATCAACCTCGTCGATTAGTCGCTTTTCATATTTTGTCTTTAAGTTTGGTTCTTTAGAAGTTAGAATTTTTTTATATTTTGACTGATAGATCGAACTTTAAAGTCTGACCTTCAGTGAGTCATGTGAGCATATTAGACTTTAAAGTCAGATGTGCCAGTTTCCCTTGTTTTAAGTGACTGACAGGTCGGACTTTAAAGTTTGACTTGCTGTGGGGTTGCTTTTGTAACTTAAAGTTTAGACTTTAAAGTTTGACCTATAGGAAGGAGTTGGTTTGTGTTTTTTCATGTCAAACTTTAAAGTCCAATGCACATAGTCTTGCAGTTTTTATTTGATGCAAGTCAGACTTTAAAGTCCAACGTGCATTTTGTTTGATGCAGAGTGTAGGCCAGAGTTTTTTCTCTGACCTGCAAAGTTGTTATGCCCTTCTTGCATATCAAAATTTAAAGTCTGATATGCAATCATGATTGATTTTCCTTGCACATCAGACTTTAAAGTTTGATGTGCTAATATTGAGTTTCCTTCCCAGGCTGCATATTGGACTTTAAAGTTTGACATCCAGCTACTTGTTAGGTTTTTCCCTTGTAGGTCAGACTTTAAAGTCTGACCTATGTATGATGTTTGTTTGAACTTGCAGATCGGAGTTTAAAGTCCAACCTGCAAGTCTTTCCTAGTTTTTCCCTAAGTCATTTTTGCCTCCTATTTCTTGTTCTGATTGATAAAATTTGCTTGTCCGATGGTGATCATTTTCAAAACATTAATGATCCATGTTGAAATGTCTGAGCCCTCTCCCAGTAAACCGACAGAGAAAAGAAGATGCATTGATGAGATAGTTGATATGGCGCTCGACAAAGCTAAGATGCAAGCTACTTTGGCTCGGTTTGAAGAATTTCAGAAATGCATTGAGGAGGAGAAAGTAGAATAAAGTACCTCATTGACACTATCTTTTCATGTAGCTGCATCTTTAGGTGCTACAAATTTTCTTGTAGCTGCACATTTTCTTTATGCATAAGTTATAGTCAAGTGGGACTATGCAGTTGAATTAGTCAACTATGCCCACATTTTTCTCCACTCTTTTCCTATATAAGGAGGACTCTCATTTGTAAATATTTATCTTTTTTATGTTTATCAAAACTCTACCAAATTTTTATCTCAATTAAGACTTTGTGCTTTTGATGTAAAAGTTGATTCAAGGAAATAAAGATAGCAATCTTCTAGTTTCCAAACTTTGTGTCGGACTGAAGATTGTGATTCTGATTGGACTCATTCTTATGTTTAGTTCTCATAATCATTCCTTATGATCTTGAATCTTTTGGTGAAATTGTGAAAGTTTATGAAAGAGCTTTCTAATTGTGGAAATTGACTTTATGCTATCTACATATTTGGGAAATCTTCTCATAATTAAGTAATTGCATAGGAAGCTTTGTATTGCTACAAATTACTTGTATTTATAGGAATCTTTGATCACATCTTGGAGACTTTGACCTACAAATTGAGATTTAAGTTGAAATAGTGATGATTTAAGTAGTTGTACTTATGTAAGACTTTGGGCTTACAAGGTTGTCTAAATATTGAGTATCTTTGTGTCTTTGTCAAGAAGTTTAATTTAGTGGTAAAGTTTATTTAGTTTTAAGAAATATTGCCAAGTGAAGGGAGAATACATTAATTCTAAAAAAAAAAAGAATTGCATTCCCTAAGCTTACACCCAAATTTTTGTTTTGCATAAGTTGTTCTAATACCCAAAATTCCAATAGGGAACCTCCCCTTGATGAGAGGAAAGACTTTGTCTTATCATAGCTATGTGTGAAATACATATTTTTTCATTGGTACGCTGGTGACAAAATATTCACCCAACATATCTATAGGCAAAGGCTTAGTGAAAATATCAGCAATTTGTTCCTTTGTAGATACATACTCCAACTTCCCTTTCTCTTCACTGACTTGTTCTCTCAAGTAATGATATTTTATTGACACATGTTTAGTCTTTGAATGTTGCACCAAATTCTTTGACATGTTAATAGCACTTGAATTATCACAATATATGACAGTACGCTCATCATCTATACATAACTTTGATATTCTTCAACATTTGCTTCATCCATACTACTTGAGCGCAATTACTAGCAACAACAATGTACTCAACTTCAGCAGTAGATAAGGACACTGAATCTTGTTTCTTACTAGCCCACAAAACCAACTTATTACCTAAAAAGAATTCTCCACCCATAGTGCTCTTCTAGTCATCAATTTCACTAGCCCAATCAGTATCAGTGTAAGCACATAGCATGAAATCATCATTCCTTAGATACCACAAACCATAGTCCGCAGTTCCTTTCAAGTATATGAATATCCTCTTCACAGCAATGACATGACTCTCTTTTGGATCAGCTTGATATCTAGTAGCCATGTACACAACATGCATAATGTCTATCCTAGTTTGAGTAAGATATAGGAGTCCACCAACCATAGATCTGTACAAGGTCTGATTAGCTTTTGGAGATTCATCATTTTTAGACAATTTACAGCCAGTCACCATAGGAGTTCCAACTGGTTTGGAGTCATCTAACCCAAACTTCTTTAGCAATTCCTTAACATATTTAGTTTGAGATATAAAAATACCTTTTCCAGTCTGTGAAATCTGCAAACCTAAGAAAAATTTCATCTCTCCAATCATAGACATCTCAAATTCTTGCTACATATCACCGACAAACTTCATGCTCAAGTCATCATCTTCTCCAAAAATAATATCATCAACAAAGACTTTAACAATCAAGATGTTATCATTCTCAACCTTAAAGTACAAATTATTGTCAGCAACGCCTTTATTAAATCCCAATTTCAACAAATATTTATCTAATCTAGCATACTAGGCTCTAGGGGCTTATTTCATTCAATAAAGAGCTTTCTTCAGTTTACATACCATGTCTCCATCATTTGATAATGAAAATCCATCAAGTTGTTCATTGTAGACTTCTTCCTCAAGATCACCATTCAAAAAGGTAGATTTGACATCCATCTAATATACCTTGAAATCTTTATAAGCAGCATATGCAAGCAACAATCTAACAGCTTCAATTTTGTCCATAAGAGCAAATGTCTCCTCATAATCAATTTCTTCTTTCTGTGAATATCCTTTGCAAATCAATTTTTTTTTTTTCTGACAACTTCATCGACTTCATTCAATTTATTCCTGAATACCCATTTAGTAGCAATAACATTCTTATCTTTAGGTCTATGCACAAGCTCCCATGTGTTGCTCTTTTCAATATGCTCTAATTATTCTTCCATATATCTCATCCAATTTTCATCTTTGTAGGCCTCAACCACATCTTTAGGTTCAACTTTAGAAACCAAACATACTTATTCAGCAACTAACCTTCTTCTTGTCATAACACCTTTATTTTTATCACCAATAATTTGATTTTTAGAATGATTCAATTTTACGTACCTTGGAGTCTTTTGATTTCTTTTATTTTTAGTTTCTTGCACTTCTTCACCGGAAACAACAACATTTGGGTTAACTATCTCTACTGGATCAGTCTGCTTCAGTTCTTGAGTCTGAATATGGCTAGAAAAACATGTTGACCATCATCATATCTGCAAGCTTTGATCTCTTTTCCAAGGTTCTCATCCACCTTCACATTTGCGCTTTCCACTATCTTTCTCAATCTTTTATTGTAGCACCGGTAGGCTTTTCTCTTTGTTGAATATCCCTAGAAATTTTTTTCATCACTTCTTGCATCAAACTTTCTGATATCCTCATCTCTCTTGATATAACATTTTCTACCAAATGCTTTAAAATATCTCATAGTAGGAACATGACCAAACCATAACTCATAAGGGGTCTTATTTGTATCACCTTTAATATGAGCTCTATTGAATGTGTAAATAGTAGAGCTAATAGCTTATCTTCCTTTCAACAACTCCATTCTATTGAGGGGTTATAGGAGAAGATAATTATCTTATAATCTCATGCTTGTCACAGAATGAATAAAACTCACTAGAACAAAATTCTCCACCTCTGTCAGATCTCAGATATTACACCTTCAGTCTAGATTCATTCTCAACTTTTATTTTAAATATCTTGAATTTATCCAATGCTTTATATTTCTCCTTCAAAAAGACAACCCACATCATCCTAGAATAATCATCAATTAGCAACATAAAATATCTGTCACCCTGCATACTTCTAATATTTGTAGGTCCAAATAGGTCACTATGCACAAGATCTAGCAATCCATCAAATGTATATTATTTTCTATTGAAACAAATCCTTGTTCGCTTACCCAACTAACATTCCTTACATACTAGATTGATAGGCTTAACAATCTTAGGTAGATCTCTAACAACTTGAGTAGAACTGATCTTAATCATTGAATCAAAATTAGCGTGACACATTCTCGTATGCCACAACCAACTTTCATCAATCTAAGCAATCAAACAACTTTTCTTACCAGCATTCAAATGAAAAATGTTACCTTTTATCTTAGTTCCAGATGCAATCTCTATACCAGAGGCATTTAGGATCTTGCATTTTCCATTCTTGAATTTCAAATCATAACCTTTATCAACCATCTGTCTAACACTCAAAAGATTATGCTTCAAACCTTCTACATACAAGGCATCTACTATTGATGAGATTCAGAGTGTGACTACAGTGTCAAGAGATTTGCTAGTTGGAAAGATTGTTGCTTTTGAACTGAGCGAGTTTGGATAAATACATAGAAAGTCTGAGACAACATTTAGAGTATCAACATCTATATCCGGAAAGAAGAAGTATGATCCTGATGAGTGCAAAATATCCAGATATCAAAGAGAAAGAAGAGAGATGGAAGAGAAATAAAGGGAACTGGATGAGCTTGAAGCATTGATTGTCTGGAGATTGCCTAAAGGAGATGGTAAGTATGATGGAAAATTGCCTTTGAAATGTTTCTCTTGTAATAAGATAGGACATTTTGCTTCTAGATGTCCAGAGAGAATGGAAAAATATGACATACATGGTAAGTTTGATAAGCATGAGAAGTATGATAAGCCTTACAAGCCTAACCAGAAGTACATGAATCAAAATAACTTCTATTATGCTACTCATGAAGATGTTACATATGAAGAATCAGAAGGAGATGAAGTCGTGTTTCTTTCCATTAAAGAAGATGGACCTGTACTTGTTGATTCCACTATTGCACTGTTGAGGATAAAGCTTTAGCTACTAAAGCAGAGGAAAGAGATGAATGGGTGATTGACAACGGTTGTTCACATCATATGACTGGTGATAAAAAAAAATTTGTGAGTATGGAAAGATATGATTGTGTAATAGTAAGATTTGGAGATGACAAAGCCTATGTGATCCATGGCAGAGGTTCTATCTCTTTTGATGGTAAGCATAACACTAAAGATGCCTTGTATGTAGAAGGTTTGAAGCATAATCTTTTGAGTGTTAGACAGATGGTTGATAAAGGTTATGATTTGAAATTCAAGAATGGAAAATGCAAGATCCTAAATGCCTCTGGTATAGAGATTGCATCTGGAACTAAGATAAAAGGTAACATTTTTCATTTGAATGCTGGTAAGAAAAGTTGTTTGATTGCTTAGATTGATGAAAGTTGGTTGTGGCATACGAGAATGTGTCACGCTAATTTTGATTCAATGATTAAGATCAGTTCTACTCAAGTTGTTAGAGATCTACCTAAGATTGTTAAGCCTATCAATCTAGTATGTAAGGAATGTTAGTTGGGTAAGTGAACAAGGATTTGTTTCAATAGAAAATAATATACATTTGATGGATTGCTAGATCTTGTGCATAGTGACCTATTTGGACCTACAAATATTAGAAGTATGCAGGGTGATAGATATTTTATGTTGCTAATTGATGATTATTCTAGGATGATGTGGGTTGTCTTTTTGAAGGAGAAATATAAAGCATTGGATAAATTCAAGATATTTAAAACAAAAGTTGAGAATGAATCTAGACTGAAGGTGAAATATCTGAGATCTGACAGAGGTGGAGAATTTTGTTCTAGTGAGTTTTATTCATTCTGTGACAAGCATGAGATTATAAGATAATTATCTTCTCCTAGAACCCCTCAATAGAATGGAGTTGTTGAAAGGAAGATAAGCTCTTAGCTCTACTGTTTACACATTCAATAGAGCTCATATTAAAGGTGATACAAATAAGACCCCTTATGAGTTATGGTTTGGTCATGTTCCTACTATGAGATATTTTAAAGCATTTGGTAGAAAATGTTATATCAAGAGAGATGAGGATATCAGAAAGTTTGAAGCAAGAAGTGATGAAAAAAATTTCTAGGGATATTCAACAAAGAGAAAAGCCTACCGGTGCTACAATAAAAGATTGAGAAAGATAGTGGAAAGCGCAAATGTGAAGGTGGATGAGAACCTTGGAAAAGAGATCAAAGCTTGCAGATATGATGATGGTCAACATGTTTTTCTAGCCATATTCAGACTCAAGAACTGAAGCAGACTGATCCAGTAGAGATAGTTAACCCAAATGTTGTTGTTTCCGGTGAAGAAGTGCAAGAAACTAAAAATAAAAGAAATCAAAAGACTCCAAGGTACGTAAAATTGAATCATTCTAAAAGTCAAATTATTGGTGATAAAAATAAAGGTGTTATGACAAGAAGAAGGTTAGTTGCTGAATAAGTATGTTTGATTTCTAAAGTTGAACCTAAAGATGTGGTTGAGGCCTACAAAGATGAAAATTGGATGAGATATATGAAAGAATAATTAGATCATATTGAAAAGAGCAACACATGGGAGCTTGTGCATAGACCTAAAGATAAGAATGTTATTGCTACTAAATGGGTATTCAGGAATAAATTGAATGAAGTCGATGAAGTTGTCAGAAAAAAAAAAAAATTGATTTGCAAAGGATATTCATAGAAAGAAGAAATTGATTATGAGGAGACATTTGCTCTTATGGACAAACTTGAAGCTGTTAGACTGTTGCTTGCATATGCTGCTTATAAAGATTTCAAGGTATATTAGATGGATGTCAAATCTACCTTTTTGAATGGTGATCTTGAGGAAGAAGTCTACATTGAACAACCTGATGGATTTTCATTATCAAATGATGGAGGCATGGTATGTAAACTGAAGAAAGCTCTTTATTGAATGAAATAAGCCCCTAGAGCCTAGTATGCTAGATTAGATAAATATTTGTTGAAATTGGGATTTAATAAAGGCGTTGCTGACAATAATTTGTACTTTAAGGTTGAGAATGATAACATCTTGATTGTTAAAGTCTTTGTTGATGATATTATTTTTGGAGAAGATGATGACTTGAGCATGAAGTTTGTCGGTGATATGTAGCAAGAATTTGAGATGTCTATGATTAAAGAGATGAAATTTTTCTTAGGTTTGCAGATTTCACAGACTGGAAAAGGTATTTTTATATCTCAAACTAAATATGTTAAGGAATTGCTAAAGAAGTTTGGGTTAGATGACTCCAAACCGATTGGAACTCCTATGGTGACTGACTGTAAATTGTCTAAAAATGATGAATCTCCAAAAGCTAATCAGACCTTGTACAAATCTATGGTTGGTGGACTGCTATATCTTACTCAAGGTTTCCACCAACACATATGATACCTAGGACAAGGTCATTCACCTTAGCCATGACAGAGTGTATGTTCTCATCTTCTCCCATCTTCAACATCTCATACTTTCCTTTCAAACTCTGCAATTTAGCAACTTTCACTTGTTTATCTCCTTCATACAAGGTCTCAAGCTTCTCACATATCTCATGTGTGGTCTGAAGTCCCATTACATTTGTCATCTTTGAATCAGTCAAGGTACTAAGCAATGCTTCCTTCACTCTAATGTTATTTTTAGCTTCCTTGAACTCATTAGCAATAACTGGTCCATTCTAAGGAATAGAATAAGAATTATTTGTAATCTTCTAGTAATCTTCTCCAAGACATCTCAAATGCACCTCCATCTAGTTCTTCCATATAGCATAGTTACTTCCATTGAATCTCGAACTCTCCTTCTTAAAGATAATACCTCCAGTTGCCATCTTGGATCTCCTCAAGTGATTAAGCTTCTTCCAGAGGATCTGTCTCTGATGTCAATTTTTGGCAACAATAATGAAGAAAACTGAGAGGTAAGGTGAATCAGTTTTCACCAAATCAACAAAATTAGCCACAAATTCAAATCTGATAAACTGCAATAATAACAACAATAAGAAAATTGTAGGTACAACACACAACACCAATATTTTGACATGGAAAACCCAGTTAAGGGAAAAACCATGGTGGGAACCTACTCATAGTAAGATGATACTCTATAGTAGTATGTGAAAATATTACAATGGGGAATGCACATGCATTTAGCCACAGTGCCTAGAGATCACTACTCAAATACAATGACCCGAAAGGCTGCAACCCTCAAGGAATTCTCACTAACTTACAAAAAGATTCAAACTACAATCCAAAATGAATGAACTGAAAGAATAGCATCTCCAAATGCCTGATTACAGTTTTAGTTAAGCACAATTGTCTAATTTGCAACACCAATCTTTGGTCAATCAAAATATCGAAGGATGAATCACTTGTTTGCACATACACCACTCTCTAATAATGCAAACACAACCTCGATACCTAAATTACATGAATATATCACCTATATATACAATTCATCAACCTTGATAACAAGGTCAGCTAAACCCTCAACTCACAATTACAAAATTACATCACACAATATAAAGATTGACCATCGGACTAATATAATGATTTACATGACATAACATGGATCTAATTAAAATTCCCAAATGCTCATCTCCACTGGAAATCACGCCAAGATCAACTGCAAAGCGCTACACCACCAGAAATACCGTATAACATGAAAAGCATCACCGGATCATGAAAACCGCCAATAATGTGCACAATGATCAATGTGGATCATCAAAATAAATAGGACACAATTAGGAAAAACCAGCAAATATGTTAGAATCATCAGTAATAGTTGCACTAACACCATTTATCAAATCTTCATCGATCAACATCTGAAACTCAAGAACACAACCAATCAACAAGTGTCACAAAGAAAGATAAACTTTGGAGAACCAAATCATGAACCATTTGAAATGAAGATACACAAGATCATCCCAAAAAATATTCCAAAAAATCAGCACAAGATCTGATCACACCAAATTATACCAGAGTAAATACCAAGCTCTACAAAGCACCAACACAGCAAAACAAAACTGCAAACCGGATCATAAGATCTTCCCAATCTGCAATCACCAGAGAAATTCACATGAATATGTTGACATCAATAACAACAACATATCCTAGCAGCAACAATGTCCAACAATCAATAGGTCATATATGGTCTAGCACAACTCTCCAATATAGCAAATTTCCTCTTCGGCATGGTCTACTACAAGGCTACGAATGTTCTTGAGGGTCCTCAAAAGAGATCTCTACAAGAAATCCTTCGGGCCTAGTACATGTGTTTTTCTCAAATATATAAACTTGAAGTAGAGTGCAGGTCATCAAACTCTTACCCTCATAAGAGGCATAATCTCCTAGATCATGGTAAAGATGTTCTAACATGCTACACCCCTGTGAGAACATAGTGTGGTGCTCCTCCATCTCACGTATGACATGGCTCAGTCCTCCATGCATTTGAATACCTCACCCATTAGGACATATGGCTAGCACCACTATCATGATCATAATCCTCTAAACCAATGGAATATCCCCTACCAGATGTAGTAGCCATCGGATGAGTATTTGACCCCTTGAATCTTTAGAAGTCACTCTATCAATGCTTTATGCCTGATCTCTCCATACCTCCACATGTGAGTGATGTGATTGATATCTAATAGTCATCCCTTGCATTGGTAGTTGTAGAATGCGATATACATCTTCTAGGGTGTCTATCATCTCTCCAATAGGAAGGTGAAAGGTAGATGTGTTTGGTTCCCATCTCTCCATCAAGGCCATCAGTATTGGCTCATGGTATTTCATCATTGGTATGCTACATACCTAATATAATCCAACTTCTTAGAGAAAATTATTCTCATCCTAAAAAAGGTGGGAGATATGACTCTCAAGATAAGTGTATATATGGCATGTGATATGCTCTCACATGCAAGGTATTCCTACAAATATCAAATCCATGCATTAGTTTCATCATCTCAAAATTGTTCTAACCCCAAGTGTGTCACATAGTGCCCTTTTTGGGACCATGATGACTAGAGGGGACCTTTGCACCCTTGTGGGACCATGGCACCAAGATGGGACTGTGGTGCTTTGGTGGGACCATGACGCCCATTTTGGGTGGGCCATGTGAAAACCTAGGGTTACTAGCAGAAAACCAACAAATCAAATAAAAACGCATCTACAAGATAAAGTTGGTAAGCCTACCTTATCCAATGGCAGGTCCTCCTTGATTGATTGCCTTAGGTTCTCTATTCTTGTGGGTACATCTAGTTGTCAATGGAACATTTTTTCACTTTGTGGACTCTCCTTTTTCACTCCAAGACAAAAAGGTGAACAAGACAAATGAATAGTGCAAGTATCACTATTTAAAAGGTAATTCTTCTATAAAACCTTAATTTTCTTAATCTTTTATACCTTCAGTTAGAGAGCTCTGATTCCTGTATTGTTGGCTGCGTTAGAATCGTGATTCGGTTCTCTATCTTACCAAATGATCCTCAAATAGTTTTTATCTTGTATCAAACTTTTTGTGAGCATTTTTCATCCATTGTCTTTCACAATTCGAAGTGATAAACATGATACCTTATTCCAACCTCCTAATAAGCAAGCTGAAATAGGGGGCATATAGCTACCCTCAGATTTCATCACTCTTAGTAAGAATTTTGGTATATATTACAGTTCCAACTAACAATTTGGTTTTGTAGAATTTGGTTCCTAACATTGTATTGCAGATACTACTGGGGGCTTCATTTGACATTTATGGACATATCCTTTTAACATGAATGTTTACTTTTTTGTACTTTAGCTTGGATATGCATGTAGTGTCATATGACTGCTAAAGTGGGGGCTAAATATAGCATTGTAAATTATACACCCTTAATTAGGTTGTCCAATTCCACGCTTAGTTAGCACTCATCTTAGTTAGTCTCATTATACTATGCATTATAGGACTTCCTTAGGCATTTAATTAAAAATTTAATTAAACCTAAGTCCTTTCTCATCAATTCACAATCAATAAATTAGGCCCTTGATCTTAGGTGTACCCCTTTTTATTTCATCCTCCTTTAATCCTAATCCTACCCTAATTTCAAATTTCATAGCACATCTCACATATCTATACATTATGGTTTGAGCCATCAAGCTAGAATCGACATTAGAACCCTGTTATCTTTCATTCCCTGAAAGTGAGAAAAATATTGTCAGCACTAGGGCAACCTACCACACTTGTCTTGCTCTTTTTTCCTCAAATTTAGGGAGGATAATTTGGTAGTCTTATCTAATTAAAATCTTGCTCTATGTGAAAAGATATCAATTATAGGTTGAATTTAGATCAAATTTAAATTTAGCGTTTCATATATAAGGCAAGTCTTTTCCTCATTTGGGGATATAATCTAGCATCAATTTAGAGATCCTTGTGAAGTGAAAGTGCTAATTTTAGGTGAAGCCTCAGACCTTCAAATTCATCAATTATCAAGTCTTCTTCAATATCTTCTCAACAATGGAAGCTTCAAGATACATTGGAGGATGATAAGGGAATCATATACTAATGGTTGGCGTGTACCTCTTCCTAAGGGATTTGGTATGATTTCATATTGTTCTTGTGTTTTTACATTGAGCTTTAGATCTAATTTATATTAGTTTTCATATTTTTATCATTGCTTTAGATTTGCATCCCAATTGTGATTTAGAACATTTTCATTACAATCATTTAGGGTTTACTCTAACAAATTTGAGTAGGACTCTAGTTTTCATATTAGACACTTAAAATTCAAGAGCACACACTTTTCCATTTACAAAACCAACTATTTGTGGAGGTAGAAATCACCAAAATAGGGGATTGACCAAGGAAAACCCCTATATAGCCACAATCCTACCAATTTATGTCTTGTAGGTGTAACTATAGGTATTCAATAGAGCCAGAAGGCTTCGAGAAGCATCAAGGAGTTGGTACAGGTTTTCCCTCAGAAATTGAGCCTGGCTTTTAGAGACTAGGGCGCTAGGGTGCCCCTGTCCCAGGACCAAGGTGCTAGGGTGCCCTAGTCCTCACAATTTTGATCCAAACTTCAACATTGGTTCTCAAATTACTTTAGGATCCATACTTCCTAACTGTAGGTCAACTCTAGAAGACCAAGACTCTCTAGAACCCTATCCTAGTCAGTTTAGCTTCAAATTTCAACCATAGGTGCATAGTTAGACTCCTTTCATTTATGTGTTGCTTCATTTCTATTATTTATCAATTTTCTACAATATCTTTGCATTAACTTTATTTCATATTTTAACTATAGTAATGAACTCTCTCAAACATTACATATCCACTTCCATAGCAAGGAGGGAAAAGAAACCCTAGAAGTGTCACTTGACTCTCTTTCACAAGAGTTAGTCAAGTATGATCACTTCTCTAGGTGCTTTTATATTCCAATGTTAGTGTGAAAGTGTATTTAGGTCCTAATACAACTTGATTCCATTTTAACATGAATTAATAATAGATCAAGACTTAATGTTTGTAGCATAGAATTTTTATGTAAGATTGGTGTAGATACACCTCTCATCAAACCTGATACTAGATTTATATTCATGAATTTGATAATGTTAGTAGATAGCCACTAGGTACAATAACACTACCAATTGAGATTGGAATTGTAACTCTAGCTACACATATCCATCTCAGGCTTGATGCTCTTTCAAACAATATTCTTCTTGGTAGACCATGGATTAATGCCATGGGAGCAATTCTACCTACTTTTTATTGTATCATGAATTTTTTCTACAATAAAAACCTCTATACAATTGAGTTTGGTCTAAATTAAAAAAAAAATCTTACAAGAAAAAGATAGACATCAACCCCCTATTTCAAAATCTCTAAATAATTTTATTCCTTATTCAATAATATTCAACCCACTATTTTTTACTACTAAGTATAGTGATTGTGAGATTATGCTTGAAGCAACCAAGATCAAAGAGACCAAAAGATAGCACAATAAACAGAGATAAAATATGACAAGAATAAATTAAATTCCTATCAAGATGCAAAAGAGATCAATTAGATCATCATTACATACAATGTATGATAAGTCTGCTTATAAAGGCAAGGCTAAGAGACAAGAGAGAGCACAATGATGACATGTGCCTCAATAAGATGCAATGGTAGGTAGGGGTAGGTAGGAGAAATAGTAAAATATTCCACATGAGGTGGATCACCCACCGAAGGTGGAATTATCATCCCACAATAAGTGGGTATGATAAAGTAACAAGATCACACCATAAAAGGTGGAAATTCTCCTACATACACACTCCAAATGTATGCACATCTCCCTAAGTGTCTCATATGCAAACTAGTATAATGAATAATAAATTACACCAACACCCCCCCTTAAGTGCAACTTAGGGGAATGCACTTCAGTCTACAATGCAACTAAGCAATGCAAGATAGGTCCCGGCTACATGGCCATGTTAGGTACCCATGTACAAATTCAAATGCAATCTCCCATAAAGTGATGAAAGAGATAAAAACCCTCCCACAAAAGAGAGATGAAAAATTTACAAAGAACTCTCAAGGAAGTATGTGAAGGAACTCATGTGAGGATAAAGTCCCCCATATGAGAGAAGAAGAGAAGCCATGAAGCCCCCCCTCAATGTAGAATCTGCACCAATGGTAGAAGCTCAAAACTAAATGAAGAAATTGCTCCATGAATGTCGAACAACATTCCTCCCCTTGGGAAGAAACAAAACCAAAGGTGTATCCATGAAGTCTCCCCAATCATGAAGAGAAGATGTAGGAAAAAACTCATGATGTATGAAGTCTCTAAAAATTGGCTCAAGTGTCCCCATGTCAATGTTGAAAGTTACCCCCTCCAAAGGTGGTGTACTGATCCACACTACTGAAAAAGGCACTCCAAGATCTGCATCTCTGAGATTAATCTCTTCCCAAGAAAGAATACACCACTTGTAGTGCTCTTTTGGTCATCAACATATCCTGTCCAATCGGAGTCTGTATAGGCACATAATCTGAAATCATGATCCTTTGGATATCATAACCCATAATATGTTGTTCCTTTCAAATATCTGAATATCCTTTTGATAGCAATGTCATGATTTTCTCTTGGATCAAACTAAAATCTAAAAGTAATGCAGACAACATTCATTATATCCAGTCTGGTCTAAGTTAAGTATAGTAGTCCACCAATCATTGATTTGTATCTAGATGAGTTCACTTTAGGAGATTCATCTGTCTTTGACAATTTGCAGTCGATTAATCTAGGGGTTCCAACTGGTTTTGAGTTTTCAAGACCAAATTTCTTTAGCAATTATTTCACATATTTAGTTTGACAAAATAAAATACATTTATCAGTCTGACTGATCTACAAACCTAAGAAATTTTTTATCTCACCAATCATAGACATTTCAAATTCCTTCTTCATGTCATTAGCAAATGTCATGCATATATTTTCTTTGATAGTTCTGATACTTAATGTAAAGAGCTGATGCCAATAGCTAACAAGATGAGAGGGGGGGGTGAATCATACAAACTTAAACTTCCATAAAATCAACAAATTCAACCTCGGTAACTTATACTTTAGCAATATAACCAAAAATTGTTAAACATGCAAACTCATAAACACATAATCATCATAAAACTCATAACACCAGATTTAACATGGAAACCCAAATAGGGAAAAACCACTATGGGATTTCGGACCCACTAAGAAATATACTCTTCTAGAGTATGCTTGGTTAAAAGCAAATCCTGTTAAAGATTACAAACACATTGCTAGATGTGACCCGGTTAAGGGCTTTCCCTCAGATCTGTTAGGATCTTCACTTTGTTAGAAGTGATCTTGTGAAAGGATTTCAAACACTCATTTAGAATGTTATCTTGCTAGAGGGTTTACAAATAAAACTGTTAAGTCCACTCGGTTAAGAGATTTCTCTATTATTCAGAATAAACAACAGTAGTAAATATATCTGCAACTTCACATCTAATATGCTAAAGCAGATTTTTATTTGCTCAAAACAATCTAGTCATAAGACTTATCTTGTCTCTCTGCTAGGCTTCCTACTCTGTTATTCAAAATAGGTCTTCAAGCTTGTGTGCTCGATAATCACTATGTAGCATCCCTGTGCTTACATTTTCCTACATACATTGTTCATCAACAATTTTTTATTTATAAACAATTCTCACTACTTAATCTCCTTGATCACATTTCCCATGATCAATCTTAGCCATCAGATCTTCACACTTGACTAGGTTCAATGCATCTTTCAATCTGAAAATGTTTTACCTTGCCTCGAGACTTGCATTCCCTTCTTGGAACTTTTGCAAGGTTATTGCGGTTCAATCTGCGCTGTAGATCTTCCTGCTGATCTTTCATTTCCATAGATCCTTTAACAAACTTCATGTGCGGCATTCTAATCATTTATACATCTCCAGCTAATCATTATCCTTCATTAAATAATGCTTGTATTCATCCAATGTGCTCTGTCATAACTTGGTTGCAACTCGGTAAATACTAAACTTTACTCAGTAGACATTTCGCCTTCATTAACTGATATTGATAACCTTAGGGTTTACCGACTAGGTTCTTTGCTCGGTGACATGGTATAGTATTAACCTTACAATCAACAACATATGTAGGATATCAAAATAATCTAAACATCATGATCTCATCATTGTCTAACTCGGTAATAGTTGCCCATTGAATAACTTATTTCTCCCCTTTCTTATCACATTCTTTCTGTGTCTTTTACCGACCACTTAATTCTCTTGAAATCAATCTCCTCGAGATATGGCAACATCATACTGAATCAGAAAATCAATTTCTTGACATCAATGACAAAATAATGTTATAAAGATAGTTATCATCCTTTTTCAGTTATATCAAATAATCTTCAACAACCTTCTCAATATCCTTAATGAATATCAACAATCTTTCTATCTACTGAAAATGCCAACAATCTCCCCCTTTGGCATTGATGGCCAAACCAATAATTAAATGGTAATACCAACAAGATATTCAAATTGATTTGGATTTAGATTGCTATTGAACTTCTCCTTTTATCCTTGAGTTGTGTACTTCTTCTAAAAGTCTTCTCCCCCTGTCATTAGTCTTTTGTTATCTTCTTCATTTAGGATTTTACCATTTAGTCTTCTCCCCCTTTGACAACAATGCCAAAAAGTAAAAGAACTAAATCATGAATTCTTCTTCTGTGAAGTGATTTGTCTTGTTGTGTATCATCTTAGTCTCAGTTAGAGCAACGTGTCTCTATTCACTATTTCCTGCACAACTTTAGGTGACCTCCTAAAGTGTAAATCAGCATCAATCCACACATAATATTCTGTAGATTCATCAAATTGATGCTTTCACCGAACTCGGTCAGTGAGTAGAAGATAGGGGTAGGACCCCTAACTTGCTTCTGAGATACTCAAAAGTTTCCCTTGGCAGTGGCTTGGTGAAGATGTCTACAATTCGCTCCTTTGAACTGATATATTCCAGCACAACTTTCTTCTCTTGAACTTCTTCTCTGAGATAATGATACTTTATAGATATATGCTTTGTCTTAGAGTGCATCACTGGATTCTTTGAAATGTTAATGGCATTAGTATTATCACATAATATAGTTACTGGCTCGGTAAATTTTTCATTTATACCTTCCAACAGTTGTTTGATCCATGCTATATTGGTATAATTGAATGCTGCAGCTACATATTCAGCTTCTGTTGTTGACTATGAAATACATCCTTGTTTCTTGCTAAGCCAACTTACTATTCTTCCTCCCAAAAAGAAAGCTCCACCACTTGTACTTTTCCTATCATCTATGTTACCTGCCCAATCAGCATCAGTACAAACTTTTAAATCAAAATCATGTCTCTTTTCATATACTAAGCCATAATCTTCAGTGCCTCTCAGGTATCTAAAAATTCTCTTGATTGTTGTCATATGGGTTTCCTTGGGATTTGCAAAAAACCTTGCAACTATACCTACTGCATGTGCTATATCAGGTCTACTATGCACAACATATTGCAACTTTCCAATCATAGATTGGTAAAGTGTCTCATCAACAGATGCAGATTCATCATTCTTTGATAGTTTACAGTTGGTAGTCATAGGAGTACTTATCAGTTTAGAATCCTCCATTTCAAATTTCTTCAAGATTTTCTTTATGTACTTGGATTGAGTAATGAAAATTTCATCTTTCATTTGCAGTATCTGTAAACCTATAAAATACTTTATCTCACCGATTAATGACATCTCAAATTCTTTGCACATTTCATTTCCAAAGTTCTTGCATAAGGAGTCATTACCACAAAATATAATATCATCAACAAATATGGTTGAGATCAATATTCCATTGTCCTCATCACTCTTCATGTACATGTTGTTTTCACTTGTCCTTATAAAACCAATCTTGATTAAATAAGAGTGTAATCTCTCATACCATGCTCTAGGTGCTTGCTTCAGACCATATAAAGCTTTGTTTAGTTTACATACCTGATCTTTACTCTTGTCTTCAACAAATCCATCAGGTTGTTCAATGTAAACTTCTTCTTCTAGTATACCATTCAAAAATGTAGATTTAACATCCATTTGATATACCTTGAAATTTTTGAAAGCAGCATATGCCAGCAATGTTCTTACTCCCTCAAGTCTAGCCACAGGTGCAAAAGTTTCACCATAATCTATTCCTTCTTCTTGAGCATAACCTTTACAAACTAGTCTTGCTTTGTTGCGAATGACCTCACCTTTTTCATTTAGCTTGTTTCTTAAAATCCACTTTGTACCGATTACATTTTTGTCCTTCGGTCTTGGAATCAGTGTCCATGTGTCATTCTTCTTAATTTTATCAATCTCTTATGTCATGGCATTTACCCAATCTTAACTGTTAAATGCCTCTTTTACTATTCTTAGTTCAAATTCAGAAATTAGACAAGTGTTCAGTCTCAATTTGTTCCTTGTCATCACTGGATCATCCTTATCTCCTATAATCTGACTTGATGCATGATGTCTTCTGACATATTTGGCTAATATAGGCTCAGTAGACTCTGTATGATCTTCTTCATCACTCGGTAACTAGACATTATCTTCATTTTCTTCAACAGTTTTCTCGGTAGGACTTCTCAGTTGAACAAATTCTTCATAATCTTCTAGTTCTTTGGAGTTTCCTTCATCATTTCTTTCTGCAAATTCATCAATTTTCACATTTGTACTTTCTACTATTTTGTTAGATGATTTGATCAGACATTTAAATGCTTTACTTCTAGAAGAATAACCAAGAAATGTTCCTTCCTCACTTTTCTGATCAAATTTTCCATTTCTGTCATCTTTGTGAACATAGCATCTACTTCCAAAGATTTTAAAATAACTTACATTAGGTTTCTTGTCATACCAAATCTCATATGGTGTCTTCATAGTTCCTTTCTTCAATTGAACTCAGTTCAGGGTATAAACTGCAGTGTTGATTGCTTATCTCCAAAATGTTTGAGGTACCCTTTCTTCTATCATCAAGGTTCTGGCACAATCCACAATTGATCTGTTTCTTCTCTTGGCCATCCCATTTTGTTGAGGTGTTCTCAGTGCAGACACTTGCCTTTTTATACCATGATCATTGCAGTATAAGTTAAATTCATCAGAAGTGAACTCTCCTCCTCTATCAGATCTAAGACATTTCAGTTGTCTTCCTGTTTCTTTTTCAACTCTTGCCTTGTACCATTTGAACATTTGAAAAGCTTCTGATTTTTCTTTTAAAAACATAACTGACATCATCCTTGAGTAATCATCCATAAATAATATGAAATATTTATCACCATAATAACTTTGAACTTTCATAGGACCACAAAGATCACTATGTACTAGATCTAAAATTCCTTTAGAAGTGTAGGACTTACTTGTAAAGCTTGATCGTGTCATCTTACCCATCTGGCATCCATGACATATAGCATCCTCAGGTTTTTTAAGACTCGGTAGACCTCTTACTCGATGCTTCTTACTTATTTTGATCAAATTATCAAAATTTACATGACAAAACCTTTTATGCCATAACCAGGTATCATTTATCTTTGCATAAAGACACTTGTTCTGAGTTGAGTCAAGATGAAATGTATTACCTTTTGTTTGTGTCCCGGTAGCAACTAACTTTCCATGCTTGTCATGAACTTTGACAATTCCTTTATGAAATTCTATTTGGTAACCTGTATTGTTTAGCTATGCTACACTCAACAAATTGTATTTCAATCCTTCAACCCATTATACATCATCACATTTAGCATTGTCAAGAAGTGTTATAGATCCTTTACCTTTCACTGGACATCGTGCATCATTACCAAATCTTACATAGCCTCCATCATAGTCTTCTAAATTAACAAACTTGTGTTTATCACCTGTCATGTGAAGTGAGCATCCACTGTCTATGATCCAAGAATCATTATTATTTATGTGAGATACTAGGGCTTTCTCTTCATACCTTTCTTCACCAGATCCATCTTTAAAAGCCACATAAATAACTTCCTCAGTATCAGTTTCATCAGATTTATCATCATTGGATTCCTCATCAGCTATTAAGCATGTCTTTCTATCTCTCCTTCTGAAGTCTCGGTGTCCTCTATATTGGTTGTCTCTCTATCTGTCTTCTCAGTAATCTCTCTTTTCACTAGATTCTCTGTCAAGACAGTTAGAAGCCATATGTCTTGTTTTGTCACAATTGAAACATTTCAAAGGTAGCTTTCCTTTATACTTACCTTTGCCTCTCGGTAACCTTCTGGCTAATAATGCTTCAAACTCTTCTTTCTTCTTGATTTCCTCATATAGTTTGTGCACTCTTTGCATGTTCTTGAAAAATCTTTCACTTGCTCCACTGTGATCCCCTTCGGAGAACTTGCTCATTCTATCATTGTAATCATCAGATTCATCAAGATGAAAAGAACTGAATGCAGATTCAACTTTATTTACCGAAGACCCACTGTTATCAAAATTACTTAACTCAAATGCATGTAGCTTACCAATAGTAGCATCCAAAGAAACTGGCATGTTAGGTGCAAACCTCAATTCATTGATTGCAGAGACTCGAATAGCATAAGCTGGTAGAAGGGTTCTCAACAACTTACTTGTTATATCCTTTTCTTCAATAGTTCCACCTGCTCCTTTAATTTGATTTACAGTCTCCTTTAGCCTTGTACTGTATTGGGTTATGTTCTCACCTTCATTCATTCTCATGGATTCAAGTTGTCCTCTTAGACTATCTACTTTTTCTCTTTGAACATGTTCATCACTGCTATACACAGATATGAGCTTAGTCCACATTGCTTTTGCATCATTACAGCCTTCTAGGTCATTAAACTCTAAGTCGGTCAATGCTGATGTTATTTTAATCATAGCTTGAATATGTTCTTGCTTTGCCTTTATCTCTTCCAAGGTCATTGGGTTGGTGCTCGGTGCAATGTAATCATTCTCCAGATAATATGTTGCATATTCTCCAATTCCTGATAAATGCAGCTTCGTCATTTTCTGCCATGTGGAGAAACTTGACTTGTTCAGCTTTGGTGCATATTTTTTATACATCTTCGGATCTTTGCCTCAAGTACCTTTAAACTTTTCCTTCCAGAGTCCAAAGCTCTGATACCAATTGATAGTTCTGATACTTAATGTAAAGAGTTGATGCCAATAGCTAACAAGATGAGAGGGGGGGTGAATCATACAAACTTAAACTTCCATAAAATCAACAGATTCAACCTCGTTAACTTATACTTTAGCAATATAACCAAAAATTGTTAAACATGCAAACTCATAAACACATAATCATCATAAAACTCATAACACCAGATTTAACATGGAAACCCAAATAGGGAAAAACCACTGTGGGATTTCAGACCCACTAAGAAATATACTCTTTTAGAGTATGCTTGGTTAAAAGCAAATCCTGTTAAAGATTACAAACACATTGCTAGATGTGACCCGGTTAAGGGATTTCCCTCAGATCTGTTAGGATCTTCACTTTGTTAGAAGTGACCTTGTGAAAGGATTTCAAACACTCATTTAGAATGTTACCTTGCTAGAGGGTTTACAAATAAGACTATTAAGTCCACACGGTTAAGAGATTTCTCTGTTATTTAGAATAAACAACAGTAGTAAATATATTTGCAACTTCACATCTAATATGCTAAAGAAGATTCTTATTTGCTCAAAACAATCTAGTCATAAGACTTATCTTGTCCCTCTGTTGGGCTTCCTACTCTGTTATTCAAAATAGGTCTTCAAGCTTCTGTGCTTGGTAATCACTATGTTAGGATTCCCACAGATACTGAGAGGGGGGGGTGAATCAGTATCTAACCAGTGATAAGAATTTTCTAAGTTAAAACATGCAGAACATAAAATAACAGTATATCGGTATGCAAGAATTAATGCAATAAACAGAATCAAAAACATCCACATGAAAAGAACACCATAACACAAGATGTTTAATGAGGAAACCCAGTGTGGGAAAAACCTCGGTGGGGTTTGTGACCCACAATATTCACTCACTGGCCAATAAGAGAATATTACTTACAATAGGGGCCTCACATGCAGGAAGGCCAACTACCTAGAGCTCACTGCTCAATGAGAAGTCACACTAACTTACAATAAGGATTATACTAATCCAATGACTTGTACTTCTTTACAATAGCATCTCCAATGGTAGATTCAGTACCGGTTCTTGCTCTGTTCTTTACATATACCCTTGAACTATAATTCGCACATTAGGTTTGCCTAATAATTTTCTTTTTGCTCACTACATTACCTCTCTAAATGTCTACAATGATCTCCTTTATATACAAGATTCATTTTACAATTTTCCAAGTCGGCTTACAATAATAATCAAAATATTACGTATCAAAAATCCTATCGGCCTCTATGCCGATATACATCTTTTCTTTTGTGTCGGTGCCGGTGCCGGTGTAGAGTGATCTTGTTGATGTCGGTGCACTATCTTGCCTGTGTAATGCTTTGCCAGTATGATGTCTTGCCGGTGCCATAGGATTGCAAGGTTGCCATCAATGACAAAACCTTCAATCACATACAATGTCTAATTGGAGTGTCCATATGCCAACACACTATGTAGCATCCTTGTGCTTACATTTTCTCGCATACATTGTTCATCAACAATTTCTTATTTATAAAAAATTCTCACCACTTAATCTCCCTGATCACATTTCCCATGATCAATCTTAGCCATCAGATCTTCACATTTGACTAGGTTTTATGCATCTTTCAATCTAAAAATGTTTTACCTTGCCTCGAGACTTGCATTCCTTTCTTGGAACTTGTGCAAGGTTATTGCGGTTCAATTTGCACTGTAGATCTTCCTGCTGATTTTTCATTGCCATAGATCCTTTAACAAACTTCATGTGTGGCATTCCAATCATTTATACATCTCCAGCTAATCATTATCCTTCATTAAATAATGCTTGTATTCATCCAATGCGCTCTATCATAACTCAGTTGCAACTCGGTAAATACTAAACTTTACTCGGTAGACATTCCGCCTTCATTAACCGATATCGATAGCCTTAGGGTTTACCGACTAGGTTCTTTGCTCGATGACATAGTATAGTATTAACCTTACAATCAACAACATATGTAGGATATCAAAACAATCTAAACATCATGATCTCATCATTGTCTAACTCGATAATAGTTGCCCATTGAATAACTTATTTCTCCCCTTTCTTATCACATTCTTTATGTGTCTTTTACTGACCACTTAATTCTCTTCAAATCAATCTCCTCAAGATATGGCAACATCATACTGAATCAGAAAATAATTTCTTGACATCAATTACAAAATAATATTATAAAGATAGTTATCATCCTTTTTCAGTTATATCAAATAGTCTTCAACAACCTTTTCATCAAACCTTTTCTCTTATCTCCAATGATTTGATCTTCAGAATGATTCAGCTTTACATACCTGGGAGTCTTTGGATTATCTTGACTTTCTGACTCTTTATGCTCTTCAACAGTTACTGTGGAATTTTCTAATGTTACCGAAGCAACTGGATCAATTCTCTAAACTGATTCTTGCATTACCAGTTTTTATCCGACAATCTCATCTTTAGCTCCATAGTCATATGATCTAATTATTGCTTTGCTCATCCACTGACATTTATTCTTTCCACTATCCTATGCAATCTTTTGTTAAAACATCTATATGATTTTCTCTTAATAGAATAACCCAAGATTATTCCTTCATCACATCTAGGATCAAATTTCCCTATTTCATCATCTCTTCTGATATAGCATTTACTTCCAAAAATTCTAAAATACTTGACAGTAGGAATATGACTGAACCATAATTCATAAGGAGTCCTACCGTTATCACCTTTTATGTGTATTTTGTTGAAAGTGTAGACTGCAGTATTGACAACTTCTCTCCAATAAATATCAAGTAGTTTGGCTTCCATCACCATTGTCATTGTAGCATCTAGGATAGTTTTGTTCTTTATTTCCACTACTCCATTCTGTTGTGGAGTTCTAGGTTCAGATAATTATCTTCTGATTCCATGTTTCTCACAAAAAATTATTGAATTCATTGGA
Organism: Cryptomeria japonica; assembly: GCF_030272615.1. NCBI lineage: Eukaryota > Viridiplantae > Streptophyta > Pinopsida > Cupressales > Cupressaceae > Cryptomeria > Cryptomeria japonica. The sequence continues at coordinate 539,145,255 of NC_081405.1, read as the reverse complement.
TGTAAATTCACCACCTTGATCTGATCTTAAGCATTTTATCTTCAAACCTATTTCTGTCTCAACCATAGCTTTGAATATTTTGAATTTATCAAGAGCTTCTGATTTTTCTTTCAAAAATGCAACCCACATCATTCTAGAGTAATCATCAATAAGCAACATAAAGTATCTATATCCTTGAAAGATTTTAGTCATTGTCGGACCACATAGTTTAGTATGAATAAGATCAATAATTTCATTAGATATGTCATGTATGTTTTTGAAAGAAGTTCTAACTTGCTTACCCATTTGACATTCTCTACATACCAGATTATTAGGCTTGATGATCTTGGGCAAATCTTTGACAGCCTTGGTTGAACTGATATTTACTATGCAATCAAAATTCACATGACACATCCTTTTATGCCATAGCTAACTTTCATTAATCTGAGCAATCAAGCAAATATTCTCATCAAAGTTCAAATGAAAGATATTACCTTTGGTCTTAGTTCTGGATGCAATTTCCAATCTAGATCTATTGATAATCTTGCATTTTCCATCTTTGAATTGCAAATGAAATCCTCTATCCACCATCTATCCTACACTAAAGAGATTATGCTTCAAACCTTCAACATAATAAACATTGTAAGTATTAGTCTTACCATCCAGGAAAATTGTTCCTTTTCCTTTAATCTTGCATACCTTGTTGTCTCCAACTCTGACTGGTCCACCATCAAATTCTTGCAAAGTTAGGAATTTCCTCTTATCACAGGTCATGTAATGCGAGAAACCATTATCTATAACTCATTCATCTTTCTCTTCAATTTTAGGAGCTAGGGCTTTTTCCTCAGTATGAATTGTATCATTGACAGGTTCCAGAGATTCATCCTTGATAGCAATAAAGACCCAATCTTTTCCATTACCGGATCCACTTATAGGTTCATCATCATCAGAATCATCAATAATACCAAAATCATCATCACCGACATAGCGACATGATTTTTCCTTATTCCTTCTATATTTAGGTTTGATCTGATATTCAGGATTAGGTTTATAATTCCTCGAAAATCTTTCATGATTTCTTGCAGCTCTTTCAGGACATCTAGAAGCAAAGTGGCCAATCTTATTGCATGAAAAACATTTAAATGGAACTTTTCCTTCATACTTAATTCCAACCGGTCTTTTAGGAATTATTCTGGCAATTAGGCTTCCAATTCTTCAAGTTCTATGTCCTCTCTTTCAATGTATTCCGTCTCCTTAGCATATAACTCTTTCAAAACTATCTTCTGCTTACCAGAGGCAGATGCTTTAAATGCAGTTTTTGTTTTAGTAGCATTCTGATCTCCAAGCTCTTTAATTTCAAAAGAATTCAATTTCCCAAGTAATGTATCTCTAGTAACATAGGTATTTGACATTGTCCATAGTTCATTTATTGCAGTAGCTTTCATTTTGTAAGCCAGAGGTAAAACTCTTAGAATTTTTGAAACAATCACATACTCGTTATTTGTTCCACCGCAACATTTTTTTGACGGTATGATGAAAGAATAAGTATTCGGTAGATTACTGAGAGGGGGGGGGTGAATCAGTAAACTGAAAAACTGATACAAACTTCCCAAACTCAGACTCAATCACACAAAGTAAAAATATCACTATCAAGATCAATACTCATAAGAATACTTGACATCAACTGGTTAACTGTTATAGCTAATTAACAGTAAACAACTTCAATATTGTAAACATCCAAATGCTTAATCATATATCAACATATTTCATTTTTCAATGCTTCTAGTTATCATGCCTTATCAGAAGTTAATAGAATCAACAAATAAGATCATAACCACAAAAACATTCACCACATGACACAAATGTTTATATGTGGAAAACCCAAATAGGTAAAAACCACGATGAGATGAGACTCACAAGATAGCTATCTAAACTCTTCTGAAGTTCACCCTGTTAGGAGCCAAGCCTGTTAAAGCTTTTACAATAAGTCCTGTTAAGAATTGATCCTGTTAGGAATCACCCGATTAAGGGATTTACAAATGCCTTGATAAAAAGAAAAAAACTTTTTAGGAATAACCTCAGTAGAGGATTTGAGAATCCATGATAATGGACCACCTTGTTAGAGGGTTTAAGAAGTAACCAAGCATGTTAGAGCTTACTCGGTTAGGGGATTTCAATTCTACTATAATTGTTAGAAGACAACAAGTTTTTCTTGATCTGTCTGAATAGCACTATATTTTCTTGATTAGATCCTTTTAAGCTTCAATCTGCCTTTACTCAAATTGCAGATCCATTCTCCGGTTAGGAAACCACACACCCAACTAATTTCTGCCAACACCTTTTACAAAACAAATTCATCGACCTTAAATACAAATCAATTAGGTCGGTAACATAACAAAAACCTAATTCTCTCATAGAGATTACAAACAAATCGGTTCAAGTGTGACCTTTGGATTTACATAGCAATTTATACACATTCTTCAAGAAAATTCCAACCGCTCCATGATCACAGCTTCATCGGACTTGTAACTCATCACACGCTTTGCATTAGATGCAATCCACTTTGCTCATTCCCTAGACAATCAAACAAATGTGCCAAAAAAATCTAAACTTATCTTCATACAAAGCACACATGTCAGTATCATTACTGCTCATCAGATAATAAACCAACAAACTTGATCGGTGAGGGTTTACCAAAACAAACTGGTAGGGTACTGATTATATAACATAGAAAGGGTTTAACCTTATACACCAGTTACCCGTTCAACTCACAAACTTACATACTAGTTTACAACATCTTCCTCAAAGCTCTTCCTACCAGTTACAAGACAATATCAATAATAACAACAATATCAACAATATCATAAATACCATTACCGGTTCACTTGACATCAATGACAACATAACATATCATTAATGCAATCTTCATGCAAATGCCAACAATATCCCCCTTTTCCATTGATGGCAATACAAATATAAACGCCCCAAATTGTTGTTGTGATTGGTGAATAGGAATCCTGGTTTACATAACCAAGTATTCACCATGCTCTGTCTGTCTTCAGCCTGTCGTTGGTTTCCCTTTGCCAGAATCACATAATTATTTTCCTCAATCACATAATTCTTCTCCCTCTTTGACAACAATGCTAAATTGAAAGTATAATATGTAATTTGCAAATTTTCATTGTGCATCAGTAGCATACTGCAATTTGATGCTCCCCCTATGGAATACATCCACTTCTTCATCAATCCATGTAAAATTCTGCAAGTAATTCAGGGATTGATGCAATTAGTATCATGCTCAACTAACTTCATGAAGGGGTACAACCCCTAGTTGACTTCTAAGACACTCAAATGTAGTCTCAGGCAGAGGTTTGGTAAAGATATCTACAAGCTGCTCCTTGGTAGAGACATTCTCTAGGATAACATATTTACTTTGAACTTTTTCCCTCAATAGATTATACTTCAATTCAATGTGCTTGATTCGTGCATGCAAAATAGGATTCTTAGAAATATTAATGGCACTTGTATTATCACATAAGATCTTTATAGGTTCTGATATTTTCATCTTAAAACCTTCCAAAATGTGCCTCATCCAAATATCCTGTGTGCAATTCATATAAGCGGCAACATACTCAACTTCAGCAGTAGATTGTGAAGTACAACTTTGCTTCTTACTACTCCATGAAACAAGTCTTCCTCCTAGAAAGAATGCTCCACCGGTAGTGCTTTTTCGATCATCAATGTTTCCTGCCCAGTCAGCATCTGTGTACACCTTCAAATCAAAGTTTCCTCCATATGGATACCATAATCCATAGTCAATAGTACCTTTCAGATATCTAAAAATTCTCTTAGTTGCTATCAGATGTGCTTCCTTTGGATTCTTCTGGAATCTTGCAACTATACCAACCGCATGGGCTATATTTGGTCTTCTGTGAACAACATAGTGTAATTTGACAATCATTGACCTGTATTCCTTTTCATCAATAGACTTAGATTCATCTTCCTTGGATAACTTACAACCTGTAACCATTGGTGTTCCAACTAGTTTACAATCACTCATGCCAAAGGTCTTCAAAACCTCTTTCACATACTTAGATTGTGTAATGAAAATACCATTCTTCATTTGATGTATCCGCAAGCCTATGAAATTTTTTATTTCTCCTATTAAAGACATTTCAAATTCATTTTTCATTTCATCTACAAAACTGTTGCTCATGACATCATTACCTCCAAATATAATATCATCAACAAATACTTCACTGACCATTATTTCATCTCCTTCAACCTTGAGATAAATATTACTATCATCATTGGTTCTTGTAAAGCTTATCTTCATCAGATGTGTATGAAGCCTTTCATACCATGCTCTGGGTGCTTTCTTTAATCCATACAAAGCTTTATGCAATCTGCATACTATGTCTTTGTCGCCTGTCAATGCATAACCATTAGGTTGCTCTATGTTTTCCACAAGTTAATTATTGTAGATTATAAATCTTCTATCGGAGCAAAATGAAAACAGCACAGTGAAACATAAATCATGAGAGTACACAATACACAACACCAATATTTTGACATGGAAAACTCGGTGAAGGGAAAAACCATGGTGGGAAACCCTACCCACAGTCAAATAATACTTCTGCAGCAGTATGTGAAAATATTACAATGGGGATTGCACTTGCAATCATGCCAACAGCCTAGAGGACACTCCTCAACAAAAAAGGGAAGTCTCATTGACTTACATAATCAACAGACTACAATCTAGAGGAAATGAACTATGAAAGTAACATCTCCTAATGCTTGGTTACAGTTTCGGTTAAGCATAGATGTCTTCCCTGCAACACCAAACTCTCCACAACACTTCGCTAAATGATATATCCTTATTCACACATTTACCTCTCTCAGATAATGCAGACAAAATATTGATCCTTATCACCAAATTACATAAACATGTATCCTATATATACAAATCATCAAGCTTGATAACAAGGTCGTCTAAACCCTCAACCCTCAACTCATAATTACAAAAATTACATTACACGATACAAAGATCGACCACCAAACCAATATTATGATTTACATTACATATCATGGACCTAATTCAAATTCCCAAACAATTACATCCACTAGAAATCTCGCCAAGATGGATCACAACACGTTACACCAACCAGGAAAAACCCTCATTGTCAAAACACTAAATATCCAACCGGACCCAAATAGGATCACCAAATCTTCACGCCAGCCAATGTGAAGCCACCAAACAATTGGGACATGATCAAGAACACCTTCAGCACGTTAAGAACCATTTCTAGAAGCCAGATCAAATTCACTTAACCATTTCATCAAATATCATCAACCGACAAACTAGAACATAATCAATAGCTTCTGGAGCACCAAATCACAAACCAACTGAATATGACATACACACAATCATCATGAATATCCTACCAAAACCGCATCCAACAATCTGAACATACCAGAGCAGAATCTCTGATAACCTCTACCAAAACCATGTCCAACCAGAGCAGGTCATCAACCAACCAGAGCAGTGTTGACAGCCAACCGGAGCAATGTTGACATCAATGACAACACATAATCAATTCATGCATAATGCTAACGGGGGGGGGGTCAACCCCCCTATAAAAAATAATTTTTTTATTTTTTCAATAAACTTTTTCAAAAGAAAAACTGCAAAAATATAGAATTTTTTTTTTTTTATAAATTTCGCAGAAAATATGAATTTTTTTTTTTGCAAAAATCGTACCGTACAGCCTAATAGACTGATTTTTCCTCCAAAGCCCAAAATATGATTTTCACCCAATATAGGCAAATGTATAGTCAAAATTCATGGAAACGGTCACTTGGACGCAATGGTGAGGTCAGATATGGTCTATGACACCTCTAAAATATGATTCTCCTTGGATCTGCCTCTTGACCTCCTTTAAGGATGCAATAAAATCTCTCCAAAGGCTATGCAAAGGTGCTCCAACCACTCTGATACCATGTGAGATTATGCTTGAAGCAACCAAGATCAAAGAGACCAAAAGATAGCACAATAAATAGAGATAAAATATGACAAGAATAAACTGTATTCCCAGCAAGATGCAAAAGAGATCAACTAGATCATAATTACATACAATGTACGATAAGCCTGCTTATAAAGGCAAGGTTAAGAGACAAGAGAGCACATAGTGATGACATGTGGCTCAATGAGATGCAAGGGTAGGTAGGGGTAGGTAGGAGAAATAGTAAAATATTCCACATGAGGTGGATCACCCACCGAAGGTAGAATTATCATCCCATAATAAGTGGATATGATAAAGTAACAAGATCACACCATAAAGGGTGGAAATCCTCCTACATACACACTCCCAATGTATGCACATCTCCCTAAGTGTCTCATATGCAAACTAGTATGTAATGCATGTACCTAAGTAAACTTAAGTAAAGTGTAATGAATAATTAATTACACCAATGGTGATGATTAAAATAATCCTTCACTTTTGAGTGTTCTCTGATTAGGGTTCAATAGATTTTATACCCTCCTTTATTGGAGAGTATAAAATCTCACAATCTAAAATTGAGATCCTAATATGGCTTATATTTTGTTTGCAAAATCTACTTTTAAACAAGTTGAATCTACAATTCCAACCTCTTCTATTTCAACAAATTCTCAAACACCACCATCACCTCCTATTCATGATGATGAACCTTCTTCTTCATACAATCATACTTATTTTTAAAAAAATAGTAATGTGGCCTCTCCTCCTTTATCTAATTTAATGACATGTTATTGGCCTAAATTAAAAGTTCTTTCTAAACTTGGATACAATGGAAATGATTTAGGGTACATGGAACAAGGAGTTAAGGCTCTCGTCAAACCTACATCGCACTTTTTAAAAGGTTTAAGTTTTTTATGTTCTCCTCTCCCTCATCTATTCTTACAAGTTTTTATGACTTTTAATTTAAAATTAAACTTCTCTCCACAATAAAAGGGGTTATTTCCTACTCCACCTACTTCCTTTCTTCTATTTCAACAAGAATACATTTTCCAAGTCTACTCAAGGATAGCTTCATCACTCTTCCTCCTCCGACACAAGTAAATTTTCCACTAAATAGTCACATGACACGTCCTTTTAGTGCATATAAGTGCTTGGTCATTCCACTAGTGAAAGTCAAGCCTCACATGATAAAATTCAGCACCTTTGGGACACATGTTCTTGCACTTCTTATTTCTTAAAATAACAAGTGATGAGGAGAACCGCTCTTGTCCAATTCATTTTTAATAATAAATATTTTCTTCTCTACATAATCATGATTAAGTCTCCATTGTTATGGCATCGAGCCACCTTTGTCATCATATTGGTAGCAACACAATATTTTCATGGTTATCCTTGCCTATATTCTAGTGGGTAGCTACAACTTGTTCTTAAGTTGTGAATCCTTCCTATGGATCTCCTCTTTTCTATTTTCCCCTTTTTTATTTTTCTTAAAATATTTGTATACTATGCATGTTAAATATTTTAAGAGGACATACCTATCCATATGTGCATCCACACATGCACCCTTTTCATTCATTCCTCCTTAGCTTTGGCTTATTGATGTACCCCCTTGTCATTATATTTTTCATAACTATCCCTAAGGCTTTGTTTCCAATTCTCTCCCTGAGGTGTTAATAACACAATCACCTAGATAGCCTATGAATCTATGTACTCTATAAGAAACCTAGATGAAATAAATTATTAGCCTATGTTTCATAGAACATGACTTTTCACTCCAATGGTCACCTAACATGCAACTTTCTAGCCCATGATTCACAAGCATATTTTGATCTACATGAACCCTATAAATAAATAAAACTAGTTCTTGAGTCATGTAGGGGAGAGGGACCTAGAGTTGTACAGGGTCTAAGTGTTGTACAAACAACTATCATTATTCATTTTAGTAGTAGAAAGAAATAATATTATATATGAATCAAAATGTAACCAAATATTTGAAATGTGAGATCAATAGTTCTACAGTTAAAAGTTTGCAATCATGATGTGTGTGTGTGTGTGTGTGTACGCGCGCGCGTGCATGCGTGCGTGCATGTGTGCGTGCTCTAATTAATATAATATAAGTTGTCTATAATATGTGTATCAATTCCAAAATAAAGTATCTTCCATAAATAATTAAGAGCATGTAAAAAATAGATGTATCTAATGTATATAAGATTTAAAAATATAATATATAAAAATTAGATCTAATGTAGACTTATATAAATACAAAGTATTATAATTTAACATCTAATTTGTAATTGTCAAACATGTCAACTTGTACAAGTTAACCAATATTTATTATCTAATATTGGAGTACTTGTCAAATCTAAATATCGTATGACATATATAAAAGGTAATTATATACACAATATCATAGAATAAATTTTCAAGTATTAATAACAAAATCAATCAAATGTGAACATTTTATTCCAAGTTGTCAACCCAATTTGCTCCCAATTGATGCATTTATATGATTTATGTGATCTCACATTCATCATTCTACCTACAATAATAGACAATATGTAAGTCTCACTACAAATTCTTAATAAAAATACACAAAATAAAGATTCTACCTACCAGAATTCTTAATAAAAATACACAATCAATACAAATTCTTAATAAAAATACACAAAATAAAGATTCAACCTACCAGAATTCAAAAACACTTAATCCATGCCCAAAAAATCTAACCAATACAAATCAAGTCCACAAATAAAAAAAATGTAGACATATCAATTTTCAAAATGGTATAAAATCCAAAGATGAAAGTGACCATTTTTTCATTGTATCTATTTAGAATTTTTTTGCTTAAAATTCTCTATATGATGTTTTCTCCTACATTACTATTGACTATACTAGATCCAACTAATCTCATCAACTATATTGGGTATTATTCAAATGCATTACCTCACTTGCTAAAATAATTATTTTTACGTATCAAATGAGCTACCTTTCATAAGAAGTGTCCAAAAAGTTGAAAGGAAAATAATATACCTATAAATTACTAAATTAGAAAATAACATAAATTAATATTGTTCATATTAGTTAAACACGGAAGATGTGTAATACTTTACATTTTGTTCCTATTCAAAAAATGCTTAATATGGTAGCATTGTAAGAGGGATATATTAGACATTAGGATTTGTAGAGGTAAAAATAAGTGTTACATAATTTTCATTTTATTCCTTTTTAGCTTGTAGTGAGGATAAATAAAAATTGTTATGTTATGTTAGTCTATGTTTGTGCTTTTTTTTAAAAGAAAATAATATAATATAATCCTTTTTGAGGTTTAAAAGTCATCGAGAAATTTGTATACATGTATTTGGTAGTTTTCCTTTCACAAAATTTTTCTCTAGGAAGGTTTAGTTATTTCTCTATTTTATTAGAACCAAGAGAGCTATACTATTAGTGTACAACTATACAACTAATAGCATACAAATGTACATTAGTTGATCATGTTTGGTACATCATTTTTTTTTGTAGGTAGTTGTTATACCTACTCTTCTTCGTGATTGGGAAACATGTTCCTGTCACATGTTTTCTCATCTATTGTCTTTTGCTTTATAAGCATGGGCTCTGGACATAGTAACATATTTCATTCACACCAATGAATTAGCTATTGTTTGGTGAAATAGCCTATGTAGTGTTGCTTCTTAGTGTTTGGTGAAGGTTATTTTGGTTTACACTATAGGCTCTTGGATTCATCAACATATACAAGCTCCGTAGTGTAGGTATAAAATTGCAAATATATGCTATAAAGTTAAATGTCGGTAAAATAGATTAATAGTTATAGCAGTGTCGGTATAACTTAATGCATGAAACAGAAAGAGAAACGACATCCACAACACATAGCGCAAAGATTTATACGTGGAAACCCGGTAAGGGAAAAACCACGGTGGGAAACCTTACCCACAATCAGATGATACTACTGTAGATAGTATGTGTATACAAAATGGGGTCTGTACATGCCGAAAGCCCAACTGCTTAGAGCTCACTGCTCAATCACAAAATATGAGTCACACTAACTACAATTGGATGGTTAAATCCAATGATAATGTACTGCACAAAATAGCATCTGCAATGCTAGATTCAGTATCGGTTAAGCTCTGAACATGAGTGCCAATAACCTTCCTTCAACCTTCAAATATTGTCAGTGTTATTCGCACAAGGATCTTCTTATCTCTCCTCTTCAATATACACTCACACCTTATCCTATACCATCATATCTCACAAATGAGATCTTACAATCATTTATACAAAACCTAAGACCACATGATGAGGTTGGCTCACTAAATGACATTATAATTATATCAATTACAAATGAGTCTCAATATGTCAGCTCAATAAAATTAACCAATCAATAAACCATCTCCATAACGTGTTGTGTTGATCTGGAATCAGACATCATGTACCGGTCCATAACCTAGACCTATCTATCGGTAAAGGCAAATCCGTCAAGCCGATTAGACCAATAAGAAAAACACCAAATCCAAACTTACAATCCATGTCTTCGACATAACCAAATGATCTCCTAATTATAACAAGTCATCATCACTGCCGGTGAACAATATATCCTGCTGGTGAACAATATACCAGTGACTGTGTATAAGCCAATATCCATGCCAGGACCACAATGTGTCGGTGCAATAATAAACCAATATAACTATAGAGCCAAAACAACAATGTAGACCTCCAAGAAGACAAGTGTTGACATCAATGACAAAACCAATGTAACACATGATGAATTCATCCATAATACCAACAATCTCCCCCTTTGGCATTGATGGCAACACTAGATGGAAAAACATCTAAGTGCCAAAAACAGAATGCCAAAAACCAAAAACCAACAATCACCAAAATAGATCAATACCATAAATAAAAACCAAAATACATCTCCAAGAATATATCTCTCCCCCAAGGAATAATGTTTTTTCCATAGATATCTCTCCCCCTTTGACATCAAATGCCAAAGTAGTTAAGAATTAAAAAAACAATCATACAACTGACTACTCCCCCTAAGCAGTAGCTCTCCTCCATCAAAGCCAGAAAAAGATTTTGCTATTAGTTCCTGTAGGTTTGATGCCAATCTTCATCACTCAAGTCTCTGTCAGTGGGGAAATTACCCCAAGTTTCTCTCTGAGATATTCAAATGTTTCCTTAGGTAGAGGCTTAGTAAAGATATCTGCAAATTGCTCTTTAGTATTCACATAAACCAATCTTACTTCATTTTCTTCAACATTCTCTTTCAGAAAATTATACTTAATAGAAACATGTTTTGTCTTAGAGTGAAATGTCAGATTCTTTGATATATCAATTATTGTTTAATTATCACAATAAATGATGATCGGTTCTTTGCATTTTACCTTTATATCCTTCAACATTTGCTTGATCCATAATACCTGAGTACAATTAGTTGTTTCTACAACATATTCTGATTTTGTTGTAGATAATGATGTACAAGTCTGCTTCTTACTTATCCATGAAATTAACCTTCTGCCAAGAAAGAATGCACCGCTAGTGGTACTCTTTCTGTCATCTACATCTCCTACCCAATTTGCATCAGTATATGCACATAAATCAAAATTGTCATCTTTAGGATACCATAAACCAATATTTGTTGTGCCTTGTAGGTACCAAAAAATCCTTTTAACTGATGATTCATGATTTTCTTTAGGATTGCTTCGAAATATAGATACAATACATACTGCATTCATTATATCAAGACTTGTTTGTGGCAAATACAGTAAACCTCCAATCATAGATTTGTACCTTGTCAGATTAATAGGGGTTGAATCATCCTTCAATGTCATTTTATCAGTTGTGGGCATAGGAGTACTTACCGGTTTAGAGTTTCCCATACCAAATTTCTTCAAAAGCTCCTTCAAGTACTTTGTTTGACATATGAATATACCTTTATCAGTTTGTGAAATCTGCAAACCTAAAAATAATTTTATCTCTCAAATAATAGACATTTCAAATTCTTCCTGCATCTTATTAGCAAAGTCTTTACATAACTCTTCTTCACCTCCAAAAATGATATCATCCACAAAAACTTCAATAACCAAAGTATCATCATTGGTAACTTTGTAATACAAATTATTGTCAACATTACCTTTTGTGTAACCAAGCTTCAAAAGATATTTATCCAATCTAGCATACCAAGCTCTGGGAGCTTGCTTCAATCCATATAAAGCTTTCCTTAACCTGCAAACCATATTCTTATCTTCTGTCAAAGAAAATACTTCAGGTTGTTCAATGTAAACTTCGTCTTCAATATCTCCATTCAAAAATGTACATTTTACATCCATCTGATAAACTTTATAGTTCTTATAAGCTGCAAATGAAAGAAATAGTCTAACTGCCTCAATTATGGCTACCGGTGCAAAGGTTTGATTATAATCTATTCCTTCTTTATGTGAATAACCTTTACAAACTAATCTTTCTTTGTTCCTTATTACTTCACCATCTTCATTAAGTTTATTTCTGAATACCCATTTAGTTTCAATTACATTTTTATCTTTAGGTCGGGGAACCAATGTCCAAGTATTATTCTTTTCAATTTGTTCTAATTCATCTTCCATTGCTTTTATCCAATATTTATCTTCACATGCTTCAATAACAGATGCTAATTCAATTTGAGAAATTAAATATACCTCTTCATTTTCCAGTCTTCCTCTAGTCATAACACCTTGATTCTTGTTCCCAATTATCTGATTCTCTGAATGATTCAATATTACAAACCTGGGTTTGTTCTGATTTACATTCACGGGTTGTTGTTCTTCAGTCATAGTTGAATTCTCTGATGATGCTAGAGTGACTGGATCTACATTTTGTACCAGTGCAATCTGCGTCGATTCATTTATAATCATTTCTATTGCCAGTTCTATAGATCTTGATTCTCCAAAATGTTCATCTATCTTCACATTAGTGCTCTCAATGATTTTCTGCAATCTTTTATTATAGCATCTATATGCCTTACTTCTAGATGAATAACCAAAAAATATTCCTTCATCACTTCTAGGATCAAATTTTCCAACATACTCATCTCTTCTAATATAACATTTGCTTCCAAATATTCTGAAGTATTTAAGATTAGGAATGTGTCCAAACCATAGTTCATAAGGGGTCTTACCAGTTTCACTTTTGATTTTAACTTTCTTGAAAGTGTAAACTGTTGTATTCACTACTTATCTCCAGTACACATGAGGTAAATTTGCTTCCATCCACATGGTTCTTGCTACATCCAGAATAGTTATGTTCTTCCTTTCCACAACTCTATTCTGTTGGGGTGTCTGGGGTGCTGATAGTTATCTTTTGATTCCATTCACTTCACAGAATGCATTAAATTCTCTAGATGTAAATTCTCCTCCTTGATCTGATCTCAAACATTTGATTTTCTTCCCAGTTTCATTCTCTACCATTGCCTTGAATATCTTGAATCTTCCAAAAGCTTCTAATTTCTCCCTGATAAAAGTAACCCAACACATTCTAGAATAATCATCAATTATTAGCATAAAGTATCTATCACCTTGTAGACTTCTTGTTCTTCCTAGACCACATAAATCAGTATGAATTAAATCGAGAGTATTATTGGATTTATCAATAATGCTCTTAAAAGTTGTTCTAACTTGCTTTCCCATTTGACATTCCTTACATACTGGATTATGAGGTTTCACAATCTTAGGTAAATCCGTTACTACCTTATTTGAACTGATCTTTACAATGCAATCAAAATTCACATGACAAAGTCTTTTATGCCATAACCAACTTTCATCAATGTGTGCAATCAAGCATGTCTTCTCACTTGTATTCAAATTAAAGATATTACCTTTAGCCTGATTACTGGCTGCAATCTCCAATCTAGTTTGGTTTATGATTTTGGATTTTCCATTCTTGAATTGTAACTAAAATCCTTTTTCCACTAACTGACCAACACTCAAAAGATTATGCTTCAAACCTTCTACATAATAAACATTATCAATATTATGCTTACCATCCAAAGATATAGTACCTTTTCCTTTGATTAAACAAGCTTTATCATCTCCAAACCTTACAAGACCTCTATGAATTTCCTGAAATGATATGAATTTTCTTTTATCTCTAGTCATATGATGCGAGCATCCACTATCTATAATCCATTCATCCTTTTCATCATTTTTTGCTGCTAGTGCCTGCTCTAGCGATTTGACAATAGGTGTCGGTGAATCTTCCTTTAATGCAAAAAATTCCCATCCACTATCTATTGGATCTTCATCTGAGTCATCTGTAACACCTTCATCTGAATAGTAACATGACTTATCTTTGTTTTTCTTAAATTTGTATCTCTGATATTCAAGGTTAGGTTTATATGTTCTTCTTTCTTCCTCCCTTAGTCTTGCATGTCTATTAGGACACCTAGAAGCCATATGACCAACTTTATTGCAATTAAAACATTTGAAAGGTGTTTTACCTTCATACTTACTGCCTGCTGGACCTTTAGGCATTTTCCTTGCTAATAGTGCTTCAAGTTCTTCATTTTCTCTCCTCATATCTTCAAGTTCTATTGCATAAAGTTCTTTCCAATTAGTTTTGTCAAATGATGATGATGTTGTTGATGATGATGCTTTAAAAGCTAAGTCAATTTTGACTATAGCAATAGGACCAAACTCTTCAAGTTCAAATGCTGAAAGTTTTCCAACCAAAGTATCTCTAGAAATTGATGTATTAGGCATTGTTCTCAATTCATTAATAGCAGTTACTTTCATTTTGTAAGCCAGTGGAAATGCTCTCAAAACTTTAGAAATAAATTCATCTTCACTTAAAGTGCCTCCACAACATTGTATTCCTAAAATAATTTCATTAACTCTTTCCATAAATGCAAAAATTCTTTCATCTTCTTCCATTTTTAAATTTTCATACCTGACCCGGTAACATTCCAGTTTTGCAAATTTGACAGTGGTATCTCCTTCATTCAGTATTTCCAGTTTATCCCAAATAGCATTAGTAGTAGATCAATATGATAATCCCATGATTTTTTGATCTGATAGTGTGCTCAGAAGTGCTTCTCTTGCTTTGCAATCATTCTCTTGATCTTTACCCAGTGTCGGTGTATTAGGTTGATTCAGAGTAGGACCAACATAGCCATTCTTAGTAACATCCCATATATCTCTTCCAATGTAGTTCATGCGTGTTTCCATTCTGATCTTCCATATGCCATAGTTAGTTCCATCAAGTTTCGAACTATCCTTCCTGAAAATATGTGTTGCCATAGGATATCCTCAAGCTGTTAGGCTTCTACAAAAAGAGGAATTAGCTTTGATAACAATTGTTAGGAACCGAGAAGGAAAACTAAGAGGGAGGGGGGGGGGGGGGTGAATCGGTTGTTAACCAGTTATCATAAATTATAACCCAAATGCAAATTATTCCAACTTAAACTTAGTGTCGGTAAACTAAATTTATGTGCCAATAAAACAAATTAACAGTTATAGCAGTGTCGGTATAACTTAATGCATGAAACATAAAGAGAAACAACATCCACAACACATAACACAGAGATTTATACGTGGAAACCTAGTAAGGGAAAAACCACAGTGGGAAACCTTACCCACAATTAGATGATACTACTGCAGATAGTATGTGTATACAAAATGGGGTCTGCACATGTAGAAAGGCCAACCGCCTAGAGCTCACTACTCAATCATAAAATAGGAGTCACACTGACTACAATTGGATGGTTAAATCCAATGATAATGTACTGCACAAAATAGCATCTGCAATGTTGGATTCATTACCGGTTAAACTCTGAACATGAGTGCCAATAACCTTCCTTCAACCTTCAAATAATGTTTGTGTGATTCACACAAGAATATGCTTATCTCTTCTCTTCAATATACACTCACACCTTATCCTATACCATCATATCTCACAAATGAGATCTTACAATCATTTATACAAAACCTAAGACCACATGATGAGGTCGGCTCACTAAATCATATTACAATCAAATCAATTACAAATGAGTCTCAATATGCCGGCTCAATACAATTAACCAATCAATAAACCATCTCCATAACATGTCGTGCTGATTTGGAATTGCACATCATGTACCAGTCCATAACCTAGAGCTATCTGCCGGTAAAGGCAAATCTGTCAAGCCGATTAGACCAATAAGAAAAACACCAAATCCAAACTTCCAATCCATGTCTTCGACATAACCAAATGATCTCCAAATGATAGCAATTCATCATCACTGTCGGTGAACAATATATCCTATTGGTGAACATTATATCAGTGATTGTGTATACGCCAGTATCCATGTTGGGACAACAATGTGTTGGTGCAATAGTAAACCAATATAACCATAGAGCCAAAACAACAATGTAGACCTCCAAGAAGACAAGTGTTGACATCAATGACAACACCAATGCAACACATGATGAAGTCATCCATAATACCAACAAAAGGTATAGATAGAGATAGAGCTACCATGCTTTGAACATCCATAGTGTTACACATATGCCTTTATCTTGTCATTGATGCCAACCCCTTTGATCTGGAAGAAGATCGAGAGCAGTGTATTGGGTCTAGAAGTTGTGTTTTGATCCTAAATATTCATGTTTTGATATGGAAGTGTTTTGTGTCATTGGAGTTTACTGAAAGAGTCTTTCATGTATCAAAAAATGATCTAGCTACTTATTTTTGGTATGGAGCTTTTCGATTGGTTTTAATTGTTATCCAAATTATGACTAATACGTTTCACATTATGAGTCTGGTTGTATATTTTGGGTCATGAGCATGCATACACATTACAATATTTTTGTGTTCGACTTGGTAAAGATGATTGTTTCGGATTGGTATATATGTAAAGGTGCAGGATAGATACAAAAGTGTGTGTGTGTGTGTGTGTGTGTGTGTGTGTGTGTGTGTGTGTGTGTGTGTGTGTGTGTGTGTGTGTGTGTGTGTGTGTGAAATACAACAGTGATTGTTAGTGTGACTTAATGTAAGAATGACGATGTAAGTAATCCAAAAATATCAGTTGGTAGAAGAATAGGAATCCAGAGTCTCGGTGGTCCAGATATTTGTTAGGTGTGATCTATTCTATATTAGGAATTATGATCAGCATACATAAATTCTTTTGTAAATGCAATTCTTTATCTAAATATTATAATTTTGTATTTTTGCCCTATTGCAATTAGCTTCAAGTTTGCAAGTCCTTCATTGTATCTTGCCCCAAGAGAAGTTGGCCTTGGTTTTCAAGTCTGGAGAAGTGAGATCCCTTTTGTAAATATTTCTATATAGTGGATTAATTTTGTGATTTAACACTCACCATTGTTTTTCCCAGTTCAGGTTTTCCACATACAAAATATCAGTGTTCATGTGTGGATGATTTATGATGTTTTTGTTTAAAGTTGTATGATGTGCATAAACTTGTTAATGTAAGATTGCAATCCAAAATTTTAATTTATGTTGATTCACCCCCCCCCCCTCTCAGCATCCGATGTGTGTTCAACAATTGGTATCAAAGATTGGTTCCTCTTGAGTAAACTTAACCGCTTGAGGTAGATCCAAAGTTTAGAACACTATGTTTTAAGAAGAACTAAATGATATTGATGTCATGGGATTAAGTGACTACGAAAGTGAAGGTGTGGTCGATATGGAAGGAGAACTAAGATCTGGATGAAAGAAGATTTAAACTAAAGAAAGTTGAGGACAAGATTGCTCACCTAATAAATTTGCTAGATGAAGAAAGAAAGCAAATGGATGATCTGGATATAAAGATAAATATAAAAATAGAGGATTGTACTAAACTTGAGAAAGAAGTGTGTAAGATGAGAAAGGAATTGAAGGAGGCAAAGGAACAAATTGATAAAGTTCTGAAGCTGAAAGGTGGAAGTGAAGCTCTTGATAATGTATTGAGTGCTTAGAAATGAATAAAAGATAAAGAAGGTTTGGGATATGAAGGAGAATATTCTAAAGTGAAAGAGAAGAACAATGATCCTCCAGTTTAGAATATTTGAAAGTCTCCTCTGGTGTCTAACAGGTACACTTTCAAGGCTAATTATTTTACTTGCAATAGATATGGACATAGAGCTACTAAATGTAGAAGTTAGATAAGAAGTTTGTTAGGTCCCAGAGGCAACTGAGAGGGGGGATGAATCAGTTGTCCAATAAGAATTTAAACCAAAACAAACTAACCAAATTATTACTTAATATCGGTGAACCAATCTGTTATATCAGTGGACAATTTTAACAGATAAATATAATACCGATAAAGATTAATGCATGAAACAAAAAGACAAAGTCATTCACAACACATAACACCAATATTTGTACGAGGAAACCCTGTAAGGGGAAAACCACAGTGGGAAACCTTACCCACAATCAGATGATACTACTGCAGATAGTAAGTGTACATAAATGGGGTCTGCATATGCAGAAAGGCCAAGTGCCTAGAGCTCACTGCTCAATCACAACTGGGAGTCACACTGACTACAATTGGATGGTTAAATCTAATAAGAATGTACTACTCAAAATAGCATCTTCATATGTTGGATTCAGTACCAGTGTAGTTCTATTATGCTTTCACAAAAACCTAGCTTCACCTTCAAATGATGTCTTCATGTATAGCTCTGCTTAATCTCGCATATACTTTCACACAAATCCTTTTTTGCATTCCACATTCGATCTTACAATTAAGACCTTACATTTATACCATAACCTAAGACCAATTATAGTAGGTCGACTCTACAAGATATTACAATAAAATCATTTTACAGACAATACAATATCCGATGCAATAACTGATTCAACATGTCAGCTTAATGCATTTACAATCAATAATTAATAATCTCCATAGCGTGTCGTGCTAATCTGGAAAAGATAAACCTGTTGGTGCATAACCTAGACCTATTTGTCGATAATAGAAAATATGCAAATACGAATATGCCAATGATCAATTCTCCAAGATAAGATGTCCAAACAATGTCTTCGACATTACCAAGTGTTTTCCATGCCATTCCAAGTGTCGATGAACATTATATCCTACCGGTTTACCACATACCAGTGACTGTGCAAAAGTCACTTGCTTGTCGGTGAATGTTGTTGGATCTCCGAAGTGCTAGAGTTTTAGTAGGTGTTGACATCAATGACAAAACCATACCAAAATACCTACAATCTCCCCCTTTGGCATTGATGGCAACACAAGATGGAAAAACCATCAAAGTGCCAAAACAAAAATGCCAAATACAAAAATCAACAATCTCCCTAAAGTAATAATCCTCCCCCTGAGAGTAACATGAGTTTCCTTATGTTTTTCCGTACCAATCTTTCCCTAAAAGCTAATGTGTTTTTTCATAGATATCACTCCCCCTTTGACATCAAATGCCAAAGTTACAACAAAACCAAGTTCATATACAAAATACCAATCAATACAAATATACCAACTACTCCCCCTGTGAAGTAGCTTCCTCATCATAGCCGGAGTAAAATATTTATGTGTGAATTCTATTGGTTGATGACAAACATCAACTTTCTAAGTATCTACCGGTGGGGGAATGACCCCAAGCTGTTTTCTAAGATATTCAAAAGTCTCCTTAGGCAAAGGTTTAGTGAAAATATCTGCAAGTTGTTCTTTAGTATTCACATAAGCTAGTTTTATTTCTTTTGCTTCAACATTCTCCCTTAGAAAATTCAATTTGATTGAGACATGTTTTGTTTTAGAATGTAGTACTAGATTCTTAGATATATCAATTGTTGTTGTGTTATCACAATAGATAGTTATAGGTTCCTTTCTTTTTACCTTTAAATCTTTCAACATTTGTTTAAGCCATAGTACCTGTGTACAGTTAGTTGCTGCTACAACATATTCTGATTCTGCTATTGATAAAGATGTACAACTCTATTTCTTACTCAACCAAGAAACTAATCTAATTCCAAGAAAAAATGCTCCACCGATGGTTCTTTTTCTATCATCAATATCTCCTGCCCATTTTGAATTTGTGTATGCACATAGGTCAAAGTTTTCATCTCTAGGATACCATAATCCAAGATTTGTAGTGCCTTGTAAGTACCAAAAAATCCTTTTTACTACTGATTCATGATTTTCTCTAGGATTACTCTGAAATCTTGAAACAATACATACTACATTCATAATATCAGGTCTTGTTTGTGTCAAATACAGTAAACCTCCTATCATAGATTTGTACCTTGTTGGATTAACAGGTGTAGATTCATCCCTTAAAGATAGTTTGTCATTTGTAGTCATAGGTGTGCTTACCGGTTTAGAGTTCTCCATCCCAAATTTCTTAAGTAACTCTTTTAAGTATTTAGATTGACTCAAGAATATAACTTTGTCAGTCTGTGAAATCTGCAATCCCAAAAAGAATTTTATTTCACTAATCATAGAAATTTCAAATTCTTGTTGCATTTTAATAGAAAAGTCTTTACACAATCCATCTTCTCCTCCAAAGACTCATTAGTCACTTTATAGTATAAGTTACTGTCAGCATTACCTTTAGAAAAAACAGTCTTCAAAAGATACTTATCCAATCTGGCATACCAATCTCTTGGAGCTTGCTTTAATCCATACAAAGCTTTCCTTAACCTACAAACCATATCTTTGTCATCTGTCAAGGAAAATCCAGCAGGTTGTTCAATGTAAACTTCCTCTTCAATAGCTCCATTCAGAAATGCACACTTAATATCCATTTGGTATACTTTGTAGTTCTCGTGTGCTGCAAAGGCCAAAAATAATCTAACTGCCTCAATTTTAGCTACCCGTGCAAAGGTTTCATTATAGTCAACTCCTTCTTTCTGAGAATATCCCTTACACACAAGTCTTGCTTTATTTCTGATAACCTTACCATCTTCATTAAGTTTGTTTCTGAATACCCATTTTGTTCCAATTACATTTTTATCTTTAGGCCAGGGAACTAATGTCCAAGTGTTATTTTTCTCAATTTGTTCTAATTCTTCTTCCATAGCTTTAGTCCAATATTTATCTTCACATGCCTCATTAACTAATGATGGTTCAATTTGAGAAATAAGACATACCTCTTCATTTGCCAATCTTCCTTTTGTAATAACTCCTTTATGCTTGTTTCCAATTATCTGATCTTTAGAATGATTTAGTCTTACATATCGGGGTGTCTTTGCTTGTTATTGTTCCTCAGTCACAGTGGAATTTTCAGATGATGCCGATGTAACTGGATCTTCACTCTGTACCAGTGGATTTAGTGTAGGTTCATTTGTTAGAATTTCTATTGCCGATTTAGAATCTATATTCCTTGAAGTTCCTCTGAATTGTTCATCAATCTTTACATTTGTACTCTCAATAATTTTCTGCAATCTCTTGTTAAAACATCTATATGCTCTACTCTTAGATGAATAACCAAGAAATTTTCCTTCATCACTTCTAGAATCAAATTTCCCAATATACTCATCTCTTCTAATGTAACATTCGCTTCCAAATATTCTGAAATATTTAAGAGTAGGAGTAATTCAAAACCATAATTCATGAGGGGTCTTACCAGTTTCACCTTTGATGTGAACTTTGTTGAATGTATAGACCGTTGTACTTATTGCCTCTCCAATATATATGTGGTAGATTTGCTTTTGATAACATATTTCTAGCTGCATCCAAGATGGTTTTGTTTTTCCTTTCAACAACTCCATTCTGCTGTGGTGTCTGAGGTGCTGATAGTTGTCTTATGATTCCATTCACTTCACAGAATGCATTAAATTCCTTAGATGTAAATTCACCTCCTTGATCTGATCTTAAACATTTGATTTTCTTACCAGTTTCATTTTCAACCATTGCTTTGAACAATTTAAACTTTCCAAGTGCTTCTGATTTCTCTCTGAGAAAAGTAACCAAACACATTCTAGAATAGTCATCAATGATTAGCATGAAATATCTATCACCTTGTAGGCTTTTAGTTCTAGCTGGACCACATAAATCAATATGAATTAAATCAAGAGCATTATTGGATTTTTCTGGAATACTTTTGAAACTAGCTCTAACTTGTTTTCCAAATTGACATTCCTTACATACTGTATTGTGAGGTTTGATAATTTTAGGTAAATCTCTATCTGCCTTAGTAGTATTAATTTTTACCATGCAATTAAAGTTTACATGACAGATTCTCTTATGCCATAGCCAACTTTCATCAATGTGTGCAATCAGGCATGTCTTTTCACTGTTATTCAAATGAAAGATATTACCTCTAGTCTAATTACTGATTGCAATTTCTAAACCACTTATATTCATGATCTTGCATTTTCCATTTTTGAATTGTAACTGAAATCCTTTCTCAACTAATTGACCAACACTCAAAAGATTATGTTTTAAACCTTCAACATAGTAAACATTGTCAGTGTTATGCTTACCATCAAGAGATATTGAACCCTTACCTTTGATTTGACAAGCTTTGTCATCTCCAAATCTCACTAAGCCTCCATTATATTCTTGAAAGTTCAAGAATTTACCTTTGTCTCCTGTCATATGATATGAGCATCCAGAACCAATGATCCATTCATCCTTTACTTCAATTTTAGCTGCCAAGGCCTGCTCTATCGGTTGGACTGTAGGTGCCAGTTGATCTTTTGTTATAGCAACAAAAACCCATCCATTGTCTGTCAAATCTTCATCAGAATCATCAGTCACTCTTTCATCAGCAACATAACAAGATTTGTCCTTATTCTTCTTAAATTTGTATCTCTGATATTCAAGATTAGGCTTGTCTTTCCTTCTAGCTTCTTCTCTTAATCTAGCATGTCTATCAGGACATCTTGAAGCCATATGACCAATCTTATTGTAGTTAAAACATTTAAAGGGTGCTTTACCTTCATACTTACTTCCAACTGGACCTTTAGGCATTTTTCTTTACAAATAGTGCTTCAAGCTCTTCAAGTTCTTCATTTTCTTTCCTGCTTTCCTCAAGTTCTCTTACATAAAAGGATTTCCAATCAGATTTGTCAAATGATGATGCAGATGATGTTGATGCTTTAAATGCTAGATCTATCTTTATAGTAGCAATAGGACCAAATTCCTCAATTTCAAAGGCTGAAAGTTTTCTAATCAATGTATCCCTAGTTACTGATGTATTAGGCATTGTTCTTAACTCATTTATAGCAGTAACCTTCATTTTATATGCCGGTGGCAATCCTCTTAAAACTTTTGAAATAATTTCATCTTCACTTAAGGTTCCTCCACAACATTTAATACCGAAAATAATTTCATTAACTCTTTCCATAAAAGCATAAATCCTTTCATCTTCTTCCATTTTTAGATTTTCATACCTAACCTAGAAGCTTTCAAGTTTTGCAATTTTGACTATGGAATCTCCTTCATTTAGTGTTTCAAAATGATCCCAAATAGCTTTAGCAGTTGATCTGTCTGATAATCCCATGATTTGTTGATCTGTCAATGCGCTCAAAAGTGAGTCTCTTGCTTTGCAATCATTTTCTTCATCTTTTCCTAAGGTAGGTGGATTAGGCTGATAGGGAGTAGCAGCAATATAACCATTTTTTGTAACTTCCCAGATGTCCTTTCCAATGCAATGCAGATGTGTCTTCATTTTGATCTTCCATATGCCATAGTTGGTTCCATCAAGTTTAGGACTGTCCTTCCTGAAATAGTTAGTAGACATTAGATCTCCTCAAGCTATTAAACTTATGCAAAAGAGGACTAGGCTCTGATACCAATTGTTAGGTCCCAGAGGCAACTGAGAGGGGGGGGGGTTGAATCAATTATCCAATAAAAATTTAAACCAAAACAAACTAACCAAATTATTACTTAATACCTATGAACCAGTCTGTTATATCGATGGACAATTTTAACAGATAAATACAATATCAGTAAAGATTAATGCATGAAACAAAAATAAAAAGTCATTCACAACACATAACACCAATATTTGTACGTGGAAACCCTGTAAGGGGAAAACCACGGTGGGAAACCTTACCCACAATCAGATGATACTACTGCAGATAGTAAGTGTACATAAATGGGGTCTGCACATGTAGAAAGGTCAAGCGCCTAGAGCTCACTGCTCAATCACAAATGGGAGTCACATTGACTACAATTGGATGGTTAAATCTAATAAGAATGTACTTCTCAAAATAGCATCTTCATATGCTAGATTCAGTACCGGTGTAGTTCTGTTATGCTTTCACAAAAACTTAGCTTCACCTTCAAATGATGTCTGTGTGTATATCTCTTATTAATCTCGCATATACCTTCAGACAAATCCTTTTTCATATTCCACATTCGATCTTACAATTAAGACCTTACATTTATACCATAAACTAAGACCAATTATAGTAGGTCGGCTCTACAAGATATTTCAATAAAATCATTTTGCAGACAATACAATATCCGATGCAATAACTGATTCAACATGTCGGCTTAATGCATTTACAATCGATAATTAATAATCTCCATAGCGTGTCGTGCTGATCTGGAAAAGATAAATCTATCGGTGCATAACCTGGACCTATTTGTCAGTAACAGCAAATATGCAAATACGAATATGCCAATGATCAATTCTCCAAGATAAGATGTCCAAACAATGTCTTCGACATTACCAAGTGTTTTCCATGTCATTCCAAGTGCCGGTGAACATTATATCATGTCGGTTTACCACATAGTAGTGACTGTGCAAAAGTCACTTGCTTGCTGGTGAATGTTGTTGGATCTCCAAAGTGCTAGAGTTTTAGTAGGTGTTGACATCAATGATAAAACCATACCAAAATACCAACAAAGTTGGCATAAAGTAAATGAATGTATGACCAAAATGATTTGGAATACATACATGAATACAAATGTTGGACAATCATTTCATGGAATGTGTTATTCCTATAATAGATATGGGAATAAAGCATTTGAATGTAGAGCATCTAATAGGTTCGGAAGCAAAGGAAGGTATGGGAATCATTATTAGAGAAGTCCAATTTTCTATAGTTACAACAAAGTAGGGTATTTGGAAAGAGATTGAAGAAACAAATATATTATATCTTTTAAATCAACAAAGAAAGTGGACATTAACCTTGAGAAGGAAAAGATGAAAAATATGTGGGTAAAGAAATCTAATGAAAAAATTGAATAGAATACAAAAGTTATGCTAGCACCGGCTGATGGTGCTACTTCCTCCAGAAATTGAATTTTCTTGCTGGACTAAGGGGAGAATTAAAAGAATAATCTTATACCCCCTCAAAATTTGGAGTAGAAGGCTTTCCGGTGTTTTGGAATATTTTTGGGTGTTACCAAAAAAGCAAGTCAAAAAGGGAAAGTTTCTTTGGGAAGTACGCTTGTCATTAATACATATTCGCCCAAAAAAATATATATTAAGGAAACAATTATTTTGATCACTTGCAAGAATGAAGCTTAAGGAATGATAGTGCGAAGAGGAGCTTGATGTGTTGCACAAAGAAACCCTAAGTTCATAGTATGTCAATTCCAGTTTTTGTTGATCCTGCTTTGAAGCCTCGACCGGTCTTGAAGCAATATCCATTCATCACAATGTTGGTCGATAAAGATGGAGCATTTCAAGGGTGCCCGCATACTTTTTATATACTAAAGAAGTGTGTGCCTATATTTTGATAACTCAATGATGAATGAATAGTACCAAACCAGTACTAAGAGGGGGGATGAATTAGTACAAACACAAATATAGTCCAAAACCGATTTGACAGCAAATACTCAAAATGACTGGCAAACAGGGATACTGGTTGAAACTAAGTGCAACCGGTAACACCCAAAACAACTAAAACAATCATAAACTGGTCACTCACTAAGCTTTCCTCTTAGCTCAATACTATAGTACCATTACACTCTCATGCATGAACAAGTAAACTATCATCAGATCTTCATAACAGTTAGTTCAATATGTTTTATAGACAAGCATAAAACACAGAACCATCATATGCTCAATAGGTAATAACAAAGCATCACAAGATAAAAGCATTACACATGACACACATATTTTTCACGTGGAAATCCAACTGGGAAAAACCACAGTGGGGATGAATACCCACAAGTTGCCTTTGATCTCATTAGAAGTCCGGTCTATTAGGAGCCCTGTCTAGTTAAACACATTACAATAGATTATGCTAGGAACCAATCCTATTAGGGATCACCTGGTTAAGGGATGGCTACAATACCCGGTTAAGGGTTACCTTGTTAGAGGATTTCAAGAACTCAATAGCTAAAGGATCTCCAGAGCTCTATAGCTTCCCAGAACTTATTAACTTCGAGTTACCCTGTTAAGGGATTTGAATCAAGTCGGTTAAGGCTACCCTGTTAAGGGATTTCACAACTGTTGAAGTGGTTAAAGATCAACAAGAATTACAATGATCTGGTAACATCACTCAATGCTAATGCAGATCCGTTTTGGCTCCTTTTCACCTTCTGCACATTCACTTTGCAGGTATCTCTTCTCTCCTTTAGTTTGGAAAGAATCACATATCACTTCCCTTGGATACACACTCACAACTTTTGCCAACAACCTTAGAAAGAAACACAACATCGACCTTATAGGAAATAGATAGGTCAGTAGCAAAAACCCTAAACCCTAAACCTGTTAGGTTAAACAATTCAAGCGGTTCAATCTTGACCATTGAATCATACTGCATTAAATGCAACAATCTTGAATCAATCTCAAGACATTCTCCATCATCCATTATCCATTGATTTCATGGCGACTAATAACCCATCACGCGTTATCACCGTTTGACAAACTTTGCACATTCCCGAGGTAGATAGGAATAGTCTTCTTCATGCAAGATCCTTCATGCACAGAGGGCTTACGTGGCAACACGATCTGTTCTCTGTTATACTGCTCACTCATCACACAAAGATCACCGATTGAGTCACACAGGCTTGAGGTACTCCAACCAAAAATCCTAAAGTGGAAAATACCTACCAACCGGTAGTCACACAATGCTTCCATGTGCCGGTTCCCATAACTACATTTCGGTTCATCTTGAACAAATATGCCACTTCACTTTGGCATATATACTTGTTCATACATATGCCGGTTCTCTCTTCTCACCTATCACATGTGTCGGTTAACATCATGTCACATATTGACATCAATGACAACATACAATATCATTATGTCTTCATACCGGTTCACATAATGGCAACAATCTCCCCCTTTGGCATTGATGGCAATATACAAAGATATCTCTCCGCTTCACATGTTCTCCCCCATTTTCTATAGATATCTTTTCTGCTTCACTCCTTCTCCCCCTTTGACAACAATGCCTAAGTGGAGGCACAAGCACCTTTGTTCCATTATGCTGCTCCCTCTGAGGAGTAGCATCCTTCAACACATCAATCAATAAAAAAAAAAATTGACTATGCAATACCTGACTGATGTGGAACAAATACTTTTAGTTCACCTCCTGAAGGGGCAGTACCCCCAATTCACCTCTTAAATGCACAAATATAGTCTTTGGGAGAGGCTTGGAGAATATGTCTGGTAACTGCTCCTTACTGGAAACATGTTCCAGTGCAATCTCTTTATTTTGAACCTTTTCCCTCAAGAAATGATACTAAAGCTCAAAATGCTTGGTTCTAGAATGTAAAATCGGATTCTTTGAAATATTGATAGCACTTGTGTTATCACAGAATATACTTACCAGTTCAGATACAGGGATTTTGAAGCCATTTAAAACATGCATCATCCAGATTGTCTGAGTGCAGTTCATGAAAGCTGCAACATACTCTGCTTGTGCTGTAGACTGAGAGATACAACTCTGCTTTTTACTCATCCATGAGACCAGTCTACCACCAAGAAAGAATGCACTACTGGTTGTGCTTTTCCAGTCATCCACATTACCTACCCAATCACCATCTGTGAACACTTTCAGATTGAAATCATTGTTGTATGGGTACCACAATCCATAGTCAATTGTTCCCTTCAAATACCTAAGAATCCGCTTGACTGCAATCAAGTGGGATTCTCTTGGACTTTTCTGAAACCTTGCAGTAATGCCAACTGCATGTGCAATATTTGGTCTGCTATGCACTACATAATACAACTTACCAATCATTGATCGGTATTCCTTCTCATCAACTAGTGCGGAATCATCCTCTTTTGTCAATTTGCAACCGGTCACCATTGGTGTACCAACCGGTTTGCTATCTTCCATGCCAAAGGTCTTCAACACCTCTTTGACATATTTGGACTGAGTGATAAAGATTCCATCTTTCATCTGCTAGATCTGCAATCCAATGAAGAACTTAATCTTCCCTATGAGTGACATCTCAAACTCTTTCTTCATCTCATCAGCAAACTCAAGACTCATCTTGTCATCTCCTCCAAAGATAATGTCATCAACAAAAACCTCACAGATCAGGATCTGATCTCCTTCAGACTTCAAGTAGATATTGCTATCTTCACTTGTTCTCTCAAATCCAATCTTCACAAGATGGGAATGTAGGTGCTCATACCATGCCCTAGGTGCTTGCTTTAGACCATATAAGGCTTTATGTAGCCTGCACACAATATCACTATCTTCAGATAGGAAAAACCCATCTGGTTGCTCTATATACACCTCCTCTTCAAGTACACCATTTAGGAATGCAGATTTTACATCCATTTAATTTACTTTGAACCCTTTAAAAGCTCCATATGCAAGAAGCATACGAACTCCTTCCAATCTAGCTACAGGAGCAAAGGTTTCTCCATAGTCTTCTCCTTCTTCTTGAGCATATCCTTTGCACACCAATTTGGCTTTATTCCTAATCACTGTGCCATCCTCATTTAGCTTGTTTCTGAATACCCATTTGGTGCCAATGACATTTTTATGCTCTAGCCTGGGTACCAAGGACCATGTACCATTTTTCTCTATCTGGTCAAGTTCCTCTTCCATTGCCTTGATCCAATCTTCATCTTTATGAGCCTCTTTGAATGATTTAGGCTCAAATTCAGAGATCATACATGAGTTTTCTCTGATATTTCTTCTTGTAAGGATTCCTGCATCCTTATCTCCTATGATCTGCTTAGGATCATGATTCAGCTTGACATACCGAGGCATGGTCTTGACTAGTTCTTCTTGTTTTTCCTCTTCATCCTCATCTTCATCAGTATCAGCATTCACCAGTTCAGGAACACTATTACTGGTACTTGGTTGACTGACAATCGGTTCCTAGAAGGTTGCAACCGGTTCATTTACAGCTTGCTCACTATCAGTTTCCTCAGTTTTCTCAGAGGATTCATCAACTCTTACATTGATACTTTCCATAATTCTCTGAGTCCTATTGTTGTAGCACTTGAGAGCTTTACTCTTGGTGGAATATCCTAGGAATATTCCCTCATCACATTTGGCTTCAAGTTTGCCCTGATGTTCACTCCTCTTGATGTAACATTTTCTAGCAAATACCCTAAAGTAGCTGACCACAGGTGTCTTACCGGTCCAATACTCATAAGGAGTTTTGTCCTTACCTTTCTTGATAAGTACCCGATTCATAGTGTAGAATGCAGTGCTCACCGCTTCTCTCCAAAAGGTGTGAGCTACCTTTCCTTGAATCAACATGGTTCTAGCTGCTTCAACCATAGTCCGGTTATTCCTCTCTGCTAGGCCATTCTGCTGTGGAGTCCAGGGGGCAGACAGTTGCCTTTTGATGCCAAATTCTTCACAGTACTTGTTGAATTCATCAGAAGTGAATTCCCCTCCTTGATCGGTTCTGAGACACTTGATTCTTTTACCACTTTCCTTCTCTGCTAATGCTCTGAAAGCCTTGAATTTCACAAAGGCTTCAGATTTGTCTTTCAAGAATGTGACCCACATCATTCTTGAGCAATCATCAGTGAGAATCATGAAGTACCTATCACCCTGCACACTTCTGGTTTTCATAGAACCACACAAATCAGTATGCACAAGATCAAGCAAGTTGTCAGCAGTGAAAGATTTACCTTTAAAGGTTGAGGAAGACATTTTCCCCAATTCACACTCTCTACATAGGGTATTATCTGATTTGCTTAGCACCGGCAACCCTCTAACTGCCTTGATCTTACTAGCCTTCACAATGTTATCAAAGTTTACATGGCAAAGTCTCCTATGCCATATCCAACTATCATCAAGCTTAGCCATAAGACATGTACTTATATTTGCATTCAGATGAAATAGGTTACCTTTGGTCTACATGTCGGTGGCCACCAATTCACCATCTTTTCCTTCAATTCTGCAAACTCCATTCTTGAATTCCAGAGTGAGGCCACTGTCATTTAGCTGGGCAACACTTAGAAGGTTGTGTCTGAGACCATCAACCCAATACACATTGTCAGCACGGCTCTTTCTATTCAGAGAGATGGACCATCTGCCTTTGACCATGCATGGTGCATCATTGCCAAAGCGAACCACACGACCATCATACTCCTCCAAGGATAGAAACTTGCTCCGGTCACCTGTCATATGGTGAGAACAGCCACTATCAATGATCCACTCATTGGAATTATCAAATCGGGAGACAAGAGCCTTCTTTTCTGCCACATCTTCCTTTACAGCAGCAAACACAATGTCTTCATTCTGTTCATCTTTTGATTCCTCATCTGTGACACCTTCATCAACTGCCACAAAATAGTTTCTCCAGTTTCCTCCTTTGAATTTTCTGAACCTTTCTGGTTTGTCCTTGTTATCGCCATTAGGAAAGTTTATAGCAATATGTCCTATCTGGTTAAGAGAAAAGCATTTCAAAGGTATCTTACCTTTGTATTTACTGATTCCTTTAGGAAGCTTCCTGGCAAGGAGAGCTTCAAATGCCATCAAAATCTCCTCATCATTCATTTCTCTGCTCTGACTAGGTTCCCCACTAGTGCTAGCCTCTTTTCCTTTTCTGGATGGTATAGTAGAGGCTTTAAATGTTGATTTAGTCTTTTGAACACTACCATCAAAACTATTTAGCTCATAGGCTATTAACTTGGCTATGATGGAGTCCAAGGATACTTTAGACTTGTCTATTGATCTCAGCTCCTGAATAACAACAACCCTTATTGCATAGACTAGCAACAGGGATCTCAAGACTTTGCTTACCACAGTGGAATCTTCTATTTTACCACCTGCACTCTTGATTTCTCCAACAACTATTTTGATTCTTATTCCATACTGTTGAATGGTCTCACCTTCAACCATCAGCATATCTTCAAACTTCCCTCTCAGGCTTTCTTCCTTAGCCTATTTCACATTTTCATCACCACCATAGATATTTTCAAGAGCATCCCATACCTCTTTGGGATTTACCTTGTCCTGAACATCGATAAACTCAATGTCAGATAGACTATTAATCAGGGCTTCCATGACTTGCCCATTTTCTTCTATTTCTCTCTTTTGGTCATCGGTGAGAGTACTGGTAGGGACAACATAGACATTCTCAACATAACTCCAGTGTTGAGAACCCATGCTTATGATGAATATCTTCATCCTATCTTTCCATATACCAAAATTCTCCCTGTTAAACTTTGGACCTTCTCTCTTCATCATTTGACTGGGATCTTTACCTCAAGCGGTTAAGCTTACAACACAAAGGACCTAGAGTGCTCTGATACCAATTGATAACTCAATGATGAATGAATAGTACCAAACTAGTACTGAGAGGGGGGGGTGAATTAGTACAAACACAAATACATTCCAAAACCGGTTTGACAGCAAATACTCAAAATGACTGGCAAACAGGGATACTGGTTGAAACAGAGTGCAACTGGTAACACCCAGAACAACTAAAACAATCATAAACCAATCTCTCACTAAGCTTTCCTCTTAGCTCAATACTATAGTACCATTACACTCTCATGCATGAATAGGTAAACTATCATCAGATCTTCATAACAGTTAGTTCAATATGTTTTATAGACAGGCATAAAACACAGAACCATCATACACTCAATAGGTAATAACAAAGCATCACAAGATAAAAGCATTACACATGACACACATATTTTTCACGTGGAAACCCAACTGGGAAAAACCATAGTGGGGATGAATACCCACAAGTTGCTTTTGAACTCTTTAGAAGTCTACTCTGTTAGGAGCCTTGTTCGGTTAAAGACATCACAATAGATTCTGCTAGGAACCGATCCTGTTAGGGATCACCTGGTTAAGGGATGGCTACAATACCCGGTTAAGGGTTAAACCTGGTTAGGGTTACCTTGTTAGAGGATTTCAAGAACTCAATAGCTAAAGGATCTCCAAAGCTCTATAGCTTCCCAGAACTCATTAACTTCGAGTTACCCTATTAAGGGATTTGAATCAAGCTAGTTAAGGCTACCCTGTTAAGGGATTTCACAACTGTTGAAGTGGTTAAAGATCAACAGGAATTACAATGATCTGGTAATAGCACTCAATGCTAATGCAGATCCATTTTGGCTCCTTTTCACCTTCTGCACATTCACTTTGCAGGTATCTCTTCTCTCCTTTGGTCTGGCAAGAATCACGTATCACTTCCCTTGGATACACACTCACAACTTTTGCCAACAACCTTAGAAAGAAACACAACATCGACCTTATAGGAAACAGATAGGTTGGTAGCAAAAACCCTAAACCTTAAACCTGTTAGGTTAAACAATTCAAGCAGTTCAATCCTGACCATTGAATCATACTGCATTAAATGCAACAATCTTGAATCGATCTCAAGACATTCTCCATCGTCCATCATCCACCGATTTCATGGCGGCTGATAACCCATCACGCATTATCACCATTTGACAAACTTCACACATTCTTGAGGTAGATAGGAATAGTCTTCTTCATGCAAGATCCTTCACACGCACAGGGCTTACGTGGCAACACGATCTATTCTTCGTTATACTGCTAACTCATCACACAAAGATCACCGATTGAGTCACACAAGCTTGAGGTACTCCAACCGGAAATCCTAAAGTGGAAACTACCTACCAACCGGTAGTCACACAATGCTTCCATGTGCCAGTTCCCATAACTACATGCCGGTTCATCTTGAACAAATATGTCACTTCACTTTGACATATATACCCGTTCATACATATGTCGGTTCTCTCTTCTCACCTATCACATGTGCCGGTTCACATCATGTCACATATTGACATCAATGACAACATACAATATCATTATGTCTTCATACCGGTTCACATAATGCCAACATATTCATGCTAGAATGGAAGAGGTAAGTCATCTAAAATTTGATGATGTATGGGAGAAGGTAATTGAGGATGATAGTGTGACTCTGAAGAATGAATATAAAAATATTAGAGAAGCTAGATTGGACATTTGGAGATTTCTTCCTAATATTTCTGATGAGACTTAATGGATTAGCATAATTCTAAGTTGAATTCATGGAGACACGATGTATCTTGATAAACCCTACTAGATAACAAAGGAGGTTCTTCGAACCCTAACTGGTCTTTGACAAAGAGGAGAAATTTTGACCAAGAGATCTGTAAAGAATGATATTGTTGCCACACTGATGGGGTCAAAATGTGATAGAAGAGCAATGATTATTGAAAATATCAATGATCTTGGAGTGAAGCTTGCAAAAAAATGCTTGGCATACAAAATTTACTTTCAAAATCGTGAAGGTATGACTACAACGATATCTATTAATATGACATTCAGAATTATGGTATGTAATGAGTCCTTTGATTTGTGTGAGATTCTTTTGAGTGAATTAACAAAGAGCATAAATAAAATGAGGAAGAATAAATACCCCTTCAAGTTTGGGTCATTGATAATTTGTTTAGCTTTTATGTTCTTAAATTAACTCCTTAGTAGAGATAACGTTGTATGGGAGAAGTCATCTCCATTGGGGATGCAAATGGGTGATTATGTGAGGAGGTGTATGTTGGATGACAAGAAATATCAAAGAGATTTCATTGGTTGGTTTAAGGAAATATAATCATCAATGCAATAGAGATTTAGGTTTTCATCAAACTTAGTGAGCCGTTATAGAGACACATTTACTTTTGTTGTTAGTAGGGACAATTGTTATATTACTATAGTGGAGCCACAAGCTGGGTGGATTTTGGAGTTGCCTTATGAGGTATCTGATGAATGGCAATAGCAAACATTAAGTAGGTGAGAATTTTGATAAGGATTTGAAAGAGGAATGATTTGGAGTGGTGGAAGAGATTGAAGAAGGTATAAGGAAAGAAAAATATGCAAAGACATTAAATTAGAGATTGCATGCAATATTCACCAAAATGGGGCTAACACAATCTGCACAAAAATATACACCCCAGACATCCAAGTCTGTACCATTATCATTTCTTGCTAAGCCCAGTGTTTTAGAGGTGTCCGGAAGCATACAAAGTGAAGATATATATTTTGAGAAGAAAAGGAAACCCAGGAGGAAATCAAAACCTCAGAGAAAAGAATAGGAAGTAGATGAGAGCCGAATGAGGAGGCAAAAAATGAGAGATTTCTTATGAGCCCTAGAAAGGCGAAGGCTAAAGAAACTCTAGTGAAATAACCTATGGTTAAGAAGAAGATGAGAGGATCATCCTCTATTCAAGAAAAAAGGAAGTCTATAGAGAAACAAGAGGATCCAAAGGTAGAAGTTTTGAACTTGGAAAGCTTGGTTAATGTTATTGTTGATAGTCAATCTTTGAGTTATATTCTAGAAAACTATGATGAATCTGAACTAGTAAATAGGGATATCATGCAAAAAGTTATGACTAGATATGATTATATTGGATAAAATGTTGAATGATACTATAAATAAAACTCCAGAAAAGATTTATGAGATTTTAATAGAGAAAAGAAAAGATGCAATAACTAAAGAATCAATTTTTAGAATTGTTGCTATGGATAAATTCTATAGTCCTCTGAGTAGGAAATCTCAATTATAAGTTTAGCAATCTCTAAACATTTGTTTCTACACTAAATAAAGAGTTAATCTCATCATATGGATGATGATCTAGAAGACATTAAAAGAATAAGAAAATAAATTGATGATATAGCTGAGGAAGTTGTAGAGCAGGTCACCCTCTCGTTATCTTCATGTCTGGACAAGATCTCTAAGAAAAATAATTAGGGTGAATCTAGTGGAAGCCATGTTGCTTTGGTATGGAGCATAGGTGTCTGTGAATGAACCAAAATCAACTCAGGTTATAGAAGATATTTTTGATATAGAGGCAAAAGAGAAAGAGATTGAATAGGAGCCTAAGAATATGTTTGAGAACCTTGAAGATTTACAAGTAGATAATGTTTGTATTTTGGTATGGTTTTGTCATTTATGCCAACACCTACTGAAAACTAGCACTTTGAGATCTAGCAACATTCACCAGCAAGCAAGTAACTATTGCACAGTTACTGGTATATGGTTCACCGACAGGATATAATGTTCACCGGTACCTAGAATGATATGGAAGACACTTGGTAATGTCGAAGACATCATGTGGACACTTTGTTTTGAAGAATTGATCATTGGTATATTCATATTTGCATATTTGCTTTTACCGACAAATAGGTCCAGGGCTATCTAGGGTTACACCGGCAGTTTTATCTTTTCCAGATCAACATGGCACGATATGGAGATGATTTATTATTGATGTAAATGCATTAAGCCGACATGTTTAATCAGTTATTGCATCAGATATTATATTGTATGTAAAATGTTTTTATTGTAATATCTTGTAGAGCCGACCTACTAAAATTGGTCTTAAGGTATGGTATAAATGTAAGATCTTATTTGTAAGATCAAGTGTGGAATACAGAAAAAGAATTGAGTGAAAGTATATGCGAGATCAAGCAGAGGTATACACGAAGACATCATTTGAAGGTGAAGCTAGGTTTTTGTATAAGCATATCAGCATTACACCGGTACTGAATCTAGCATATGAAGATGCTATTTTGTGCAATACATTCTTATTGGATTTAACTATCCAACTGTAGTCAATGTGACTCCCATTTTGTGATTGAGCAGTGAGCTCTAGGCTATTGGCCTTTCTGCATGTGCAGACCCCATTTATGTACACTTACTATCTGCAATAGTATCATCTCATTGTGGGTAAGGTTTCCCACTATGGTTTTTCCCCTTACAGGGTTTCCACATACAAATATTGGTGTTATGTGTTGTAGATGACTTTATGTTTGTGTTTCATGCATTAATCTTTACCGGTATAGCAATTTACTGTTAACACTGTCTATCGGCATACTTAACTGGTTTACCGGTATTAAGCATTAAGTTGGTTAATTGGTTTTTGGTTTGAATTTATTAGACAACTGATTCACCCCCCCCCCCCCCCTCCTCTTAGTTGTCTCCGGGACCTAACAATTGGTATCAGAGCTTAGTCCTCTTTTGCAGAAGTTTAACAACTTGAGGAGATCCAATGTCTACAAATTATTTTGGGAAGGACAGTCCTAAACTTGATGGAATCAACTATGGGATATGGAAGATCAGGATGGAGACACATCTGAATTGCATCGGTAAAGACATCTAGGAAGTTACAAAGAATGGTTATACTACTACTGTAGCTGGTCAGACTGCTCCAACTACCTTAGCTAAAGATGAAGAGAATGATTGCAAAGCAAGAGAAGCACTTTTGAGCGCATTATCAGATCAACAAATCATGGGATTATCAGATAGGTCTACTGCTAAAGCTATTTGGGATCATTTGGACACACTGAATGGAGGAGATTCCATAGTCAAGATTGCAAAACTTGAAAGCTTCCGAGTTAGGTATGAACATCTGAAAATGGAAGAAGATGAAAGGATTTCTATTTTTATGGAAAGAGTAAATGAAATTGTTTTGGGTATTAAATGTTGTGGAGGAACTCTGAGTGAGGATGAAATTGTTTCAAAAATCTTAAGAGGTTTACCACCGGCATATAAAATGAAGGTTACTGCTATAAATGAGTTGAGAACAATGCCTAATAAATCAGTAACTAGGGATACATTGATTGGAAAACTTTCAGCCTTTGAAATTGAGGAATTTGGTCCTGTTGCTAATATAAAAACTGATTTGGCCTTTAAAGCATCAACATCATCTGCTCCATCATTTGACAAATCAAACTGTAGAGCCTTTTATGCAAGAGAACTTGAAGAAACCAGGAAGAAGAATGAAGAACTTAAAGAACTTGAAGCACTATTTGCAAGGAAAATGCCAAAAGGTCCAGTTGGAAGTAAGTATGAAGGTAAAGCACCCTTTAAATGTTTTAACTGCAATAAGATTGGTCATATGGCTTCGAGATGCCCTAATAGACATGCTAGACTAAGAGAAGAAGCAAGAAGAACATACAAGCCTAATCCTAAATATCAGAGATACAGATTTAAGAAGAACAAAGACAAATCTTGTGACATTGCTGATGAAGGTGTGACTGATGATTTTGATGAGGATCCAGCAGACAATGGATGGGTTTTTGTTGCTATAACAGAGGATCAACCGACACCTACTGCTCAACCAGTAGAACAAGCCCTAGTAGCTAAAGTTGAAGCAAAGGATGAATGGATCATCGACTCAGGATGCTCACATCATATGACAAGAGACAAAGGCAAATTCTTGAACTTTCAAGAATACAATGGAGGTTTAGTAAGATTTGGAGATGACAAAGCTTGTTCAATCAAAGGTAAGGGTTCAATATCTCTTGATGGTAAGCATAACACTGACAATATCTACTATGTTGAAGGATTAAAGCATAATCTTTTAAGTGTTGGTCAATTAGTTGAGAAGGGATTTTAGTTACAATTTAAAAATGGAAAATACAAAATCATGAATAGAATTGGTTTGGAAATTGCAACTGGTAATCAGACTAGAGGCAATATCTTTCATTTGAATAATAGTGAAAAGGCATGCTTGATTGCACATATAGATGAAAGTTGGTTATGGAATAAGAGTCTATGTCATGTAAACTTTGATTGCATGGTAAAAATTAGTACTTCTAAGGCAGTTAGAGATC
Source organism: Cryptomeria japonica (assembly GCF_030272615.1). Lineage (NCBI taxonomy): Eukaryota > Viridiplantae > Streptophyta > Pinopsida > Cupressales > Cupressaceae > Cryptomeria > Cryptomeria japonica. Next base: position 539,107,390 of record NC_081405.1, on the reverse strand, counting down.
TACCTAAAATTGTGAAACCTCATAATACAATTTGTAAGGAATGTCAATTTGGAAAACAAGTTAGAGCTAGTTTCAAAAGTATTCCAGAAAAAACCAATAATGCTCTTGATTTAATTCACACTGATTTATGTGGTCCAGCTAGAACTAGAAACTTACAAGGTGATAGACATTTCATGCTAATTATTGATGATTATTCTAGAATGTGTTGGGTTACTTTTCTCAGAGAAAAATCAAAAGCATTTGGGAAGTTCAAACTGTTCAAAGCAATGGTTGAAAATGAAACTGGTAAGAAAATCAAATGTTTAAGATCAGATCAAGGAGGAGAATTCACATCTAAGGACTTTAATACATTCTCTGAAGTGAATGGAATCAAAAGACAGTTATCAGCACCTTGGACACCACAGCAGAATGGAGTTGTTGAAAGGAAAAACAGAACTATCTTGGATGCAGCAAGAAGTATGTTATCAGAAGCAAATCTACCACATGTGTATTGGAGAGAGGCAGTTAGCACTGCTGTCTATACATTCAACAAAGTTCACATCAAAGGTGAAACTGGTGAGACCCCTCATGAACTATGGTTTGGTAATACTCCTACTCTTAAGTATTTCAGAATTTTTGGAAGTAAATGTTATATTAGAAGAGATGAGTATATTGGCAAATTTGATCCTAGAAGTGATGAAGGAATATTTCTTGGTTATTCATCTAAGAGCAAGGCATATAGATTTTTTAATAAGAGATTGCAAAAAATTGTTGAGAGTACAAATGTAAAGATTGATGAAGAATTCAGAGGAACTTCAAGGTATATAGACTCTGAACCGGCAACAGAAATTGTGACAAATGAACCTACACTGAATCCACCGGTACAGAATGAAGATCCAGTTACCCCAGTGTCATCAAAAGATTCCACAGTAATTAAAGAACAATAGCAAACTAAGACGCCCCAGTATGTAAGATTGAATCATTATGAAGATTAGATAATTGGAAACAAATTTAAAGGAGTTATGACAAGAGGAAGATTGGCAAATGAAGAGGTATGTCTTATTTCTCAAATTGAACCATCATCTATCAATGAGGCATGTGAAGATAAATTTTGGATTAAAGCTATGGAAGAAGAATTAGGACAAATTGAGAAAAATAATACTTAGACATTAGTTCCCCGGCCTAAAGATAAAAATGTAATTGGAACCGAATGGGTATTTAGAAACAAAATTAATGAAGATGTTAAGATTGTCATAAATAAAGCAAGACTAGTGTGTAAGGGATATTCTCAGAAAGGAGTTGACTACAATGAAACCTTTGCACCGGTAGCCAAAATTGAGGCAGTTAGATTATTCTTGGCTTTTGCAGCTCACAAGGACTACAAAGTTTATCAAATGGATATTAAATGTGCATTTTTGAATGGAGATCTTGAAGAAGAAGTATATATTGAACAACCTGATGGATTTTCCTTGACAGATGACAATGATATGGTTTGCAGGTTAAGAAAAGCTCTGTATGGATTGAAACAAGCCCCAAGAGCTTGGTATGCAAGGTTGGATAAGTATCTTTTAAAGATTAGTTTTACTAAAGGAAATGCAGATAGCAATTTATATTACAAAATAACTAATGATGACATCTTGATTATTGAAGTATTTGTTGATGATATAATCTTTGGAGGAGAAGATGGATAATGTAAGGAATTTTCTATTAAAATGCAGCAAGAATTTGAAATGTCTATAATTGGAGAAATAAAATTCTTTTTAGGTTTGCAGATTTCATAGACTGATAAAGGTATATTTTTGAGTCAATCCAAGTACTTGAAAGAATTACTAAGGAAATTTGGGATGGAGAACTCTAAACCGGTAAGCACACCTATGACTACAAATGACAAATTATCTCAAAGGGATGGATCTACACCTGTTAATCCAACTTGATACAAATCTATGATAGGAGGTTTATTGTATTTGACATGAACCAGGCCTAATATTATGAATGCAGTATGTATTGTTTCTAGATTTCAAAGTAATCCTAGGGAAAATCATGAATCAACTATAAAAAGGATTTTCTGGTACTTACAAGGCACAACAAATCTTGGATTATGGTATCCTAGAGATGAAAATTTTGATCTATGTGCATACACAGATGCAAATTGGGTAGGAGATGTGGATGATAGAAAAAGCACCACTGGAGGAGCATTCTTTCTTGGAAAAAGATTAGTTTCTTGGTTGAGTAAGAAATAGAGGTGTACATCTTTATCAATAGCAAAATCAGAATATGTTGCAGCAGCAACTAACTGTACACAGTTACTATGGCTTAAACAAATGTTGAAAGACATAAAGGTAAAATGCAAGGAACCCATTACTATATATTGTGATAACACTGCAGTAATTGATATATCCAAGAATCCAGTATTACATTCTAAAACAAAACATGTTTCTATCAAACTTAATTTTCTAAGGGAAAAAGTTGAAGAAAAAGAGATAAAACTGGTTTATGTGAATACTAAAGAACAGCTTGCAGATATTTTCACAAAACCTTTGCCTAAGGAGACTTTTGAATATCTCAGAGATCAGCTTGGAGTCATACCACCACTGGTAGAGACTTAGACAGTTGATGATTGTCATCAACCGGCAGAATTAAAAGACAAATCTTTTACTCTGGTCTTTTGATGAGGAAGCTACTTCTCAAGGGGAGTAGCTGGTATTTTGTATGAACTTGATTTTTGTAACTTTTGCATTTGATGTCAAAGGGGGAGAGATATCTATGGAAAAACACATTATCTTTTTAGGAGAGACTTGTATTGGAAATAAATCTTTGGATAAAACACATGTTGCTCCCAGGGGGAGAAATTGTTGTCTAAGGGAGATTGTTGGTTCATGGTATTTGACATTTCTGTTTTGGCACTTTGATGGTTTTTCCATCTTGTGTTGCCATCAATGCCAAAGGGGTAGATTGTTGGTATTTTGTTATGTTTTTGTCATTGATGTCAACACCTACTGAAAAACTAGCACTTTGAGATCCACCAACATTCACTGGCAAGCAAGTAACTATTGCACAGTTACTGGTATATGGTTCACCGGTAGGATATAATGTTCACCGGTACCTGGAATTATATGGAAGACACTTGGTAATGTCGAAGACATCATGTGGACACTTTGTTTTGAAGAATTGATCATTGGTATATTCATATTTCCATATTTTCTTTTACCGACAAATAGGTCCAGGGTTATCTAGGGTTACACCGGCAGATTTATCTTTTCCAGATCAACATGGCACGATATGGAGATGATTTATTATTGATGTAAATGCATTAAGCCGACATGTTTAATCAGTTATTGCATCGAATATTATATTGTATGTAAAATGTTTTTACTGTAATATCTTGTAGAGCCGACCTACTAAAATTGGTCTTAGGGTATGGTATAAATGTAAGATCTTATTTGTAAGATCAATTGTGGAATGCGAAAAAAGAATTGAGTGAAGGTATATGCGAGATCAAGAAGAGGTATACATGAAGACATCATTTGAAGGTGAAGCTAGGTTTTTGTATAAGCATATCAGCATTACACAGGTACTGAATTCAGCATATGAAGATGCTATTTTGTGCAGTACATTCTTATTGGATTTAACTATCCAACTGTAGTCAGTGTGACTCCCATTTTGTGATTGAGCAGTGAGCTCTAGGCTGTTGGCCTTTTTGCACGTGCAAACCCCATTTATGTACACTTACTATCTGTAGTAGTATCATCTGATTGTGGGTAAGGTTTCCCACTGTGGTTTTTCCCCTTACAGGGTTTCCAAGTACAAATATTGGTGTTATGTGTTGTGGATGACTTTATGTTTGTGTTTCATGCATTAATCTTTACCAGTATAGCAATTTACTATTAACACTGTCTACCAGCATACTTAACTGGTTTACTAGTATTAAGCATTAAGTTGGTTAATTGGTTTTTGGTTTGAATTTATTAGACAACTGATTCAACCCCCCCCCCTCTCAGTTGTCTCTGGGACCTAACAGATAATGCCTTAGATTCCTTATTACAGTCTTATGAAAGTGTTTTTGAAGTTGAGAATACAAAAGTGGAAGAAGAAGGAAAACTTGAGGAATAATTGCAAGGAGTTAAGTCTAAAAAGACTCTGGTAGTTCTATCAGTCGTTGTTTCTAAATCTGACATTTTGCCTGAGTTGTTACAAGTTCCTATCTCTCAAGGCAAATTGAATATTGATATGTTGTCCCCCTAGAAAATGCTATTACTTGGTAATTATTTATTGTCAGAAATAATGAAGAAGAGTTATGTTTCAAGAGATTTAGTTGAGGATATGTTGCATTTTCTCCATGAGAAACTTTTGGAAGTTAAAGTTGAATCTTGGAATGATGAAGGCCAAATGAGAAATGCTTTCAATAAGTTGAAAGTGGGTTTTGAAGAAAGATTTGCTAAGTCTATTGAGTAGAGGATGTCATCTAAAAGATTACATTCTCTACAGAACAAATGTACACAATCTCGTGTCAAGATGAATGAAAAGACAGTTTCTCTTGATGCCAACATTGATTGTGCTATACAGACATTTAGAGTCAATTTATCTTGGTTGAAGGCCATTGCAAGCATTCAAAAAAGGATTTTAGATACAAAATGTGCTATCTTGGATATTTCAAAGAATTTTGACCCCCAGACAGATGAAGATAGTTCCGATAGAATGAAAATTTCTCAGTTGAACAAGGATTTGGAACTTTGGAATGTTCAAAAGGAAGCAATTAAGAAAGACTTTAACAAATTGTGTGATAGTTGAAATTCACATATTTGGAATGTTGAAAGTGACAAGAAATGCAAAGTTGTATGCTATTGTGTTATCACCATCAAGTTGTGAAGATGCTCAAAATGCATTTTACAAATGGAGAGTCAATTTAAGGTACTTGATTTTGTTGATATAGATTGGAATGTTGTTTAAATACAACAACTACAGTCAGTGCATGGTGGAGCCATTGCTCCGGTTATTCAAGGTGCTTAATTTCTTCTGGATGTAAATTTAATTTTTTGTGTATGGATTATTTTTTCTTAGGGGGAGTCCTTTCCATCCTCTATCTTTGATGGAAAAGGGGGAGAGAAAGATGAGTTGTACATAAAGATAAGTTGTATATTGAGACAAAATAACATTTTGATAATCAGATTAGCAAGGTTGTTTGGTAGGTGTTACCATCAATGGCAAAGGGGGAGATCGTTACACATATGCCTTTATCTTGTCATTGTTGCTAACTCTTTTGATCTAAAAGTAGTCCAGAATCTAGAAGAAGATTAGGAGTAGTATATTGGGTCTAGAAGTTGTGTTTTGGTCCTAAGTGTTCATGTTTTGATCCAAAAGTGTTTTTTATTGTTGGATTTTACCAAAAGACTCTTTCATGTATTAGCAAATGATATAGTTGTTTCTTTTTGGTTCGGAGCTTTTCAGTTGGTTTTATTTTTTATCTGGATTAAAATTAATACATTTCACATTTATGGGTCTAGTTTTATATTTTGGGTCAAGAGCGTGCATGTACACATGACAATGTTTTTTGTGTCCAACTTGGTAAAGATGATTGTTTTGGATTATTATATATGTACAAGTGCAGGATAGATGCAAAAGTGTGTGTGTTGGTGTGCATGAAAAATACAACAGTGATTGTTAGTGTGACTTAATGTAAGGATGACGATGTAAGTAATGCAAAGATATCAGTTGGTATAAGATTAGGAATACAAAGACTTGGTGGTTTGGATATTTTGTCAGGTGTGATATGTGCTATATCAGGAACTGTGATCAGCATACAAAGATGCTTTTGTAAATGCATTTCTTTTTCTAAGTATTGTAATTATGTATCTCATCATGTTGTAGTTAGCTTCAGGTTTGCGAGTCCTTTGTATTTTTTCCCAAGAGTAGTTAGCCTTGGTCTGCAAGTCTATAGTAGTTAGCTCCCTTTTGTAAACATTTCTATATAGTGGATTAATTTTATGTGTTAAAAGTCATCGTGGTTTTTCCCAGTTTGGGTTTTCCAAGTACAAAATATTAGTGTTCACGTGTGGATGATTTATGATGCTTTTGTTTAGAGTTCTTTGATGTGCATAAAATGGTTAATGTAAGATTACAATCCAAAATTTTAATTTATGTTGATTCACCCCCACTCTTAGCATTTGGTGTGTGTTCAACACCTAGTAGCTGCATTTTATGAGAACTTGGGAATTTTTTACAAAGAAAAATAATATGGCCCATGTTAGATTCAAAACTATTATGAGACTTATGTTCAAGTTGGAATAAACTATGGTATGAGGGTAATAGCCAAAAAGGGTTCAAGAAGTGTTCCATACATAATGTCAAAAAGTAGAGAATTCATAATGATATTATGTTGTGTTAATGTTATAGGTTAGAGAATTCTTGGATTCTACCTCTTCAAAGGTCAAAAGCATTTAAAAAATTACATTGTCGGATGTGAACTAGGATCTTGTACGACAACCCAATCTCATGCATAGATGATTGAGGAATTGTTGCTCAATTGGTTATATCACTATTGTATATCTGTACATGATGTATTTTCACTTAACATGAGAAATTTTCTTATCTTTAATAGGCATGGCACCCATGTGACTTCACACAATTCAAGAGGTAAGAATTTTAAGAATTGATCTCCTTGCATTACCAACTCACACAAGCCACAAACTACAACCTTTGAATGTAAATGTATTTTATCCTTTTAAGAACTATTTTAAAAGTGACAGATCTAAGTGAATGAAAAATAATCATAGATTAAAAATTAATAGATTTGAAGTCCACCTATGTAACTTAGCATTAAAAAAAATCCTCATTGTAGATAACATCAAGACAAGATTTAAGAAAACTTGTATTTGGCCATTGAGCTCAATGACACTTATGAATGACATATGCTAGTGTTGATGAGGAAGATGAAACAATTGCAACTGAGAGTCTTCTAAGATTTGTAGGAGTTAGTGAGTATGATATTCATGAAAGTGTAGAATGATTATAGAGAGAAAATACTACAATTGAAATACAACTACAACATGATTCTACTACTGGTGAATAGTTACAACCAAATTCTACCATTGATCCAAAAAAATACAACCCATTGGTTAAAAGTTGCAACTAGATTCTACCACTAGTGAATAGTTGCAACATGATTTTGCCACTAGTGAAAATGAATAGGTAATCCATGTGCACCATAGTGTGCAAGATATGTCAGAATTAAGTAGTCCTACTCATGTCAGTATACCAGATTACATCATGGAAGGTGCTAGAAACCTTTGTGTTAACATAAACTTAGATAATGAGGATTTAGGATTATCAATACCATCCCCTCAACCACCTCTTCCAAACACATTGATTCATTACTATACGACAACTATAGTTAGAAGATGAAGATATTTTATCAAGATAAAGTCATAGCATGGTGGATGAAAAGACTATTAACATATATAACTAACTAGAAGGAAATTGAATGCAATCACTATCATCCTTTCTAAAGTTGCCAAATACAAGGGTGAATGAGAGATATAGTCATGAGAGTGGTGGCACAATTAGGCTAAGTCAACAATCTCAAATAATCACAAGAGGTGAGTACATACAAATTTACATCGATTAAGAGTCCAAAAAGAAAGATATTATAGATTTGAAGGAAAGAAAAAAATAACATGTAGATGAGAGAAAGACTACTAGAGATATTGAGAGAGAGAGCTCAAGGAACAAAAAATTCTTCAGAATGCAATGAAGAAGTAGAAGAAAGAACAACTAAGGATAATACAAAGGAAAGAGAAAGAAAAAAAAAAAAAGAATAGGTTAATTTAAGAATGAGGGGATTTGAAAAAGAAATGAATGAGCTAGTGAGACAAAGGCATTTGAGAAACCCCTTAAATGATTCATTGATGTTGAGTTTAGGAGATGATATTGCACTCATTCCCTTGGATTGGGAATGTTATTGGTTATGAGATTGAATATATGTGTTTCTAATGCTATTATCTTTAGGTTTTTATGGAGGAGATCACGCTTATCACATCTTAGCATTTAGAGGTGTATGTAGAAGGACAAGTTATAATTTTTGATTTGTATATTCTCTCTTTAGTCTTGGTTATCTTCCTAGATGTTTGGATTCACATTATATTGGAGTTGAGGTCTTTTTTGGAACTATGGTGGTTGCTAAGTTTATGTGTTGTCACTTGTTTTATTTTTTTTGGGTGATGACATGGAGGTTCCTTTATCTCTTTCCATTGTTGAGTGTGAAGAACTTGGGAGAGCTATATGCAGACTTGTGGTGAGAGTTGTATTCATAGGTTATTGGTTTACAGGTTTTGCATATATTTGTGGATGCTCCTTGGTACTACATGATATTGTTTACACCTTCTATGTGATGCTATTGGAAGACTTTATATACCTTGATCATTTTCAAATTTTTATTACCCATGCATAGTGGGAGTTCCCAAATGTATATGTTCTTCATTGACAAGTTGTACATGGAGCTTGTGATTGTGGTTTATGGGTTGTATATGTTGATGGAATGAGTTTACTATATTTTGTATAGCTTTGAGGTATGGATGGTTGGATGTGTTAGCACTAGCTATGGATGTTTTTTTTTTAAAGAAAAGGTGGCAAGCCACTAATATATTAATATAAGATATAGGTTTACAAAATCTGGTTCAAAGATAATACCACAGGAAAGAGCCAACAAGAAAACCTCTGGTTATAGCTCAAAATTTTGACAAATTTTATAATTCAAATTTGAGATTTGTTGAGAAAATATCAATTACAAGTCCTAGATACAGAATACACTAAACTTACATATGTGAAATATTCATGATGACATATGGTCATACAAAGATGGGGTAAATTCAAATTTATTTTTTCCCCACATCTGCTTGATTCTCCCATTAATCATATTTTTGCACTACTCTAAGAAGTTTGTCTTCTTGGAGATATATGCCATAGACCACTTTACTAGCAATAGACTCCAATAACTCAAAATATTGCAATAAATCTAACGCATTTGAAAGAAAAATTGAGACCAACTGTGAAGGGAAAATGAGTCTATTGGTCTGAAGGAAGAGTATCTCCTCACCAATTATGTGTTTAACGCTCTTCCTGGTTTGATAGTTGCAAGCATTGAATATTTGCCCAAGGATTTTTTCAGTGATATGCCCTGAGTATGGACGTTCCCATTCTACAACTATGATGAAGACTCTTTAGTTCCTTGACCTGTAATCCATCTTCCACAATTTGATAGTTCTAGGGTAGCGAAGCCAATTGCAAGTTTCTTCTATTGAAGACTTCACTCATATGTAGAAAGAAATATGTCTGTGGAAATATGACAATCAATTATGCACGCTTCTCATTCCTTTTAATCTTGGTAGTATGAGATGGTGCCATACGAAATGAAAGCTTCATGCATTTGGGGCATATAATCACACAAATAACCATATGAAAAAAATGATATCAATCTGCATCTATAATGATTTCATATTAGATTAATGGTACCACCCTCATATAAATAACTTTGGTATGAGTCTATATTTTTGGGCAATGCTTTTTCCTTATTGATCATCGACTTTCCTTATTCAAATTGCAAAGAAGTATTTCCCATGTGGAAATAAAAAACCATTAATTCTTATCAATTCATGCCTCCGTAAGATTTGCACAAGCATGTGAAGATTCTCTTGATTTCCATTCTGAGGGAATTAAATGATTCTGAATGCAAGCAATGATGTAGAGGGAATTTAATGATTGGTAACTCTGTAGCATTTGGTTAGATCCTCTTTAGTGATGTCACCTAAGAAAGGAAGTAAAAGTATTAAATCCTTGTCAACATCAATCGATTTAGTTTCTATGCCATCACATCCTAGGTTAGCTAGCCTATCCGCCAATCTGTTCCCTTCTCTGTATGTATGCAATAGGTGAACTTCTTCAAATGAGTCCAGTAGATCCCAAGCTTGAGTTAATATGTAGTGGATGTGCCAATTGAAGGATTGTCTGATTTTGTAAGCAGTGATAATGATAGAAGAGTCCCCTTCGATATGAACTTTTAGACAGACCATTTTCTTAGCTAGAATTAGTAGAGCATGGGCTTCAACCATGTTATTAGTTCCTAAGGGTGGAATAGAGGATTTATAGGCTTGCAATTCTCCTTGATTATTCTTGATACACACTCCTATCCTAGATTCACCAGGATTCCCTCGAAAGGATCCATCAAAATTAACTTTCACAAAGTTAGATTGAGGGGGTTGCCACTAATCCTTGTTTTATCAATCTTTTTTGTAGTAGTCGGAGCTAGTGATTTGCAAGTTGATATGCTTATCCATTTCTAGTTCCTAACAATGTTTGCATTCCATGAAGTGAATATCAAGATACAATTGTTGTGCCTCTACACATATGCATTAACTGATTCTTAAATAGATTTTTCTAAGACCTCAAGGACATTATGTATGGGAGAAGCATCTTTTTTGAAGATTCTCTTGTTCCTCTCCCACCAAAGTGACCATAAGACAACTGCAGGGATAATTGACTAGATGTAGAAGAAAAGGGAAGATTTATATAAAGTTGGCCAATACTGGAACAAATCCTAGAGTGAGCTAGGTAGATGCATTGGGTAGATGAGTTTGTTCAACACAAAAAGCTAACATTGGTGAGCAAAAGGAAAAGGAACAAGTGGTCACCATTTTCAGTTTCTTGGTTGCACAAAACACAAGAAAAGGGCTGAGCAATTTGTAACTTGACAAGTTTATCACTTGTTAAAATATTTTTTTGGAGAGCTAACCATGAGAAACATCCTTCCTTTGGCATGACTGCATTATTCCAATAGAAGAAGAAAGGCCTTTGATTTTGTTGTTGGTTTGCAATATGTTGTAGAGCTTTATAACCGTTTTTTACTGAATATTTTCCATCTTTGGATGGGGCCCAGATAACTACATCCTCCTTATTTGAAAAGAAGACTACCCTTTGAGAGAACAATTTTTGCAGATTTATAATATGATTGTAATCCTCCAAGACATCTAAAAAATATTTCCAAACTACTTTCTCTGAATGCAATTCGATACCACTCACATAATCAACTAGCTTATCCCCCCATTGAAGGATGAGAGTCAGTATAATTTTTTGCAGATGTTGTATTTGAGTTAGAGGTGCATACACATTCCAGGATATTAGGTCCTGGATACAACTGAGAGGGGGGGTGAATCAGTTGTCCAATAAATTCAAACCAAAATTAACTTAGCCAAAACTTAATGCTTAATGCCGGTAAACCAAACTTTATGTCGGTAGATGTTTTATGAGTTAATTGCGGTACCGATAAAGATTAATGAATGAAACAGAAAGACAATAATATCCACAACACATAACACAAATATTTGTATGTGGAAACCCTGTAAGGGTAAAAACCACAATGGTAAGCCTTACTCACAATCAAATGATACGACTGCAGATAGTATGTGTGTACAATATTGAGTCTATACATGCAAAAAGGCCAGCTGCCTAGAGCTCACTGCTCAAACACAAAATGGGAGTCACACTGACTACAATTGGATGGTTAAATCCAATGATAATGTACTACTCAATATAGCATCTTCATATGTTGGATTTAGTACCAGTTAAGATCTGATATGCCTTCTTCAAACCTTCCTTCAATCTTCAAATGATGTCTACATGTATAGCTCTGCTTATTTTCGCATATACCTTATTTGCATGTACTTACATTCTCATTTCCAATCCTATATCAATCTCACAAATGAGATCTTACATATATATCGAAAGCTAAGACCAAATGAGTAGGTCGGCTTACAAAGAATATTACAATAAAATAAATTACAAATAAATCAATATGCAATGCATCATGTCAGCTAAATGCATTTACAATAATAACAAATCATCTCCATAACATGTCATGCTAATATGGAATAGATATGCTTATTGGTGCATAACCTGGACCCATTTGCTGGTAACAACAACTATGCAATTCCGAATAGACCAATAACCAAATCACCAAAACCAAGTGATCAAATAATGTCTTTAACATAACCAGGTAATCTCCAAGTCATTCCAAGTGTCGATGAACAATATAACCTGCCGGTGAACCAAATACTGGTGACTGTGCTTAAGTCACTGAACATGTCGATGAACATAACCAAAGATCTCCAAGTGCTGATAAGGTTGACAAGTGTTGACAAGTGTTGACATCAATGACAAAACATATCAACATATCCAAAATACCAACACAGGATTCATTCCAGAAGTGTATTGATTGACCATTATGAACTTGCCAAGAAGCGTATGAAGTAATTACATGCCTATAAGACATCATGAAATTCCACATGACAGAGCCTTCGGGGGGTTGGAGATTGTCAATATTCTAAGAGGATTAGAGGTGTCTACATATTTATCTTGTATGATTTGACACCATTTGGTATTGGGTTTAGAGTATATTTTCCATACCAATTTTCCCCCAAAAGATTTATTTTGTTTAGACAAGCCATGCAAACCTACCCCTCCGAATTTATTATCATTAGCCATAGTGGAAAGAGAGGCTAAGGGGATCTTCTTGTGTTGGGAAATATTTCCTTTCCTAATAAAATTACTAATAATTTTCTCAATCTATTGGATGAACGAATTAGGGGCTTTAAGCACAGATAGGTAATAATTGGGTATGGCTGTTAAAACAGTTTTGATGAGGAGAATGCACCCTAACAAGGACAACCATCTGACTTTCCAAGATGCAATTCTAGATGTAGCATCCTAAAATTGTGACACTTGCAATTTTGACTGCATTTGGGTCTTCACGATGGCGGCGCAACACTGAACCTAAATGGAGACCCCGAAACTTGTTCATGACATCAAAAACTGCATTTTTCAGCACCCTGGCCTGATCCTCCTTGCACCCTGCTGTCCCTAGAGGTGGGACCATGGCGCCCAGCGCCCTGGTCCCTGGCCCTATTTTGGGCCCGGTCTCTTTTGGGGCTTCGGGTCTTTAAGTTTGCAAATTGGAAAATAAGGTTGCTATGTCGGCCCAAGGTCGGAAAAATCAGTCTTTCAACCTTAATTGGCAAGTATATAAACTACATTTCCCCTTCCACTTGAGGAGGCGAAGAAGAGGAAGGACATATGTGTACAAGAGGCGAAAGCACTAGGCAAACATTCAAGCATTCAAGCATTCCTTCAAGCAATTGAGCATTCTAAGTCTCCATTCAAGGCTAAGTGTTGCATTCAAGACAAGGATTCAACCATTGAAGAGGAGATCACTTACAACATACAAAATACAACATTCATTACACCTTCGCATGTAAGAATACAAACATTCTTACAACAAGGTATCAGTACTTGTTTACATTACAAACATTTACATTTACAGCATTCTCATTTCTTGGTTAATTCCAAAACCGGGGTTTGACCTAAAGGCAAACCCCTAATCCCTAACCCCCCAATCGTCCTCTCTTTTCTGTGTGTAGGTTGCAGGTACACGGCTGTAATTGAAGATTTGGAATCCTTGTGCAGAGACGAACAGATCCCCCTTCATTTCGCGGATTTTTCGGAGGACAGTGTGCACGCCGGGCACCATCGTCCCGTCAACTTTCGCCCGAATTTGCAGAACAGCATCATCTCGACATTTTACTGCTAATTCCAGGTCCGCAGCTTCATCCCGTATCCCTATCTCTATTTATAAGCGAATCTTTCTTGCTTCTACATACATTCCTAGTTCAATCTTCTATCTACATTCTTTACAAAAGAGGGTATCCTTGATGTCTCAACCCTTGAAACTCATTTAGAATCCAATCCTGCATTGTGTGGGATTGGATCTTGTGGGTTTCAACCCCTCTTTTGAATGTAAAGTCCCTCCAAGTGAAAACCGTCAATCCTAGTGACCCCCTTTCCTCCTTGGAGTGGGGGAGAACACCTAGGGTTCGATTTTCCACTTTACACTAGATTTTATCCTCTTAATGGCATTCTTCCAATAAGCTTCTTTGTTTGGGCCCATGAAGAAAGGGGTGCCTAAGTATGTGCAAGGTAATTCTGCTATTTTGAAACCCAAAAATTTTGTAATCTTTTTCCTAACTGCAGATCTTGAATTAAAGATGTAAATATTTGATTTTTGGGCATCTATCTTTTGTCCTCAAGCTAAAGTATAAGATTCTAATACCTTCTTGATTTGAGTTGCCTCCGAGATATTTGCCTTGCCAAATAAGAGAGTGTCATCTGCAATTAATGTATGAGTTACTAAGATGTTTGTTGATGGTATGTGGATACTCTTCCAAGCTAACTAATGGGATGCGGATACACCTAACTCGGAGAGCTCTTCATAGAGGAAACTTGTTATTCCCTCATTGCTTCAATCAAACTTGGATGTTTTTTGTAGGAACCTGGTTCTTAATAAACAACCAATTGACATCTCATCCTCCTTATTAAGGGACAATCCCAAGGAGATGTGTACCCTCCAATGGCAGGAGCATCCACAAGTACAACCATCACCAAAAAGGCTAGAACAAGTAGCAGAGAATCAAAGTGCTAAAGGAACTAGTTAATGAGTTGCTCAAGTATGTTGACAGAATGATTAGGAAGTAAGAAAAAATAATCCAACATGGTATCTTCCTAGGATAGCAGGAATAGGTTTGCTATCAAATCATCCTCAAATAAGAAGGCATTCAATAAAGTAGTTTAGGTAACATGAGTTTGAGGGTCTCCCATTCTACTATACTTCTTGAACCTAGGCACCTCAAAGGCCATGATTAGTGGTGCAACTATAATATATGATGATAAGAAATTGTGTCTATAATAGGGAGCAATAAGCAGTTGAGTTGAAGCGTCAATAAGAGAAGCACATTTGCTTTGTAGTTGGCCAGATTTTTATTAAATCTGGTTGAGAAAAGTGTAAGGCATTAAATTTTATTCCAACAAAGGATATTTCTTTCCTTGAGAACCAAAAATTAATATTTGCATTATTATGAATCAAATATTTGTAAATAAAATTCATCTATCCTTTTTATGTTGATTTTTAATTAGAAAATAAAATAATTATAATAACTAATACAAATGTCTAGTTATGGCAAATTGGTGAAAATTTCTACTTCTATACTGACAATTATAACTTATGAATAGGAAGTATAAACACTAGAGATCATTTTGTGACTTATTGAAGACCTCAACTAAGGACACCAATGCGTAGCATGGATGACCTCATTATGTATTATTATCTTTACATATCTAAATTGAAAGTTGCACAATATCCTAGAATTTGTGCCTACATAGATAGCAACAACATCATGAGCCCATTATGTGCAAAAAGATGTGCTAATGATAGAAATGAAAAGAAAGTAGTGTAATAAAATAATAATGAGAATCTAATGAAATGATAATGATAAGAAAGAGATGCCACTAAGGATTTTATACTACTTTAAATCTAGAATATATTGCACACAAAAAAGAAATGGAAAACATTAGGTGGTTGTTTGGTGGCCTGTCTTAGTCAAACACCCATCTTCATGTTTCCATCTCTATGGAAAACTAGATTGGATATTTGATCAAATAAATAATAAAATATTCCTTTATGCAAAGTGCGATGTAAATGATTAAATGATAAAATTTAATTTAATCAGATAATATCAAACTATCGAATTTCTAACATAAGGATTATTCACAGTAAAATGGTGGCAATCAATTGAAAATGATTCACCAGAATTCTTCTAGAGTCCCTAGAATGGATTCCCAGCATGATTAAATAACCTAAAAAGTGTCAGTAGAGCATTCTAATGTTCAACAATTCAAAACTTCAAGAGAGTTTTAAAAAACAAAGGCTATGCATGTGTAAGATAGAGAGATTGAAAAATTTCCCTCATGTAAATAGAAGGTCAACAACTTGCATGCATTAGTCAACTTTGAGTGTTAAACTAGCAAATCCTTGGGAACATAATGCTCCAACAATAATTTGCATCAAGTGTTTTGTGAGATGCTAACACGTCATGCACATTTATGCACATAGCACTTCCATCTAGGAAAATTTGACTCAAAAAGACAAGATCGGCCTAATTTTGTCAGCAAAGAGATATTATAATTTCATGTTACAATTTAAATAGTTTTCTATCTATAATGGGTGAAAAATTAGGGTTTCCACCACAAGAAGGATGAAAACCACTAATTTTTACTTAGTGACCTATTACATTCTAAAGAGGGTTGAATCCAATAGATTTAATCACAAACCAACAATGATAAGGACTCAAAATATTGATTGGATTCAAGGGGTGGATCCCTCTTTTGTAAGTTGAATTGTTGAAATTAGGGTAAAGTGCTGAAAATAAAGGTAAAAACATGGAAATAGTGAACTACAGTTGTCGAATTGAGGCACACACTTGGATCTAAGAATTATAAGCGGATTCAGATATGATCCTCGAAAGAGCTCAAAAAATGTCGGGACTATAGTGAAATTCGCCCTGATCCTCCTGAAGTGTCATAAAATTGCAACCCCTGTAATTTTAACCATATTTTGGGTCCTAACCTTGGCGACGACATTTCCTTCCCTAACCGAGACCTATTTCTGCATTCTCACCCCTTCACCCTTCCTCCATGTCTTGTGTCTATTCTAGACCCTATCCGGGCCCCAAAATAGGGTAGGACAAGGGCGTGGCACCCCTATCCCCACCCCTTAGGGTGGCCCTATGTCAGGTATGTCTGGTCTCCTATGCACAACTTGTCTTTGGGGTTTGCAATTCCTCTTTGTTGGCCTTCAATGGTTGAAAATTAATCCTTGATGCATGTATAAAAAGGAATTTAATACCCTCATTCATGGATGGATGGAAACTGATGATAAAGGATAAGAGGCATAAGGAGAAGATACAATATTTCAAGGTCATCATCAAGCATTCAAGTCTTCTTCATTCATCCATTGGAGCAACATTACAATATTCATTTGCAAGCTTGTGTGTGTGTTAGGGTTTTGTCATGTTAGATACCATTTCATATAAAATTTGTGGTTACATTCAAGAAGCAAAGCAATCATCAACAAGTTGTAGGTCTACAAGGTATACATTTCCATTGTTTACATTCAAGCATTTGCAATTACTTTCTTTCAGGGTTGATTCTTCAACCGGGGTTTGACTGAGACAAACCCCTATTCAAAACCATTCTCCCTCTCTTTTCATGTGTGTAGGTTGCAGGTGTGTAGGTGTAATTGGAGGTTTGGGCTTCATTTGCAGAGATGAAAGAACCCTTTTCGTTTCGCAAATTTTGTGGCAGACCATGTACATTCCCACCACGGTCTCAATTACTTTTCTCCAAATTTGCAAGGCAGATTTGTATCAGTCTAATTAGCTCAGATCCAAAGTTACGGCGCGATCCCGAACTGGTAGCTCCTCATTTCACTTATTTCCTCTCTCTTTTCCACATAGCCAACAAGTCAACTTTCTCATTTACAAAAGAGGGTAAATCACACTTCAACCCTTGCAATCCACATGGAATTCACATCCCTATTTCCCTAGGATTTGGATCTAGTGGACTCAACCCCTCTTTTGAATGTAAATTTCCTCCCAAGTGAAAATCATCCTAGTGGCTTCCTTTCTCTCTCCTAGGTAGGGAGTCACTAGGATCCAACTTTCCACTTTACATTTTGGTGAACCCGATGTCTTACACATTAATTCTAATTTTTCATTCTTAGATATGATTAATCGCAATTTGAATTTCAAATTTTCATTTTCAAGTTTGATCTATTTGCAAATTTTAGAGGTTAATTGCATAAAAACCCAAATTTTTCATTTTGAGAAAATTAAGCTTGTGAGGTGTAAAATTTTAATTGCTTGATTACAGATCTGATTTCTATTTCAAAATTTCTATTCAAATATGTTTCTTTATTCTGAAAATTTAGTGGTTAAATCATAAAACCCTAATTTTTAAGATTCTTCTATTTTCGACCTTTGACTGATCTAGACATCTCCAAATGGGATTTTTTTTTCAATTCCACATTAAAATCATAATCTCTATCATCCCTAAAAATTTCAAAAAAAGTTGGTCTGACCGTGTGCGTTCCTGCCACGATCCTCGGCTTTTTTCCCGAAATTTCGGGAGACGGAATTGATTGTATTTTTCTACTCAGATCTAGAAAATCAGCGTACTTTATCAATTTTACCACTCTCTAAGGTCGAACACAAATTCAAAATTCATCAAATTCACATCTTAAAATTAATTTTCATAAAAAGGTCCTAATTTTAGATATGCTTTTCTAGTAAATTCAAATTTCACTTAAGAGACGTTTAATGGTAATTAATAAATTGGATTTACTTGCGCTTTCACATGTGATTAGATTAATTTTTGCATATATTTATCATGTGTCAGATAAGAGTTTCTTTCATTTCCTGTTGCTTCTCTTTCTTCATAGCACTTGGTCATATTGTGTTGTTAGGATTTCCAAATTATTAGATCTCAAAGCTTTCATGTATCATCTATGTTGCATTATGGTGATGTTGTTAACAAAATGCATTTCCTATGTTAATCACTTTAAAGTTTTTGTAGATACTAAATCTAAAGATCCTAACCCTTGTACCTCTCCTAGGGTATCTTATGTGAAAGAAATGAGATCTAATGCTTTGCCCAATGATATTTTTACAAGAGAGCAAGCATTGGAAAGTAATATGGATCCATCTTCTTCTTCTACACACACCCTTGAGCAAGGGGGGAAATATGACATCAACATTCTTACATCTTTAGATCCTCCTTATTCTCCTAGGACCTATATTCAACATCAAAGTCTATGTAGAGAGGATGATGTCATGCATTTTATTCATGACCTTTCTCCTCGCATAAAAATCACTAAAAATGAGCTTTTAGATGATGAAGATGTTCTTCCCCAATCTTTCAAAAAGGATAAGCTTGATAAAGGCAAAGAGATTGTCATTTCACATGATACTCCTCCTTCATCTACAAATCCTTTTCTACCTTCTTACACATTAAATTTCAAGGAAATTCATGATCCTGTTCCTCCATCTAGTCAATTGCAACATTCTTATAGTCATGGCTTTCATATAATTACAAAACAAGGTTTTAAAGGACAAGGAATTGGTAAATTTGAGCATGTAATTTGTGTCCCTATAAACCCTCCTACACAAACTACTAAAAGTGGCTTAGAAAGTGGTACCCCTCTTTCTATGGACAAATTCCTTAGGCTTCAAAAATTTCAAGATTACCTTCAAAAACAACAAATCAAGAGAGCCCGCAAGAATGCTTCTTCTTCAAAGCATCTATTTTGTTTATTTCATCAAACCCATGACCACAATGTTGATGATTGCCTTGATTTTTTAAAATCTATTCAAGATGGCATAGATAGTGGCATAATTAGAATTATGGATAATGAAACTTCTTCTCCTAACAAACCCTCATCTTCATGGCAAGACTATTTTTACCATCTTGACAGATTAGTTGCAAGAATCTATTGGAAGTTGAAATATGACAAGAACATTTCCTTTCCTCCTCAAAATAAAATAAAATAAATCTTAAGCAAGTGAAAGGTATTGAATATTGCATTCTTCATGATTCATATTCACATTCTCTTGGAAAATTTTATGCATTTAAGACATTTGTTCAATTGCAGTATGATCTTGTGCACATTTGTCTCACAACAAATCTAGTTGTATTTCTTGGTAAAAACATTGTGCCTTAGCACTTCTTTTCCCTTCATGTTGCTCTTCACCCTATGACATAACTGGCCAACTTAACTGGGGGCTCTTTATCATTAGTGGTCATATTGTGTTACTTTAATATACTTTGGGGCAGCAACATGGAGTGCTTCTTTTATTCTTCTTTCTATACATTTATCTCTATCTTTGTGCATTATTCATTATTAGATCTCTTTTCTTGCATAGGGTTATTCTTATGTGAGCATTTAATTGTTCTTTGGTTTCCCTCTTTGCTTGGAGAGGGGCATCTTTAATGAGTATTGCACTTCTTCTCTTTCCTTCATTCTCTTGGAAATATTACCTCTTCTATGGTTTTGATTATTCACAAGTATTATATGCCCCTTAGCAGGGAATGATCTCTTGAGAAGTATGTATCCTTTCCTTAAGAGGATTTTGTTCCACTATGATGGCATATCACTTGAAACTAATCACCATCAAAAAATGTGTAATGTTTCTCCTTGTTCTCCTCACTTGGGGGGCAAGGAATTTCACTCCTTTCCCTTTCTTTCTTTCTCATTTATCATTATTTCCTTTAGGGGCTGCATTTTTCATATGTGATTATCCTTTCTTACAATGGTATGCTTTTATGATTAATCCCCCTTGGGGAATATATGATGTTGTTTCTCTCTTCCTTTCAAAGATTGCCACTTCTTGAGATGTGTATTTTACATTTACTAATGTCTTTTCTTGCATGTGTTCATGTAAGTTCATTGCACATTTGCTTATGTTTAATCTATCTCTAGTAGATTGTGTAAGATCTTCTCATTGTCCCTTAGCTTGGGGGGCAATGATCCTTCTCTCTCTCTTTCTCTAGGGATCCACTTTTCCCTATTAAGTGGATGGTATGAGTGATAACTCAATGATGAATGAATAGTACCAAATCAGTACTGAGAGGGGGGGGGTGAATCAGTACAGACAAAATACAGTCCTAAACCGGTTCAACAACAATCACTTCAAATGACTGGCAAACAGTGACACCGGTTGAAACAGAGTGCAACCGATAAAACCCAGAACAACTAACACAATCATAAACCGGTTATTCACTTAGCTTTCCACTCAACTCAAAACTACACTACCATTTCACCCTTATGCATGAACAGATAATCTTATCATCATATCTTCACAACAGCTAGTTCAACATGTTTTATTGACAGGCATAAAACACAGAACCATCATATGCTTAACAAGCAATAACAAAGCATCACAAGATAAAAGCATCACACATGACACACATATTTTTCATGTGGAAACCCAACTGGGAAAAACTACGGTGGGGATGAATACCCACAAGCTATTTTTGAACTCTTTGGAAGTCCGCTCTGTTAGGAGCCTTGTCCGGTTAAAGACATTACAAAAGGTTCTGCTAGGAACCGATCCTGTTAGAGATCACCTGATTAAGGGATGGCTACAATACCTGGTTAAGGGTTAAACCCTATTAAGGGTACCTTGTTAGATGATTTCAAGAACTCAATAGCTAAAGGATTTCCAAAGCTCTCTAGCTTTCCAGATCTCAATAACTTTGAGTTACCATGTTAAGGGATTTACAGCAAGTCAGTTAAGGCTACCCTATTAGGGGATTTTCCAACTATTGAGGTGGTTAGAGATCAATAGGTATTACAATGATCTAGTAATAGCACTCAATGCTAATGCAGATCCGCTTAAGCTCCTCTTCACCTTTTGCACTTACACTCTGCAGGTATCACTTCTCTCCTCTAGTTTGGCAAGAATCATGTATCCCTTCTCTTGGATACTCACACACAACTTTTGCCAACAAAATCTAAAAGAATCACAACATCGACCTTATAGGACAACAGACAGGTCAGTAGCATAAACCCTAAACCCTAGACTTGTTAGGTTAAGGAATTCAAACGGTTCAATCCTAACCGTTGATCATATTGTATTAAATGCAACAGATCTTGAATAAATCTCAAGACATTCTCCATCATTCATTATCCACCGATTTCATGGCAACTGATAATCCATCACGTGTTTTCACCATTTACAAACTTCGCACATTCCCGAGGTAGATAGGGATAGTCTTCTTCATGCAAGATCCTTCATGCCCACAAGGCTGACGTGGCAACATGATATGTTTTTTGTTATATTGCTAACTCATCACACAAAGATCACCGATTGAGTCACACAGGCTTGAGGTACTCCAACTGGAAATCCTAAAGTGGAAACTACCTACCAACCGGTAGTCATACAATGCTTCCATGTGTCGGTTCCCATGACTATATGTCGGTTCACCTTGACATGTCGGTTCACCTTGAACAAATATATCGCTTTACTTTGGCATATATACCGGTTCTCACATATGTTGGTTCATACCTCTTCAACATATTGACATCAATGACAACATACAATGTCATTATGTCCACATACTGGTTCACATATTGCCAACAATCTCCCCCTTTGGCATTGATGGCAATATACAAAGATATCTCTCTGCTAACTCATCTTCTCCCCAATTTTTGGAGATATCTTCTCCGCTTTACATCTTCAATATACAAAGATGTCTCTCTGCTAACTCATCTTCTCCCCAATTTCTACAGATATCTTCTCCGCTTTACATCTTCTCCCCCTTTGACAACAATGCCAAAGTGGAGGCACAAGCTTCCCTATTCCATTATGCTGCTCCCCCTGAGGAGTAGCATCCTTCAACACATCAATCTTGAAGAAAGATTTGACTATGCAATACATGACTGACGTGGAGCATATACCTTTAGTTCAACTCCTGAAAGGGCAGTACCCCTAATTCACCTCTTAAGTGTGTAAATGTAGTCTTTGGGAGAGGCTTGGTGAATATGTCTGCTAACTGTTCCTTACTAGAAACATGTTCCAGTGCAATCTCTTTATTCTGAACCTTTTCCCTCAAGAAATGATACTTAAGCTCAAAATACTTGGTTCTAGAATGTAAAACCGGATTCTTTGAAATATTGATAGCACTTGTGATATCACAAAATATACTTACCGGTTCACATACAGGGATTTTGAAGCCATTTAATACATGCTTCATCCAGATTGTCTGAGTGCAGTTCATAAAAGCTACAACATACTCCGCTTCTGCTATAGACTGAGAGATACAACTCTGCTTCTTACTCATCCATGAGACCAATCTACCACCAAGAAAGAATGCACCACCGGTTGTGCTTTTCCGGTCATCCACATTACCTGCCCAGTCAGCATCTATGAATACTTTCAGGTTGAAATCATTGTTGTATGGGTACCACAATCCATAGTCAACTGTTCCCTTCAGATACCCAAGAATCTGCTTGACTGCAACCAAGTGGGATTCTATTAGACTTTTCTAGAACCTTGTAGTAATGCCAACTGCATGTGCAATATCCAGTCTGCTATGCACTACATAATGAAATTTACCAATTATTGATCGGTATTCCTTCTCATCAACCAATGTTGAGTCATCCTCTTTGGATAGTTTACAACTAGTCACCATCATTGTACCAACCGGTTTGCTATCTTCGATGCCAAAAGTCTTCAAAACCTCTTTGACATACTTGGACTGAGTGATAAACATTCCATCCTTCATCTGCTTGATCTGCAGTCCAATGAAGAACTTAATCTCCCCTATGAGTGACATCTCAAACTCTTTCTTCATCTCATCTGCAAACTCATGACTCATCTTGTCATCTCCACCAAAGATAATGTCATCAACAAATACCTCATAGATTAGGATCTGATCTCCTTCAGAGTTCAAGTAGATATTGCTATCTTCACTTGTTCTCTCAAATCCAATCTTCACAAGATGGGAATGTAGGCGCTCATACCATGCCCTAGGTGCTTGCTTTAGACCATATAAGGCATTATGTAGCCTACATACCATGTCACTGTCTTCAGATAGGGCAAACCCATCTGGTTGCTCAATATACACCTCCTCTTCAAGTACACCATTTAGGAATGCAAATTTTACATCCATTTGATATACTTTGAAGCCTTTAAAAGCTGCATATGCAAGAAGCATATGAACTCCTTCCAATCTGGCTACAGGAGCAAAGGTTTCTCCATAGTCTTCTCCTTCTTCTTGAGTATATCCTTTGCACACCAATCTAGCTTTGTTCCTAATCACTGTGCCATCCTCATTCAGCTTGTTTTCGAAGACCCATTTGGTACCAATGACATTTTTGTCATCCGGTCTGGGTACCAAGGACCATGTACCATTTTTCTCTATCTGGTCAAGTTCCTCTTCCATTGCCTTGATCCAATCTTCATCTTTATGAGCCTCTTTGAATGATTTAGGCTCAAATTCAGAGATCATACATGAGTTTTCTTTGATCTTTCTTCTTGTAAGGATTCCTGCATCCTTATCTCCTATGATCTGCTTAGGATCATGATTCAGCTTTACATACCAAGGAATAGTCTTGATTGGTTCTTCTTGCTTTTCCTCTTCATCCTCATCTTCATCAGTATCAGCATTCACCGATTCAGGAACACTGTTACTGGTACTTGGTTGACTAACAACCGGTTCCTAGAAGGTTGCAACAGGTTCATTTACAGCTTGCTCACTGCCTGTTTCCTCCGGTTTCTCATAGGTTTCATCAACTCTCACATTGATACTTTCCATAGTTCTCTGAGTCCTATTATTGAAACAATTGAGAGCTTTACTCTTTGTGGAATATCCTAGGAATATTCCCTCATCACATTTTGCATCAAATTTGCTCTGGTGTTCACTCCTCTTGATGTAACATTTGCTACCAAACACTTTAAAGTAGCTAACCACAAGTGTCTTACTGGTCTAGTACTCATAAGGAGTTTTATCCTTACCTTTCTTGATGAGTACCCGGTTCATTATGTAGACTGCAGTGCTCACTGCTTCTCTCCAAAAGGTGTGAGCTACCTTTCCTTGAATCAACATGGTTCTAGCTACTTCAACCACAGTCTGGTTATTCCTCTCTACTAGGCCATTCTGCTATGGAGTCTGGGGGGCAGATAATTGCCTCTTGATGCCAAATTCTTCACAATACTTGTTGAATTCACCGAAAGTGAATTCCCCTCCTTGATCAGTTCTGAGACACTTGATCCTTTTACCGCTTTCCTTCTCCACTAATGCTTTGAAAGCTTTGAACTTCACAAAGGCTTCAGACTTGTCTTTCAAGAATGTGACCCACGTCATTCTTGAGCAGTCATTAGTGAGAATCATGAAGTACCTATCACCCTACACACTTCTGGTTTTCATAGGACCACACAAATCAATATGCACAAGATCAAGCAAGTTGTCAGCAGTGAAAGATTTACCTTTAAAGGTTGAGGAAGACATTTTCCCCAATTGACACTCTCTGCACAAGCTATTATCCAGTTTGCTTAGCACTGGTAACCCTCTAACTGCCTTGATCTTACTAGCCTTCACAATGTTATCAAAGTTTACATGGCAGAGTCTCCTATGCCATATCTAGCTATCATCAAACTTAGCCATAAGACATGTACTTACATTTGCATTCAGATTAAATAGGTTACCTTTGGTCTACATGTTGGTGGCCACCAATTCACCATCTTTTCCTTTCATTCTGCAAACTCCATTCTTGAATTCCAGAGTGAGGCCACTACCATTCACCTGGGCAACACTCAGAAGGTTGTGTCTAAGACCATCAACCCAGTACACAATGTCAGCACTACTCTTTCCATTCAGAGAGATGGACCCTCTGCCTTTGACCATGCATGGTGCATCATTGCCAAAGAGAACCACACCACCACCATACTCCTCCAAGGATAGAAACTTGCTCCGGTCACCTGTCATATGGTGAGAACAGCCACTATCAATGATCCACTCATTGGAACTATCAAACTGGGAGACAAGAGCCTTCTTGTCTAATACATCTCTTTGACAACAACAAACACAATATCTTCATTTTCTTCATCCTCTAATTCTTCATCTGTGACACCTTCACCAACTGCCACAAAACAGTTTCTCTAGTTTCCTCCTTTGAATTTCCTGAACCTTTTTGGTTTGTCCTAATTATCACCATTAGGACAGTTTATAGCAATATGTCCTATCCGATTACAAGAAAAGCATTTCAAAGGTAGCTTACCTTTGTATTTACCGGTTCCTTTAGGAAATTTCCTGGCAAGAAGAGCTTCAAATTCCATCAGAAACTCCTCATCATCCATTACTCTGCTCTGTCTTGGTTCACCACTAGTGCTTGCTTCTTTTCCTTTCCTGGATGGTACAGTAGAAGCTCTAAAAGTTGATTCAATCTTTTGAACACTGCCATCAAAAGTATTTAGCTCATAGGTTGTCAACTTTTCTATGATGGAGTCCAAGGATACCTTAGTCTTGTCTATTGATCTCAGCTCCTGAATAGCAGCAACCCTTATTGCATAGACCAGCAATAGGGATCTCAGGACTTTGCTTACCATAGTGGAATCTTCTATTTTACCACCTACACTCTTGATATCTCCAACAACTGTTTTGATTCTTATACCATACTATTGAATGGTCTCACCTTCAACCATCCGCATATGTTCAAACTTCCCTCTCAGGCTTTCTTCCTTAGCCTGTTTTACATGTTCATCACCACCATAGATATTTTCAAGAGTATCCCTTACTTCTTTGGGATTTACCTTATCTTGGACATCAATGAACTCAATATCAGATAAACTATTGATTAGGGCTTCCATGACTTGCCCATTCTCCTGTATCTCTCTCTTTTGATCATCGGTGAGAGTACTGGTAGGGGCAACATAGGGATTCTCAACATAGCTCCACTATTGAGCACCCATGCTTCTGATGTATATCTTCATTCTGTCTTTCCATATACTAAAATTTTCTTTGTTAAACTTTGGACATTCCCTCTTCATCATTACAACAGGATCTTTCCCTCAAGCGGTTAAGCTTACAACATACAGGACCTGGAGGATGCTCTGATCCCAATTGATAACTCAATGATGAACAAATAGTACCAAACCAAGACTGAGAGGGGGGGTGAATCAGTACAGACAAAATACAGTCCTAAGCCGGTTCAACGGCAATCACTTCAAATGACTGGCAAACAGTGACACTGGTTGAAACAGAGTGCAATCGGTAAAACCCAGAACAACTAACACAATCATAAACTAGTTACTCACTTAGCCTTCCACTCAACTCAAAACTACACTACCATTTCACCCTTATGCATGAACAGGTAATCTTATCATCATATCTTCACAACAGCTAGTTAAACATGTTTTATTGACAGGCATAAAACACAGAACCATCATATGCTTAACAAGCAATAACAAAGCATCACAAGATAAAAGCATCACACATGACACACATATTTTTCACGTGGAAACCCAACTGGGAAAAACCACGGTGGGGATGAATACCCACAAGTTGTTTTTGAACTCTTTGGAAGTTCGCTCCGTTAGGGGCCTTGTCCAGTTAAAGACATTACAAAAGTTTTTGCTAGGAACCGATCCTATTAGAGATCACCCGGTTAAGGGATGGCTATAATACCCGGTTAAGGGTTAAACCTTGTTAAGGGTAACTTGTTAGAGGATTTCAAGAACTCAATAGCTAAAGGATTTCTGGAGCTCTCTAGCTTTCCAGATCTCAATAACTTTGAGTTACCCTGTTAAGGGATTTACAACAAGCCGATTAAGGCTACCCTGTTAGGGGATTTTCCAACTGTTGAGGTGGTTAGAGATCAACAGGTATTACAATGATCTAGTAACAGCACTCAATGCTAATGCAGATCCGCTTAAGCTCCTCTTCACCTTCTGTACTTACACTCTGCAGGAATCACTTCTCTCCTCTAGTCTGGCAAGAATCACGTATCCCTTCTCTTGGATACTCACACACAACTTTTGCCAACAAACTCTAAAAGAATCACAACATCAACCTTATAGGACAACAGACAGGTCGGTAGCATAAACCCTAAACCCTAGACCTGTTAGGTTAAGGAATTCAAACGGTTCAATCCTGACCATTGATCATACTATATTATGCAACAGATCTTGAATAAATCTCAAGACATTCCCCATCGTTCATTATCCATCGATTTCATGGCAACCGATAATCCATCACATGTTTTCACCATTTACAAACTTCGCACATTCCCAAGGTAGATAGGGATAGTCTTCTTCATGCAAGATCCTTCATGTGCACAAGGCTGACGTGGCAACATGATCTATTCTTTTTTATACTGCTAACTCATCACACAAAGATCACCGATTGAGTCACACAGGCTTGAGGTACTCCAACCGGAAATCCTGAAGTGGAAACTACCTACCAACCGGTAGTCATACAATGCTTCCATGTGCCAGTTCCCATGACTATATGTCGGTTCACCTTGAACAAATATACCGCTTTACTTTGGCATATATATCGGTTCTCACATATGCCAGTTCATACCTCTTCAACATATTGACATCAATGACAACATACAATGTCATTATGTCCACATACCAGTTCACATAATGCCAACAATGAGTTATATTACTTGATGTCATTCCTTGTGTGGAATTGTTGTTGTTCACTCAAGGATTCTCTCTTATGCAAGAGGTGTTAGTCCTTGACTATGACCTCTTTTACACTTGGTAATGTACATCTATGATAAATTCAACCATCCCTCTGGGGGCTAAAAGTGAGTCATCTCTCGTCAAGAATCCCTTTCACCTAGAAATAGGAGGAAGGATTGCATTCTTGTTCTTTTCTTTTCTTGTTCTAGAGGATGTTATATTTGTCTAAGACAACTCTTGGGGGTAGATGTCTTTTGAACAAAGATATCTTCTCCTCCAAGGATCACCTTTACACTTACAACAATATATCTCTTTTCAAATATCTTATCCTTGCTTGAAGAGTATTCCCTCCCTTGCTTGGATTTATGACATTGTTTCATAGCGGATATCTTCTTTGTGATGAAGGTACGTATCTTTTTTCTACTTTCCTTAAGATATCAACATCAACCTTTGTTGACATCTTAAGGGGGGGCACCCACACTACTCCTTTGTACTATATTTCTCTAATGCATTGTACACTGGGTCATTCTTGGAACCAGAGGGAAACCTCTTAGAGAAAGATGTCATCACTTTTTGTACAGTGGGTCATTCTTGGAACCAGAACACAATCTCTTAGAGCGAGATGATGCCACTTTTCTTTTATGAGGGGTGATTGTTCTCCGAACTAGAGCACAAACTCTTAGAGCGATATATCACACCTTTCTTGACACTTGTAATATACATTCTATATAGGTTGTATCATACTCGGGCATAGACTCCTATGATGCGCTTCGAACCTCACTTGCACACACGCGCATGAGGTGGAGTGGAACTAATGGTGTTCTCACTCTCTCTCTATACATGGATCACCTAGACAGGCTCTAGGGGTGAGATTTTCCATGTCCTTCTCTCCATGGATAGCCTAGTTTTAGGGGCGAGACATCCATGGTTTCTTTCCTCGTCACTTTTCTTCTCATGGATCACCAAAATGTGTATTCATGCTCTCTCTCTTCTTCCTCTCATGAACTCATAGTTTTACTATTGCTAGTTCATGGATGATGTCATCTTTTCTCTTTTATATGATCGCTCGTGTTTATGTGAGGGCATTGGTCTTTGTGTCTTGATTAGTTGTTGAGACATCTGAGCTCGAGATCTCTTCGGCTAGTTGGTCTGTCATCTTGTGTCGTGTTCTTGTCGTGTGTCTTTTTGTGCTTTGTCGTTGTTTTTGTATGTCTTGTACCTTTCTATTTTGTGTTCTCTTGCATATGTTGGTGTGAGTTGAGACCCTAAGATTGGGGGCTTTTTGCTCCTCAATATTAGTGATGTCTTATACTCCTTGTGGTTTTTTCTCTGCATCTCTCATCTTCATCTCTCTTTTCTTCTACTTTATCGACAGTAGTGGTGTAAGCCATACTCCTGCTAAAGTGTGGGCTAAATGTAGTGTCATAAAATTGCGACCCTTGTAATTTTAACCACATTTTGGGTCCTCACCTTGGTGACGACATCTCCTTCCCTAACCGAGACCTATTTTTGCATTCTCACCCCTTCACCATTCCTCCTTCATGTCATGTGTCTTCTCTATACCCTGTTCGGGCCCCAAAATAGGGCAGGATAGGGGCATGGCACCCTTGTCCCCACCCCTTAGGGTGGCCCTATGTCAGGTATGCCTGGTCTCCTATGCACAACTTGTCTTTGGGGTTTGCAATTCCTCTTTGTCGGCCTTCGATGGTTGAAAATCAATCCTTGAGGCATGTATACAAAGGAATTCAATACCCTCATTTATGGATGGATGGAAATAGATGATAAGGGATAAGAGACACAAGGAGAAGATACAAGATTTCAAGGTCATCATCAAGCATTCAAGCATTCAAGTCTTATTCATTCATCCATTGGAGCAACATTACAACATTAATTTGCAAGCATGTGTGTGTGTTAGGTTTTTTGTCATGTTAGATGCCATTTCAAACAACATTTGTGGTTACATTCAAGAAGCAAAGCAATCATCAACAAGTTGCAGATCTACAAGGTATACATTTCCATTGTTTACATTCAAGCATTTGCAATTACTTTTTTTCAAGGTTGATTCCTCAACTAGGGTTTGACTGAGGAAAATCCCTATCCACAACCATTCTCCCTCTTTTTTCTATGTGTAGGTTGTAGGTGTGCAGCTATAATTGCAGGTTTGGGCTTCATTTGCAGAGATGGAAGAACCCTTTTCATTTCACGGATTTTGTGGCAGACCATGTACATTCTCGCCACGGTCTCGACGAATTTTCTCCAAATTTGCAAGGAAGATCCATATCAATCTAATTAGCTCATATCCGAAGTCACAGCACGATCCCAAACTGGTAGCTCCTCATTTCACTAATTTCCTCTCTCTTTTCCACATAGTCAACAAGTCACCTTTCTCATTTACAAAAGAGGGTAAATCACACTTCAACCTTTGCAATCCACTTGGAATTCACATCCTTGTTTCCCTAGGATTTGGATCTAGTGGACTCAACCCCTCTTTTGAATGTAAATTTCATCCTAGTGGCTTCCTTTCTTTCTCCTAGGTGGGGAGTCACTAGGATCCAATTTTCCACTTTACACCTCCAAACCTTTTGCACACCAAAAGGGGTTGATTCATCTCTGCAAATAATGTTGATTCTGAAGATCACAACTTCGTACCTATTTATTGCACCCAGAAAGAAAGGGAAATAGGTTGGGAATAGGGTCTTGCCTAAGTCAAACCCTAGTTTTGGAATTAACCATGAAATAGAGATAAAAGATAATTGAATTGTTGTAATTCAAGATTCTCCTCTTGAGGGAGATGTTGAATAATGACTAAAAACCAAATGATATACCTCCTTGTGAATTTTTGTTTGTCTCCACACAGGATTAGGGTTTCATGAAGTCTTTGATAAAATAGGATGTAAATCTCCAATTCAATGCTTGTATCTTGACTTTGTTGCTGCTCCAAGGCTTGAAGGAAGACTGATTACTTGCTCAATTGCATGAATGTTTGAATGAATGCTTGAATGCTTGATGTTGAATTTAATTTCATGTATGTGGATGCGCAAATGAGAGGGGAAATTCTCCTTTCATACTTGCTAATTTTCTAACATGAGTTTACACGGAGCTGGGTTTCTTGCTCAAATTTGAAATAGAAAAAGGGTTTTAAAAGGGGCCAAATTAGGGAGGACCAAAGTGTGGCTCCCTGGTCCTAATTTAGACTAGGACTTGGTGCTTTGGTCCTACCCCAATTTAGGGCTAGGTCAAGGTGAACAATTGGTGCAAAAATAAAAAATGTAGTCATACTTGAGTGATATGAGCAGAATTAGGTCCCAGTCAGGTGTAGGGGCACAAACACTAAGGTAGGGACCCAAATGCAGTCAAAATTGTATAGGGGTGCAATTTTAGGATGCTACACTATCTCAAGCTAAAATAGAGGTTTTGTGTAGTCCAAAATTGCAAGGGTTTGCATTTTCTGACACTACAATAAGGTCGGTGGTATGCCTATGAGTAGTGGAGTTGTGTAGGGCAATAGATGTGAAAGCAATATAGGCTAGATGCTAAGAGGTGTTGAAGATTCTTTCAAAGAAACTAAAAATACAAACCGCTATAAGAAGCAACTATTATGGTCATGGATATAGTAGTCACCATGTGCATGGTAGGGATTGGCATTGACCTTTAGCTATGTGATGCTAAATGGTACTTTCTATTTTTTGGACATTCATGCTATATGGGTAGGGTTTAGATAGCACCATCTTGGAAAGGCAAGATGGGGAAAAGGAGAATGTGGTTTTGGGAAGCGCACAACATATAATTAGGTGAGCAAGGAATATCACTTAAGCCATCCTTTTTTCCCTCTTTTGATTTTTTAATTTTTTTAAAACATCATACAAATAAAAATAACCAAACATAAAATTTTAATTATGTTGTGAAGTGTTTCTAATTTTTATAAAGTCCCCTTTCATTTTCAAGATACCCTCCTACAAAATGCAACCAAAATATTATAAAAGAGGTTTTAATTAACTTGTTATTTATATGTATATATATATCCTTATTTTTTAATAAAACCCCTCCCTCCTCAAATAAATGTTACTTTAAAAAAACACATTTTTTAATAAATTCTTAGGATTCAAGATTATGTCTTTCAATTACCATAGCTCCTTTTCAAGGAAAACAAGAGACATTATAAAAGTTTCAAATATTTTCTGGATACAAATGATATACTTCAATTTCACTCACAAAGCTTTTGTGACTCAATATTTGAAGACCACCTCTATGAAAATATTATGATAGCATACAAATGGAATACAAAATATAGCAAAAATTACTTATCAATGTATTGATACCATATTAGAATTTGTAAACCTTTGACCAAATCAAATCTCAACAATCTAAAGAACTACTTCACATGTAAATACTTCAAGCATTCATAAATAATAGAGACACATTATTAGAAAAATAAAAAATAGACGCAAACTATAAGGAGATCCTTTCCTCCTAAGAGCATAGCTTTACCACCTTAAAGTCGATGGACCTTCAAAAGGCAATCCTAGAAATGCTAGCATGGGAGGTGTTTGTTGTGACCATAATGGCAAGGTTAACTTTTGGTCTGATCGTAGTCTTGGAGTAGCTTCAAATAACTTTGTTAATGTTATTACCATTCATCAAGCTCTTTTAGTAGCTAAGATAAAGTATGTTTCTCATATTATTTTGGAATATGACTCCAAAATTTTGATTGATCATTTCAACAATCAATCTTCTTCTGATTTCCAACACTAGCAGAATGCTTCTTTAGTTTCTTGATTTCTACTAGGGTTCTCTTTGTTGGTGTTCTCATTTCTAGGATGCCTTCCCTGCCAGCTTTGTTATTCTTTCCGTTAATTGGTTTTCCTTTCGTTTCACCTTTTAGCTTAACGACGAGAAATACCTCTGATATTCATAGCATGCACAATTCTCATGATTACAAGGGTTTATACCTTGTCTATGAGATTTAAACAATTCATCTTATTTTTCTTAAGATTTGTCTTCTTTCTATTTGAATTTTCAAAGATTAATTGATACCATTATGCTCCATATTTATTCTTATTATAATTTTTGTCTTTATATTAAAGACTCATAATTAAAAAAAACATATAATAAAAATAAATGTAAAAGTTTCTAGAAGTGCCACCTCATAATAGGTGCTTGCAACTACTTTGAATTGACTTAATGTTTCTTTAGATATAACACATCAATTTACATAAACTATTGCAAACCATAATTCTTTTGTTTTTTCCCCAAAATAGTCTATTATTTTGGTGATGTTTACGAGCTTAATTTGAGACTAATTCCTAGCGGTCCATACAATGAGACCTTTCGGTGACAAACAGAAAATTTAAATTATTTACGTCATTAGACGCGTGATTTAGTCATAGTTGTCCACCTGCAAGAGACCGTGTGATAATCTGACGGGGAGTATCACTAAGCTTGCCGTCCTTTTTCGCTCAATTACGTTTCTTTTTCCACATTGTCATAAGAGTATTGCAAGAATTTTCAAAGGTAGTGGTCCATTACAATCCGTACTCTTATTATCTCAGCTCTCATAAGTTCTTCAAAGAACTCTAATCAAAATAGTCCTCATAAGTGACTCTTCAATTAAAGATTTATACACATTAGTAGACAATAAGAAAGAATGTATGTAAAAAAGAGGTGGTACTATTAAGTGGATCAAGAGTTGAGAACAAGATTATTCCATCAATAAAATAAAATCTTCTTAATAAGTCCACGACAAACTCGTGTTCAACTCTAGATGTAGGCTCATTAGTCCTTCACCTAAAACCAAGATAAGAGACACTATTCCAAAAAAAATGATCTCGAAAAAGCTAGAGATCTAACCTTGCCAAATATAATAAATAGGTGCACAACTAATCATCATGTGCTAATTAAACTCTAACTACAACTCCATTATCACCAAAGACTCGTACTCTAAAAGGACCACAATAGTCATCTAGAAATTTACTACAAACCACCTCCAAAGCCTCCATTATATGATCATTATAGAATCCAAGAACTTGTCTTGACATCATGATTTACGTATAGTTGCATATCAACCAAAAGATCTAAAAGCGGATCGCAGCTAAATTGGCTCCAAAAAGTCACAAAAAGTCAATAACACGAAATTTGTCAAAAACTACAGATTGTTGATCGTGATCAACAAAACTAGCTGCGACTTTGATTTTTCGAAAATTTTCAAAAAAGTCAATAACATGAGTTTTATAACCACTTTTTGGAACTGGAGTTTAGCCACGTCCCTAAGAGCGCTCCATGGCAAAACAATATCCACATTCTCATAAAAATGAAGATAACCATTCTCTAATGTTAGAATAAGGAACTATCAAAAAACTCGCAATGCTCACATGAGGCAATATACAAAAGCTTCTCGTGAAACCAAGATCTTGTAGACGATCATCCATCACAAAATGATAGATCAGTATCACTATCAAAGTCCCCACTGGACATGATTTTAGCTACACTCAGCCTCGTGATAAACATATCCTAATTAAAGATCACCCATGACCTTCACACAATCAAAGAACTCAACCACAACACAAGGAGGTCCCAAAAGGTAAGGTAAAACCATGATCTCAAATGAATAAGATACTAAGAATTATGTAACCATATAAAGCTTCTAGTGAACCATGATCTAGAGCCTTTAATGACACCATACTCAACTACTACATGTCCTAAATTATAACTATTATAAGGACTTCAAATATGTATTTATCTATTTTCTTGTAATGAACATACTAATTCACCTTGATGGTTGAATTGGCTAACCAAGTATAATCTACAACTTTATGGTATCCAATAATAAGAGCCTACTACAACAAGACATCAACAACACACTAAATATCTACTCAGGAGTTTTTCATTCAACATATAGGTACAAACAACCCACAAAGACAACACACATATGAAATATCGAGCTAATAGAAAAAGATGATAAATGCTTCCACTAAAACCAAGAGAAACATAAAACTTATAGATCTCCAACTATACAACACATAGATTCAGCATTACTAACGATGAATACAAACCCAAGGTCTAGATTATTCATGTCAAAAACTCAACCTCAACATCAGCAAATAAGAAATAAAATAAAATAAAAAAATGGTATATTAACATATATTAAAAATAAATAAATAAATATTGTAGTCATTCATATCATACGATAAATTCATTCATATCTTTATTTATACAATTAGCCTTATATATGATGTTTCATAGCACAAGCATAGATGTATACATCATGTATTCTTTGGTTACTCACTATTAAATAAATATTCTCAAATTACATGTTCCTTTTTAGTCCTCTTATTACTTTTCGTCCTACATCATTTATAATGCAATATCTTACTATTATAACTTATCTATATATAGGGATGTGTCTCTAAACTCATCCTTATACATTTTTAACTAGTGGGAATTACCACAAAGCATTTGATACTACTACAACTTACTTCCTAGGGCCCACAATACCTTTTGGCTTGTTATGACATACAAGAAGTTTATCCTACAAGACTTAGCTTCTAGCTCATCCTTATGGATTTTTACCATCATCCTCCATTAAGTTACTAGGATTTTAACCTCATGGGGATATATCCAACCTCCCTTTTGGATTTTCAAATGAACATATTAATTCCTATGTCAATTTTATAATCTCCCAACATCATCCCTTAAATTATGGCTCATCCTTGAGGCATACTAGCTCTATTGTTGCTAAAAGATCTAAATAAAATGGATTATTGTTCTAATCAACATATGTCACATCTATCTATTCTATGATATCATCTAACAAAACTATGCAAAATCCACAAAAAATTTGTCACTTAATATATATCTATTTTCTATTTAACTATGTATATGAGTTATCCAATAAAATATTAAACTACTACCTAGATACCACAAATACACCATGCTATCAATGTGAAACCTCCCAATAGTAGTCAAAATACAAGGCTCGCAAAGAGTGGGGTACAATTATGATAAATGCATATTTACTATCATGACTTATTTACAATTTATGATGGCCCTTTTTGTTGTTGTTGAGATTATTCACAATTCTCTCATATGGTTTCACATTGATCAAATTCCTTCTTATTTATGATCATATCATATGGTGTATATGCATGCATTAGTTGTTAAATCATCCTTATTGGTGTGGTAGATTTTGACAAGTTGTACTTTTTGTTGTGTAACTAAACTCTAGGGTTGTGGATTTTGTTTAATAGTAAAAAATATTACTTTAAATATTTCCCATATCAAAGTTTTTAAATAATTTTTCTCCACATTTGAAGCTAAATACTATGCTCTGATTGCCTCTTTCATTATGTGAAATATTCAATCCATATATATGACAATTTTGTGGATAAATTCAACATTAATCTTATCCGCTTATGCTTATACTTATCCTTGAAGCTCATAACTTATTCCCATTCATTTAGCTTCAACTTTCTAATGTCTATTTATTTTTATTAATATTCATGACTATTAGGCGCGTCTTTATGACTTTACTTTCCTCTACAAATTTGTATTATTTCATCTACATGATCTTCACATGTACATATTTTCTTACATACTTATTATAGAATACTCGTTTGGGTTCATCACCATTTCCTTCCATGAGAATGACTTGTAATGGGTCTTTTGGTATCCTTCACTTCTATGAACACTAACATGAAAGTACCTACCATTGACCCTTTTTGTTTTTTTAGTCTAATGTACTATGTTCAAACCCTAACTTAGAAACTCTTATTCTTTCTCTTAGCTACTTTAGCGCTTACACTACTTACTCCACACTTGCAGTTAATACTTTTTAGTGAATTTGTCATCTACTTAAGTTCTCTTTTTAGAATTTTTCCATTTACTTTATTCACATCACCATTGAGTTTATTCATTAATTTTATATTACATTTTTTCATTTGAATTTTATGGTCATTTCTCATTTGTGTCGTAGAAACTTCTCAATTCACTTGAAACCAACTCGAATGCATTTATAAAATATTTTATAAATGGTGTTCTATTTACACCTACTATCTCACTTGAGCTTCCATACTTATCATAATAAGGTTTTAACCGAGTTTCATTTACATAACCACTTAATAATCATTGATTAGATTTTTTAAAATTATAAACCATGTCTTTTGTATATGATCTATGTGATATAAGCTAAGTCGTCACAATTTCAATTTTCCTAGGTTTTTAAACTTATTATCATATAGAAATATTTTTTTTCCAAGTTCTAGCTATTTGTTTCTAATATTTTAATCATGTCATACTTTGTTCCTTATATCCTCTTGTGTTTGATTGTATCTATAATTATTATTTTTTCATTTAGTTTTTCCAACTTTATAAACCTTTCTCTTATGGATTATTATTCATTCATCCTTGTAGGGATTGATAACCTTAAGTTGGCAACCATCTACTATATCTACAGTGTCACATCTAAACCATATAGAACAAAATATTTTATTTATTATGTAGTAAGCCCATAGTACCATAGAGATCTTTGGTCCCAATCCATAACATTTCCATTATATACCTTTGTTAATACATAACCCAATATTTTTTTCAATGATTCACTTGTACTTTCTAAAGAATGATGGCTATGGATTGGGCTGTTGCGAGAATTCTCATATTTTCTCTTTCTATTTTAATGGTGATCCTTCATAGCTAGTAATCATGGGATAATTTTTTTTGCACATTATTCGGATAAGGTAGTATTAGATGATTGATAAGATTGTTGATTAGATTCTCAACCGGTTATTGAAAGTTTGAGTGATAAAGGAATTTCATAGAAGGATAAAGATTTAATGTTCTTTTTGAGGGTTTGGAATTCAAACATGAATTAATTTAAGGGTTTTGTCCTAGAATGGTGTTTCCATTTCCAAGGTTGGTGAGAGGATGAATAATGGATGTTTGATTTTGGTTCATGTGGTAGCTAGTAAATTGGCATGTTATTGGTTTATGAAATTGTACATGGTTCTAACATGGGGACCTAGGAAGAATTTGTCCCCTCATTCTAAGGTGTTTTGAAATTAGGTCATATAGGTAATGGGGTGGGGATGGACCAACTTGGGCATGGCCATGTTTAGATCTAAATGATATAAAAGGGTCATCATTATATTTTCTCAAGGATAAAATGATATCATCTTCAAATGGATTGCTAACTTGATTGATGAACTTGTCAAACCAAGGGTAAATGGGTTTTTCTTTTATTAGGTTAGTGTTATTTTTGTTTTATATAGGATTTTCACAGGGGAATGGAAGACAAATTATACACAAAAATAGCTTATATCTTTTCAAGTAGGGTTGCTTGTCTCGTGAGCCCATCAATAATACCTTAATTTGCTTCTAAATAGTGTTAGCCAAATATATTAAAGCACTACAATGGGGGGTTGGGACTATACTTTTAGTCCACTACTAAGTTTCCAAAGGTATACAATGAGTAAATTTTGAGGGTTAACCTCTTATCATTACATCACAAGTTACAAATGATCAAGAGGTTCTCTATTATAGGTTTATACAAGGTTCAAAATTAAGGATCTCTCACTATACTTAAAGGAACATGAGGCCCAAATCCATGTGGCAAGGGTGTTTACTAATGGCTTGGATTGAGAAGGTAATCTCCCTCCTCCCCCACTTGGAAAGCTATAATGTGGATGCTAGTTTAGTGCAAAATACTAGTCCCTTATTAAAATTTAAACAACCTGCCAAAACATAGGCTTTGGGCTAGTGCTTGATGATAAAATCCCAAGCTACTAAACCCCTAATAAATATAAAAAGTAAAGAAATTGTCATTGATTTTCAAGATCACTCAAAGTGTAAGGAAAGATCATTCACAAGGCCTTTGGGTGATGCATTGAAGAAGCTATTTTTAATCCTCAAGATCTCTTTACAACATGAGAGGCAAGCATACATAACCAAGTCACAAAGATAGCATAATGACACAACATAAACACATCATGAAGATAGCATAATGACACAACAAACAATATGGTTATATTTAAGGCACAAGATGAGAGCATACACAACCAAGTAACAAAGACAACACAATGACAAAACAAACAAAACGGTTATATTTTATCTTTCAAGATCATCTTTTGGTACAAAAAGAGAACATAGACAGCCGCTCTATTAACATTTTCACAAAAAAAGATTAATTCCCTTTCAAGAAAATTTAAATGTTTTCATGTGCTTAAGAAAATCAACTTTTAACAAACAATAGCTACAAATATAAAATATTCACAGTATGTAGGATTTTAGCTTTAATAAAATACTTTTAAAAGGAGGGTTAGGATGACATGAAAAATAGAAAAATATACCCTAGAGAAGAATTTGTAAAATAGAAACACGTGGATGGTTATAATTCGCATAATTGATTTTTGATTTGCCAAAAAGAACCAGAGAATTTGATTGTGTACATGCAAAAGCTATGTGTTGAACACACCTTAGGATTAAGAGGGGGGGTGAATCAGTCCAAAGAAAAAACTTAAAACTTCATTTCACAAATCACTACCAACTTAATCTTAACCTTATCAACAACAATGAAAAGATAAAATAGTAAATCATCATACACAACAGAACACAATATTTACGTGGAAAACCTAAATAAGAAAAAATCACAATGAGAATCAACTTACTATATATGAAATCAAATTTGTTTTAGGCTCATTGCCAGGGAAGAACATTGCTCCCTAAAAGGACTTGCAGATTGAGATGCACTATCCTAGGGCAAGATACAAAGGACTTGCAGGCTAAGACCCATTGCCTCAGGGCAAGATACAAAAGTTCCTAGAAGACCCACTTTCTCTATGCAAGGTACATGAACTTATGAATAAAAAATGAATGGACATTCAACAACACTACCTCTAACAACCTCCAATTATGAAGTTGTCCTTGAATCTCTATCCCAAGCAATCAACTTCACTACAATCACCACTCACCTCTTTTGCCAAAACTTCGCACCACTAACTCTACAAAAGACATGATCATGTAGGCACAACAGACACACACATTCACATCATCAACATCTATTTGATCTTAGATTATATATGTCATCTTCTTCATTGCAAATATCAATTAGATTAGCAAGAATAAAGTACAAGCATAGGTCCTCTAAATTTGGCCACCAAAACATAAATGTGGTGAATGTAGTCCTATCTAGGAGATAGAGAGGACCTAAAAATATCATATCACATCTTTCTAAACATCTTCAATGTACATACAAGCTAGTGCACATCCTCCCAAGTTGGCCACAAGATAATGTGTAGAATAAACATACAACACATAATAAATCGCCCAAAAAATACATCTATTAAGTGAAATGACTAAATGCGGATCCCACAAGCTATAGTAGGACCCAAATCCAACTTAACACAATCTCCAAGGCTGGCACAAACCATCAGGATCATAGTGCAATCACCATAAGAAACTCTTTTAGCCAGTCAACTACAAGTTACCAAGAGCACTAACATTAGACACAATGCAACACCAACCAAATCAACTAATCATCATGGGAATCATATAGGGACATTCCTTGAACATCCAACATCATTACCAAACACCTCTTTTTTACTATCAGTTCAAAACATGCTGAAACAACACAAATAGATACACAACACTTCATTACTAGAATGCCAAGAAACATAGCCCTAAACATAACATCAATAAGCATACTTGTGAAACACTTCAACACTTGAAACTTAAACAAATATGAAGAAAAAATATTACAAGAATGTCTCCAAGCCGCAGCCACAAAACCATCAATGCAGAATATTTTATGGACCAATCAAATCCAATCTTGTCAGATAGCCAAACTATTAGCAAACAACAATCACTAGCCTCACTAGTTGCAATATCGAGGACCTGAAATGATATAAGTGAAGTGTCCACAAAGCATAACCATTATGTTCCAATTTGTAAGACCATGTCATCAAATGCAAAGGAATGCAAAGAATTCTTCCAACCAGAATTTAAATACTCTTTCCTGCATATCACACCTCATTATACTGCAAACATTTTGGAAACAACATTTGCCTGATCAAGAGTATCGAGGCCATGAAAAAACATCCTTACTGAGTGAGAACATTAGACACCAAGATGGTGGACATCCACAACAAAGAGCCATTACAACCAATGACAACTATCTCCTCATATTTTGACAAACCATATCATCAATATACAAGCTACAAGTTGGTGACAAATGACAACATTGCCAACAATCTCCCCATCAATCTCCCCATTGCTTTGGCATTCTCCTCATTGCTTTGACATCAATGACAACACATATTGCCAACACTATGTTCTTTGAAGGAAATCAACCAACAAACAAAATGAAAAAAACTTTACAAGGTTTAGCAAAATTGTCACTATTAAATTAGATATGTCAAATAGGTTATTAGAAACATCAAATCATGAAATGAAGGCCTTGGAAGTAGCAAACATGCCACAAGAATTACCAACACCAATATTGAAGCAAAAGTGCCTCAAAAATTAGCAAAAATGCCAACACATGGAATGTAGGCATTGGAAGTACCATATGTAACATTGAATTTTTTGTTGAGAACACTAAAAAATAAAAGGATTGCATTGAGACATGAGATAGAAATGCTAAAATGTAATCACAAACATTAAAAAAAAGAAAGATAAAATGGTGAAATGAAAATAGAAGGTTAGTAAAAGTAGAAAATGTTGAAATATAGAATGAAGACACTAAGGAAGAGACATAAACACTAGAGTAATAGGTAGCCATAGAAACACTAATATATAATAGATAGAAAACAACAACAAAAAACAATCTACGAAATAAAGTTAGCAAGCAAATAGAGAGAAGAAGCACCAAAATAGTTGGACTAAATCCGAAAATTGAAGCACACGTACTAAAATGTAGGGCGAAAATGCTAACTACAAAATAGAGGGTTAACATATGTAAAAAGAAAAGAAACAAAACAAAGTTAGCAAGTATATAGAAGGTGGAGTTATTAAATGATAATAAAAGATATTGAAATGTAGAATAGAAATGTCATTGTTGAAAATACATCAAAGATACGAAAAACACAAAAAAATCCTCTAAAATGACCTAGCAAATGAAAAGTTAGAAAGGCGAATTAGGTCCCATTAAGCATACCAAAATTGTGATAGTTAAAATATGGACTCAAATAAAGGACAATGTAATAGAAATACAAAACCTTATTCAAAGCAAACTAACACCTCTAATGGACTAAAGAAGTCATAAATAAGGATGAAACATGACAATCAAACATAATATTGTACCTCCATAACCACTGATGTGATTTTTGGATGATAGGTTGATGGAGAGATCTTGATATGTGATTGCTCTTAATATTTTAGCTACATGTATTTGTAAATATTAGCTCCATGATTTGATTAAGGATGATGGTTTATTTGTACATGTGTTGATTAAGGATGACAATTGATATTTGATTAAAATAGAAGGTTAAGATTCATTAACTTGCAAAACAAGCTAATTAGAGATGGTGAGATTGAGGAAGGTATATGGCTAGGATTTAAGATGATTTTCAATTGCTTTAACAGTATTATCATCAAAGAAGTTGAAATTAATTATGGATGGAGGGTTGAGATTGAGTGAGATGATTTTGAATTACTTTTAAGGTTGTCTTTATGAGAATGGTGAAGATTTAAAGATGTATGAAAATGAATGGTAGAGAATGTGATTGACTTTTTGTATTTTAATTAATTCTATGACTATTTGAATTTTTATTTATTTATTTGTAGATTATGGATAGAAGTAAGTATTAGGCCAAAGAAATGGCTTTAATTGTTTAATTAAAAAATGAAGTGGAATCTTAAATTAATTATCTCAATAGTAAGATTATTTAAAATATAATTTTGATATGAAAATTTAGACAAATGATTTAATTAAATAAATATAAGAAATAACTAATGTGGTGATAGAATTAGAATTGGTATAATTATAGGTTTTTGGCGTCTAAAAAAAAATTACAATTTCAATTGCAGCTGACATTTTTGAACACCTTTAGACGGTGGATGTTATAAGAACAACCCCTTTTGTTGTTTTTAATATAAAAAACAAGACTTTCATATAAAAAATTAAAAATTATTAGATTAAACAAATTCAAATGTTAGAAGAAATTACATGATTTCATATGAGAAATGATTAGTCTGATAATAGAGTTAGAATTGCTATCAAAAATAATTTTAGAAAATGTGAGATTTTAGATGTTCTACAAAAATTATCCTTGAAATGGAATACAATTTCAGTTGCAGCCAGCAAGAATTCCACTCTGATAAGCTATTTGTGGATAAGCATCTTTGCCCACGATACCCAATGATATTGGCTGTTACAGTTTTCCTGATATTGCGCACTTTGCTAATTGTTGTTTAACGTTGCTTAATTTATGGTTATTAATTATTTGGTTCAACCTTCCCTTCACTGGACAAATAGGCATTGAAGCGTAATGGACTCTTTATAAGTACAGCTTTATCACCAATCCAATTGCTTACCTTATATAGTTTGTTTTATATAGTAGGCCTTCCACTTCTCTTTATACCTCAGAGTCATGTTCAACTCCAATGAGAATTCTTGTCCAGAAAATGAAAGGAAGGATGGATGCCGAAAGGTGTGCATTATAGGGGCAGGAATGAGTGGAATTCTTGCATTCAAATATTTACTTAACACAGATGTGAATCTCACTGTATTCGAAGCCAAGGAAGGAATTGGAGGAGTGTGGAGGGAAACATTTGCATCAACAACGCTACAGACTCCTCGTCCTGCCTACCAGTTCACTGATTTTCCATGGCCAAGTCATGTTACAGACCGATTGCCCACACAGTCCCAGGTTATGGATTATTTGAACAGCTATGCAGAGAATTTTGGTCTGATGGACCGCATCCAGTTCAATTCCAAAGTAGTGGGTATTCGATATATTGGCGAACAGAGCATGGAATGTAGTGGACTGTGGAGTAAGAATGGAGGCCCATATACAGAGGGTAGAGCTTGGGAAGTTGGTGTTCAGAAGAGGAATGGAGGTTCCATAGAGGTAGTAAGAAAAATTCCCTCTTCTTGAAATGTTTATCGTGTTGTGGATTGTTTGTGTTTTTTCAAATTGTTTTTCCATCTTTTCATTGTCTTAGACCATGTTGATCCACCAAGATGTTGGATTTCTTTTAGTAATGACTGCTAAATTGATGACCACTTGCTGAGATGGTGGATGAATAATTGTATGGTGCGTCCAGTGGGTCTGTTTAAATATGATGGGCTAGCCATAGAGGGTCAGAAGTTCAGTTGATAGAGCATTCTCATGTCAAATGGAAGGTCTTAGGTTAGAGTC
The DNA here is from genome assembly GCF_030272615.1 of Cryptomeria japonica. Lineage (NCBI taxonomy): Eukaryota > Viridiplantae > Streptophyta > Pinopsida > Cupressales > Cupressaceae > Cryptomeria > Cryptomeria japonica. The sequence continues at coordinate 539,062,947 of NC_081405.1, read as the reverse complement.
TTAAATGGTCTGTATGAGCTGCAGCTGAACATTTGGTATCATTTGATATACAGTCAAGCTAGGAGCTTCAAGCAGTTACAATGTGTATGGTGGGGTGCTGGAAATAAGTCATACCCACTAGACAATGGGCTGGCCATTGAGGGATTGGTAGTTCAATTGATAGATCACTCAAGCAACAAATGAAGGGTCCTCGGTTGAATTCTAACTAATTCATATGAGCTGTAGCTCAACAGCGCCATCAATCAGACTTTACAGAACATATTCAGAACTTTTTATTATTATTACTTAGTTTCCAAAATACCATTATCCATGTCAATCACATTGAAAGCTCAGAAGAAACTCCCTAACAGTCTAGGATTTCTCTTTTCGAAGTCGGCATTCCTTCTTTTTTATGTTTTCCTGCTAACCTAGCTGTCTGTAGCTTGCAGATTAAAATCTAATGCAAATTATGTAGATATCATAATCTCATATGAACAGAATTATCTTAACCTGTTGGGTTTTTGGTGTGGATTTACATTTATAAGTAAAATATTTGCTTTAGTGTATTTGTGGTTCTCAAATGTATTCTGTATTTTGTATTTTGCGTTTCTGTTGGAGATGATTTTTTTTCTGCATCTTGTATGGGTTCACAACATTGTTGGAAGTAGCTTGACTGACATTTATATCAGATCTACCACAAGAAAATGAGAAATTTTGATACTGTTTTCTGTACTTCAAGGCATTTGTTTTCTATGTAGCTACGTGTTCGGTAGGCAAGCTTAATGTAAGCTAAACTATGGAGATCTTGCTATTCTGATCTTTTCTCTCACTAGCTTATACACAGTCCCATTCAACATGATACTTGCCTCATGCTCTACTTTTCTTTGCTCTTATTGCTTCTTATTTTCCTTTCCCTGTTTCAAGTTCAAAATGATTACACGCCATTTTGCTTGCTATGTTTCTCCTAATATAACTTCTTTGTTTCCTGTTCTCTCTACAGTGGCATCATTTTGATTTCGTGGTTATGTGCATCGGTAGATATGGAGATGTGCCCAATATCCCATCATTTCCTCCCAACAAAGGGCCAGAGCTATTTGAAGGAAAAGTTTTGCATACCATGGATTACTCTGCCTTAAACAAAACAGAGGCCTATGAGCTTCTAAGAGGAAAAAGAGTTATAGTTATTGGATTTCAGAAATCAGCGTTGGACTTTGCTGTAGAATGTGCTGAGGCAAATCAAGGTCTGTTTAGATCTTATATGACATCCATATTTTGTATGCTTTGCTTTTTATTTGAGTAGATGGACTGATGGATGAATTCTTTTGGAAGGAGGAGGTGGGAAATCTTGCACAATGATTTTTAGAACAGTGCACTGGACGGTTCCCTACGATCATAAATGCTGGGGAGTGCCCTTAGTATATTTGTATGGTACACGTTTCACCCAATTTTTACTTGACAAACCTAATAGGGGTTTCCTGCTAAGATCAATATCTCACTTATTTGCACCATTGGTACAGTTCTCTGACTCGCTACTATTTTACTTTTGGATCATTCAGTCTAAGTTTGTTTTAAATTATTGCAATAATGATAATACTTTTCTCATTTTGTAGAGATGGGCAATCTCCAAGTTTGTGGAGTTTTACCTGCTTTGGAAATTCCCCTTGAGAAAGTATGGGCTTGTTCCAGGTCACAGCTTTCTTCAAGAGATATCTTCTTGTCAAATTGCAACACTTCCAGAAAAATTGTTTTCAAAAGCAGAGGAAGGCCTTATTCAATTTAGAAAAGCATCTACTTGGAGTTTTTCAAGAAAGGGGATTATAATAGATGATATAACAGAGGTAGAAGCTGACGTGGTGGTATTGGGTACTGGCTATGCTGGGGAAAAGAAACTGAAGACTTTGCTTCCAAAGAATTTTTCACATGTTCTTGAAAAACCAAAGGGTGTAATACCTTTGTACAGGTTTGGTATTAACACTGATTATTTTCTTCTACATATTTGTCTAGAGATCAAGTTGACATATTTGAAGCCCTCAAAGTCTGAAAAAGTCATCTCTTGTACACAGGGGTCTCATTCATCCAAAAATCCCTCAAATGGCAATCATGGGTTATCCAGAGAGTCTATCAAATCTTCATTCTTCTGAGATCCGATCTCAATGGCTGGCTCATTTTCTATCAGGCAAATTTGTGCTACCAAGTATCAAGGACATGGAGGCATACACAGATAGGCAGGAAAAATTTATGAAGAGAATTACACCCTTCTATTGGAAAACCTGTCATGCCACATTTCAGATATCAGACAATGACAATCTTTGTGAAGACATGGGATGGAAACCACTGAGAAAACAGAACTGGTTTCAGGAACTATTTTCTCCATACAGCAACCTTGATTACATGCAGATGTAGAAATCATTTTCAGATTACCATATATTTCCTCCTCTTCTGCGTGTGAGACAATGTATTGTAATAGCATATTGCTATTTAGTATTAATCAATAAAATCTATGGTCGCTGAGATTCAAATTCCTCTTATAAGATTTACTATTGGCCAAGAGATTTGCATTAAAATTAATTATTTTTTATATATTGGAAGTTAAGCTGAAAACGGGAGGTTACATAGGCTGAAAAGCACAGTATACAACAGTAGAGATTACAATTACACAACGCCAAGTAGATGCTTTTCTAAATTGGATAAGGCGTTCCCCTGCTTTTGGAAACAATTTGTTTGGAAGTGTTGCAATTTGACAAGATATCTCTTAAAGCAAGTTGTGATCTGGAATGTGCCCATACTTTCTCAAGGGGAATTTCCAAAGCAGGTTAACCTCCACAAACTTGGACACTGCCCATTTCTACAAAACAAACCATTATTATTGTTGAAATATTTTAAACAAACTAGATTGAATGATCCAGAAGTAAAATACCAGTGAATCAGAGAACTGTACCAATGGTGCTAATAAGTAAGATATTGAGCTCAGCAGGAAAACCCCTATCAGGTTTGTCAAGTAAAAATTGGGTGAAACATGTACCATACAAATATACTAGGGCCCTCCCCAGCATTTATGATAATGGGGTACTGTCCAGTGCATTGTTTTAAAAACCATTATGCAGGATTTCCTACCTCATCCATCAGTCTATCCATTCAAACAAAAAGAAAAGCATACAAATTATGTATGTAACATGAATCTAAACAGTCGTTGATTTACCTCAGCACATTCTACAACAAAGTCCAACGCTGATTTCTGAAATACAATAACTAACTGTTTCTCCTTTTAGAAGCTCATAGACCTGTGTTTTGTTTATGACAGAGTAATCCATGGTATGAATAACCTTTCCTTCAAATACTTCTGGCCCTTAGTTGGGAGGAAATGATGGGTTTTTGGCACATCCCCCTATCTACCAATGCACATTACCAGGAAATCAAAATGATGCCACTATAAACAGGAAACAAAAAAGTTATATCAAGAGAAACATAGGAAGCAAAATGGTATGTCATCATTTTACAATCGAAACAGGTGAAGGAAAATAAGAAGCAATAGGAGCTAGGAGAAGTAGAGAATGAGGCAAGTATCATTTTGCATGGAGCTGTACTGTATAAGCTAGGAAGAGAAAAACTCAGAATAGAAAGAAGATCTCCATAATTTAGCGTACGCTGACTGCTCTGTTTTTCAACCGAACATGTGACTACATTTAAAACAAATGTTTTAAAGAAGTAGAACAGAAAACGTATTAAAAGATTTGAATTGCCTGTGATAGATTTGATACATATGTCACCTAAGCGGCTTCAAACAAGGATGTGAAGCCATAAAAGATGCAGAAAAGTATTCATCTCCAACAAAAACGGAAAATACGAAATACAATAGGGAACATTCAGCTGAGACTTTGGAGAAGGATCTAGGATTTCAGAAAGGTCCAAGCTTCCCCATCAACGAAGGAAATGACTTCACAGTGGAGGTTGTGAGGTCCAATGACAATATTTCAGATATCAATCCATCTATTGGCTGGAAAGATCTTGATGAACACAGTGTCAGTAGGAACTTTTGACAGTCTCCATCTTTGAATTAATTATATGTATAGATATGTAATGACTGATATAGTATTAGAAACAACGGTTAATATGTTTTGAAAGATCTTAATTATGATCAGAAATCTGTATATTAACATCAAAATAGTGACTCATTTACTGTGATCCTGCGTGGTCTTCCTTTTGCTACAGATCAGTGTGAAGTCTGAATTATCATGTATTTTACGAAATAAAGAATACATGTGAGAACCACAAGTACACCAACACAAATACTTGTCAATGTAAGTTCACATAAAAAACCCAACAGGCTAAGACAATTACTTTCGTACGAGATTATCATACCTACATCATTTGAATCAAAAGCCTCACTCAAGCGGAGTTTTTAACCTGCAATCTGCAGAAAGCTGGGCTAACAGGCAAACAGAAAAGAAAAGTAATTTCAACTTTGAAAAGAGAAACTCTAGACTGTTAAGATGTCTTTTCTGAGCTTTCAGTGTGATGGACATGGATATGCATTTCTGAAAACTAAATAATATAAAAAAGTTCTAAATATAATTGCTGTAAATTTCAATCGATGGCCCAATTGGGCGTACGAGACAATTATCTTTTTACCATCTCAGCAAGTGGCGTTCAATTTAGCAGTCACCATTAAAAGAAATCCAGCATCTTGATGGATCAACATGGTTTAAGATGATGCAAAGATGGAAAAACAAATTTGGAAAACCACAAACAATCCACAAGACAATAGATAATTAGAGTAGAGGGAACTTTCTTTATTACCCTATGAAATCTCCGTTCCTCTTCTGAACACCAACTTCCCAAACTTTACCCTCTGTATATGGGCCTCCATTCTTACTCCACAATCCACCATATTCCATGCTCTTTTTGCTTATACATCGAATACCCACTACTTTGAAATTGAAGTAGATGCGATCCAACACTCCAAAATTCTTTACATACCCGTTCAAATGCAGGAACTATACGGGTAATTGGGTAGTACTATACGGGTAATTGGGTAGTAACATGACTGGCCATGGAAATTCAGTGAACTGGTAGGCAGGACAAGTAATCCGCAGCATTGTTAATGCAAACTTTGACAGTAATAATGCTCATTGAACTTATAGTCTTCTATTTTTTATATAGTAAGTAATGTAGTTGTATTCTTAGTGAATATGGATGTTATAATAATGTTCATTTACACTGTAAACTTTTATATAATAGATATCCTGCCTCCTTTTCTATTACAATAATTTAAGACTTCTGCATGTTTGTTTCTTTTGTGATCCGCAGATCATGATTGTTAATTTTATTTGCCATCTGAACGAAAGATTTTGAGTTTCTCAAGAACTGTGAGGCTTGTGTTGTGCTGTGTTCTTCCTGTAACGAGAAGAACTAGTTTAAATTTTTGTGCACCTTCAAACTTTCAGGTTGCAATCCTCTAATGAATAAAAAGATGCTGAGGAGGCGTTGGAGAGCACCACAGTTCCGTTATTCCCTTTGATTGAAGAAGAGCAGCGTGAGGAAAGGAATTAAGTCATAGATTTCGGACTCTACTAGCAGCTTGCTTGGACACATGGTAAGTGACAATTAGGAGATTAAGTATTTATTAAAATTTATATGTTCAGTTTGTGTTGAGTTTAAATTTGTTCGGTGAATAAAAAAAAAGGGAGTCCATTTAAGGTTACAGGAAATTTTACCATCAATAATATAAAATAAAATTATGTTTATAAAGGTTTTTTTACATTTATGTTGAGAATGTACTGGTTTAGTCTCTAAAGAATTTTTTTGGTTTTGCATGTCCGTCACTCTTCATTAAAAATCAAAAAAATCAAATGGTGCTTTCTGAGTTGTTGGATATTCTCTAGGCTTTTGTTCAACACTACAAAAAGACTCTCATTGCTCAGGATTATTCTCCTAAATGTGATTGTGCTCTTCAGGATTGCTTCTAGGTTGTCCCTTGTAGGCTCTCTGAGGCTCAACAATCCTTTTGCGAGCAATTGCTCTCCACTAATAATCTGAAGGAGGTTGCCAACTATATGGCAAATGACAAAGCAAGTCAGCCTATGATGGATTCCCTTGTGAATTTTATAAAGCTCTCTAGCCTTGTGTAGGTTCAAACCTTCATAAGGTCTATCTTGAAGCTTTCACAATCATTAGGGAAATTGATAAATAAAGGAAATATCAAATTCATACCTAAACCAGGAGACCTTGAAGACATATGTAACTAGTGGTCGATCATGCTACTCATTGCCTCTTACAAGATTATTGCTAAGGCTTTGACTCTAAAGATTCGTCATATGCTTCCTCAAATCATTCGCCCTAAATAAATTGACTTCATCAAGTCCACGTTTATCTTGGATAATATTATTGTGGTTTGGGAAGGCATGTAATGAGCCTAGTGTTCTAAACAATGCACTATTTTTTTGAAGATTGATTTTGCCAAACCCTATGACCACATTGAATGTCCCTTTATTCTTGCCATTCTTACCACTCTAGAATTTGGCCCCAAATTTATTCAACCTATCAAGATATTGTTTGTAGATTCCTTTGTGTGCATCACCATTAACAACCACCAATCTTAAGATTTTGGTCTCCACCGATCCATCTAACAGGGTTGCCCCCTGGCTCCTTCTTTGTATGTTCTTGTTGTTAAAGAATTTGGTTATTTGTTGGCAAACTATATCTCCTTTGGGAGTGTTAGAGGAATTGTCTTTCCTAAATCATCTTATCAACTAGTTGCTTGCCATTTTGTGGATGACTCATTTCTCACTCTCATTAAAGAGGAGCAAAATATCAAAGAGGCCCTTTAATGCATCAATGCATTTTGTTGGGCCTCTAGTTCAACAATTCAGTGGCATAAAAGTCAATGTTACCATCAATCCATTCTTCCTACCCCCCCTTGGCTTCTCAACTATGGATGGAAGTAGATTGGTCATGGGGAAATTTTTAGATTCTTAGGTATTCCTTTCACCTTTCAAGCTTTTCTAATTGACCTTTTGAATGCGGTCCTCTCTAAAATCGAAAAGAACTTTACTAGATTACTAAGACACTTTAGTTTGTTGGTAAATTCCATTTTTGTTCCAAAGTAATTGAAACCACTCACATGTATTACTCCTCTTGTTGTGCTCCTTCCAAAACTTCCTATTTGAAGCTTGAGAAACTTCTTCGAGATTTTTTATGGGCCTCTTCTAAAGATCGCAAAGAGTTTCACTACATTGCTTGGGAGTTCTGTTGTGTTATGTGGGATTTAAGAGGTCTTGGGCTCCTTTTCACCCACCATCAATATCTTTCTCTTTGTGTTGCGTGGATTGTGCAAGCTATTTATGGCAATGAGGCCTGTAAAATTCTTCTCAAGCATTGTATTTCTTCTTGCTTTCCAGTCAATAGGACCGCTTGGAAGGGGATTGGTTTTCAAACCCTTGTACTTATGAAAGAAGTTGTTCATATCAAGGGAACTTTTGTTGCCAAGAGTATCTAGTTGGTTTGGGAAGCTGTTAAGCCCTAGCTTCTTTGGGTTGGTTCTAGCTTTAACAATAGACTCTCCTTCAACCAACACAATCTTTGGTGGTCTCTACTTATCCAATACCAAGGGCTCCCTTTGGCTAATTTGCCTTAGGTTAATGCCTTGTGGTTTCATAAGAAAGGCATTCCGAATCCTCAAGATTTATTCTCTAGAGCTACCATGAACCTCTATTCTTGGGAGGATTTGAAGGTTCAATATTAGCTCTCTCGACTAGATTTGAAGACATTTGACATGGTTTTGTTAGCTCTTCCAATAAAAATGTATCATAAAATTAGTATTCATATAGTCAAACCCTGGTGAAAAGATTAGCATTGGTTGTCTCTCAACACCGCTTTCTACAACTATTAGCCACATTTGGGATATTGTCAACTATCTCCATATGTTCCTATGGTGCTTATTTTGAATTTATGGTGGAACTTGCAATCACCTTTGTCAATTTGGTAATGTCAATTTCATTACATTTGTTCAACTATTGTTGAGCCTAAGCTCAACCACTTTTCCTGGTGTATTCTTTTCCAAGTTTTGCCTATGGGTTCTCATCTTCAACATATGGGCATTTAGGACCCTTGTTGCCTATTTTGTGGGCAACCAGAATCCTTTTTGCCCCTTTAGACCAAAGGCTTTCTCCTATCATATCATTCTTTTGGGAAATTTGCCTCATATGCGTTTCAAATATACCCAAATTTCAACATGCTATACTATTTTCTTACTACTTAGTTGATATAAATGTTTCTCTTTTTTCCTAAAGCTTCCATTTGATCAAATGTTATGCTACAAATTCAAATCCAGGCCAACAAAGTATTGTTGGAGGTGGCTCACCTTTAGGAGTTCCTTGATCATTGGTGTGATGCCATGTGCAATGTTGCTAGGGTTCTCCAACTCCTCTTCCTCTCTTGATCATTCGTTGCCTTGTAGCAAACATCGAGGTCAAAGTTTCTCTACTCAGCGTTCTTGGCCCCCCAAGTCCCAGGCTCCTTGTTGCCACTCTAATAATAGCAGTGGTTTGACTCAACGCCATTTTTCCTTGCCTCCCCTTGGTGTTGTTTCCTCCAGATGACCTTGGGGTGGTGCAAGGTCCTCAACTACCAGTAGTGGTGGTTTGTTGGTTCTTGTGTCTTCTAAGTGGTTCCCTTGACTGACTTTGATCATTTTTTTGATGTCGAATGAAGAAAGAGTTCAACAAGAAGAAGAAGATAACACTAACAAGGGGTGGTCTATTTCTAACGTCACCCTAGACCTCACTAATGTATGGGGTAAACCAGATGATTGGGACCTCCCTCACCTCTCACTAGTGTGTTGCTCTCATCACTTAGCAATTGTTTATTGTTTCTTTAGTAGCTTCCCAAGCACTACCCATTTGAACTCTGGGATGTGAGCTTGTGTCCACCCAACGTTTTTTTGTGAATATTTGTATTTTTATTTACTAATAGAATCTAATGCACTTATTCATCAAAAGTTGTCTTGATTTTTTGGTTCATGTTATTTTTTTATAGTAAATATGGTAGGTAATTCAATATTTGGCATGCTAATCCTTGTTTTTGAAGGGGACAATTTTACATATTGGTGTGCTAGGATGTAAGAGTATTTGTGAGAAACAGTCAATTAGAGTATGTAGAGCCAACCAATATAAATTCATTTAATGCATTCAATGGTGAACCAAAATGGAGTATAAAGCACATGTAAAGAAAGACAATTCAAGGGGCAATTAATCAAGTAATATTTCTTCAGATAAGAGGTTCTTTTATTATAAGAAATCATGAGAAACTATTCAACTACTATATGTAGAGTCAACCAATTAAATGATAAAAAAATTGGAGTATAAAGCACTTGTAAAAAAAGATAATTCAAGGTGCAATTAATCAAGTAATATTTCTTCAGATAAGAGGTTCTTTCATTCTAAGCAATCGTGACAAATTATACTCAATAATTCTCATCAAGATGAACAATACTCAATAATGCACATCAAGGTTTACAAATTGAAAAATTAGAAACAACGAGGAATTTTTTAGTGAATCTATAATATTTTTACCAATGGTAGAAAATTTAGTTAGTAAAATAAAAGTTATAATGAAAGATATGGATGACAATCATATCATAGAGAAAGTCCAAAGGAGCTTGATTCCCAATTTTGATGGTGTACTTTCTATAATTGAAATTTATAAAGCTCTTACAATTATAAAAATAAATGAATTAAGTTGAATTTTGTTGTGTTAAGAAATAAAGAAAGTTTGGAAGAAACATTTTCTCCTAAAGAAAACATAAGAGATAATAGAAACATATTCTTCAAGAATAAAAATAAAAAACAATCTAGGTATAAAAATGAACGGGAAGGTTAATCTAGCAATTTTTGAGGAAGAGATAATAATTTTAGAGGAAGATGTATCAACTTTGGAGGAAAAGGAAACTATGGGAATAATGAGAAAGATAATGATAAAAAGAATGTATAATGCTTTCATCGCAATAAGTTTGGGCAGTATGCATCAAAATATTGGAATAAACAAGTTGAAATAGAAAAAAAGAATGCTCATAAAACTATTGAAGATAAACAAAATTACAATTTTTTGCTCCAATACAAATGTTATTAAATATAACATGTATGTTTTATTGATTAAGGGAGTTCTTCACATATGATATGTAATAAAAACTTGTTTATTAATTTGGATTAGAAGTATCATAGTATATGGTATTAAGAGATGATCAACTTCATGGAACCAAAGACAAAAGTATAATTGTAGCTACAATTGAATATGGGGAGACAAATCATATAAATGAAAAACTATTGTTTCCAACATTTAATCTAATTTTTTGTCTATTGAACAAATGTTAGAACAAAATTATCAACTAAATTTTGATAAAGATGAGTGCAAAATAAGAGATAGGTTAAAAAGTAATACGGTTTTCACAAGAGCAAAGATGATAGATGATAAGGTGCTTCCTCTCTATTTCACTAAAGGAAACCAAACATTAAGAACTAACAAAATGAATGAAGTAGAATGTAGTGCCCCTCCCTCGATCAGACTCTGCATAACTTAGTTTGACTTTGGTTGATTTCTTGGAGGTATATGTGACTGGATGTTACTCTCTTATCTAATAGTTTTTATCATGTTGCTAATGCATTTTATCTTGAAGGATAGTTAGATGTTAGATTATATGTGTATTTATTGATCTTAGTCTAGCACATCTTCTTCTATGCATGATATATTTCTTGTGTTCATCTTCTTGTATGAGTATGAGTCTGTATGGGGTGCGAGGGGATGATCTTCCGCCACCTACTTTGGAGAGACACAGACTATCACGACTCTCCTCCACCAGTGTGCATGTATATGTTAGATGTATGTATATATGTATGCTTTGTATGTGATGCAGCACTGCAGGTACCGAGCATCGACTCCACATGAATCTTCAGGTCTGAGTGTGCTCTACAACCCAATGGTAAAGTGGAAAAATGGAGATATCAGTCGGACCTCGTGGTAACATCGTTCCTATGGAATGAGTCCCCAGCCAGGTATCCTTGTGTCATGTTTGTCTAGTCATGTCAGTCGTTTTCCCGATTGGTCCTCCATGTTTTGATTTGTTGTATTTTGTTGCTCTTGTGTGAAGTTTAATAATTATCTAATACTTTGTAAAAAGATTAGTATTATGCTTTAAAGAAAATTGAATGTCGTCAATTAATTAATTAATAAATTAAAATTGTGGAACTTAAAAGAAATAAATTATTTAAATTAATTAAATAATTTGAAAGGAGTATTTATTAAGGAATTTAAAATATTTATTTTGTTATTTTAAAAGGGGAAAAAGTTATTTGTATTCTTTTATGCTTTTGGAAATTAAATTCGAAAAGGCAAAGTAATATTTATTTTATTTAATTAATTAATGGCATGTGTGTGGGCATTACAAGAAAATAAATAAAATTAATTAATGATTTTAAAGTGTAGAATCTTGCATGTTTGGAGGTTACAATTGGAAAAGAGGTATATTATTATTATTGATTGCTTTTTCAGGGGGAGTTCTTTTTCGTGAATTTTTGGGTGGGCTCTTGCCTTGAAGAATATTGCGCATTTTTCTTCTTTTCTGGTGATGGGGTTTGAAATAAGTTTTGGGGAAATCTGGTTGAAAAGATGAAATCGGAGAAATAGTGGAGTTGGGTTTTGGGTTTTGCTGAGAATTTAGCGAAAAGGGTTTTAAAGATTTTTGTTGAAGTTTCTGGATTGGATTGGTGTGCCTAGCTTCTCATCTATGGCAATCATGGATCTTCTTGAGGAATATTGTTTCTGCTTCGGTGTTTGGCTTCCAAATTTCACTAAGAGTTAGGGTTCCAGATCACTTCTTTTGCATGTAAAATTTTCTTTTAGTCTGAATAAAATTAGTTGTCTACTTATCTAAAAAGAGAAAATTTTATGGATTTGTTTGTAAATGGGGAGATTGGGGTATTGGATTTATCTGTGAATCTGGGTATGGGAATATTTTTAAGGTAAATCTAATTTTAATTTTTTGAAAATTTGGAAAATGGGGTTTTTGGGTTATCTGAAAATTTATTTGTGATTTGGGGTAAATAAAAGTATATTGTGAAATCTGGAAATATTATAGGGAATAGATTTTCCATTATTCATTCTGGGCTAAATTTATTTTCTAAAAAGAGTCAATCAACGACCTTGTTTTGAAAACTCTATTTGATATTTGTTTAAAAAAACAGAACTTGGGGTTTGAATCTATATTTTCTCTAGATTCATGAATACAAGAGGATTACAATTATTCTTTTATGTGTAAATTTTTCTATAGGATTCATATCTACTTGTGTGTGTGTGTGTATATATTTCGTTATAATATTATTTACTTTATTTATTTTGTCCTTTGTATTCATTCCTCTGTGTGGTTTTTGTTTTTGTTCATTTGGGGGGGGGGGACCCCACCCACCATGGGCTACCCACAGTGGTGGGATGTCCATCACCACCATGGGTGGGGTCCACAATGGAATTCCTACCTTTCCCCCTTTTGGCTTTGCTACAGTCTGTGGGTATTTTATTTCCAATGCAGAATATTATATTTGGTGGAATTCTATATATATATATATATATATGATTAGATAATATTTATATAGGTCTATAATGTGAAATATGCAGTCTATCTTGATAGGATGAAAAAATGTAGTTGCAATTTGGTTAAATATAGCTAGGCATTGGTAAAGATAGAGTAGGATTAAATTAGATATTTTCAGATTAATAGATTTGAGCATAGAGTTGCTTTTTGCGAATAATTATATATTTGGAAATTAGTTATATTTTTCGGAAAAGTATAAATGTTACTTCATATATTCATGTGGATAAGTTCTACTTAGAATTATTGATCTGCTCATGAACTTAAATAATCTTCACTTAAAATGTGTTTGATTAAATATAATAAAAACAATTTGTAGGAATGGATTACAATGTTAATTAATTAATATGATGTCAGGTAATGGCATAATGGAATCAATGTTGATTTGGATCTACTGATGGATAGGTGTTATTATGACCTCTTTGGTGGATATGAATGAACTTGTTTGTAATTGTCATAATGAGACCTTGCTTTTTTTTCTAGTTCTTGTCTTTCATTATGGGGACGCTCAGATGTGTGGGTTTATGTGTTTGCTTTCTAGAGGCTTAGGAAAAGAGTTTATGGAGTTCATTATTTGATTAAGTCATGTTTGTCTTTTGATGAAAATTGTTCAAGTCTTGTATGTTTTGGAAGCTAGATGGTCTTTCCTAGCCTACCTTGGATTCTCCATGTATGTTATCTTATTCTAACAAGAGAGTCAAGCCTTGCTATGGTACTTTGGTGAATCACCATCTTGAGATTATCAGTTTGATTCATGGTGTTGCTTTCCTACGTACAATCTTGGGGGAGTGGCTTTCATTGGGGGTCGGGACCCAAAGTGGTCGCCAGGGTAACTCAATGAGATTTTTGTAATCAAGTGATAATGTAAAATAATGAACTTGGGTGAGTAGATAGATAACATTAATAAAGATTAATTCTTGTTGCCTCTCTTACGCTCAGATGCTTGTATAGGGCCAAGGTAAGTAGAGAAGGGCTTGGAATAGATTTGACTAATGTCGTCCCTTCGAAAGGTTGGTGTGGTCCACTAGTGTTTGTATGGGGGGCGGGGATTAGGAGAGGTTACCAAGGTAACCTAGGATGGGGGTTGGGACCAAGTGAAGACCTACTAAGGTAACTCATGACAACCTAGTGATGACACTCTTCCCTATTGCTACCTAGTGGTAATTTACGTCTTTTGATTCCTTCCATGGATTGTTTTTGGAACTCCGGAAGTGGTTGGTTAACTTATGTTGGTCTATCCTTTTGTGGATTTCTTTGGGCCTCTAGAAGTGGGTTATTGACTTTGGTGTCTTGGGTGTTGTGTGCTCTATGCCTCTTTCCTTTTACTCCCGAAGATCCTAATTGTGTAAAATAGGTGTATTCATTTCTTTCTTTTACCATCATGATGTCAGTGTTTGTTACATGAGTGCATGTGCTTTTGATTGCTCTTAAGATCTTCAATTTGTAGAGGTCATTATATATATGTATTCCTTTATGATTTGGTATATAGTAAATTAGCTTATTGTCTTAGATAATGAATTGCTCTAATCTTGAATGAAATGGTGATGTGATTTGGTACCAAAATCATGAATGAAATAGATGTATTTCTCTCTTTCTCCTTCTTTCTAGAAATTAAAACTATCTTCATCTTGTGTACTTAGGGCTTGTGTATGTCTTCTTGTGCTCAAAAGTATCACATTGTAGTAAAGTAAATGCAGTTGACTTATCATCCTGAAGTGTCTACTTTACAATCTCCAACACACTCAGGACATGTGACCTTTGGTGACATGTAGCAGTTAATCCCTATAGTGTGGCCAGGATTGGCTACCTGGTGTTGAGTTTTCATTGTGACAGTGATTTCCTTGACTTGCCTTTGTAATGTGTTGTGACGATGGGGCTTGCTCTTTTGAAATTTCTTATGGAAGGAATGACGTCTAAAATTCTCTTTTGTTTCTTTGATTTGTGACACTTGTCATGTTGTTGGTGTTGTTGACTTTCGAAATTGTCGGTATTTTCCATTAATTTATGTTGAGCTTGATAGTTTTATCTCTTTGTTTATTTTCTCTTTTGTTCTGGGTGGTCATTCTGAATGTTAGTATTAGTTGGCCCTCATGATGTGTTAAGTATTATTTCTATCATGTTCGCTTCAACCTCTAATCGTGTGTTAAGGTAGGACACCACGGAGAGTGGATCTAGGCATGTTGGGAAAACAAATAGTTTTGTGAGTAATTTAAGGAAACTATGTGCATTCTCTTTGATGAAACTCATTGTAATCTTTTATACCATAAGGTATATTAGGATGAAGCATGAAACTGAATTTAGTTGACTACGTTATATTCTGAGATAAAGTTAATATCATGCAGACTTTTTGTCCGTTGAGTGCGTGTGTTGGATGCAAAATTAAGGTATATAGTTATTATTATAATGATGCTAAGGAAGAGTTTTCATGTTTCTTTTGAAAAAGCAAGTGATGATGTTATATATTATGGTTTGTTGACTTCAGATAAGGAATTTAGTAGATGAATCATGTTCTGCGAGCTTATCTATGGTATGATGGTTTTGGAATAATTAATATATATGTTGTGACTAACGTGTTCTTGTTGATCTTGTTTTAGCCTTGTGACTTCCAGGAGTAAGTCAAACCTTAGGGGGGGAGAATGTAGTGCCCCTCCCTCGATTAGACTCCGTATAACTTAGTTTGAATTTGGTTGAATTCTTGGAGGTATATGTGACTGAATGTTACTCTCTTATGTGATGGTTTTTATCATGTCAATAATGCATTTTATCTTGAAGGATAGTTATATGTTAGATTATATGTGTATTTATTGATCTTAGTCTAACACATATTCTTCTATGTATGAGATATTTTTTGTGTTCTTCTTCTTGTATGAGTATGAGTCTATATGGGGTGTGAGGGGATGGTCTTCCATCACCCACTTCAGAGGGACACAGACTATCACGACTCTCCTCCACCAGTGTGCTTGTATATGTTAGATGTATGTATGCATGTATGTATGCTTTCTATGTAATGTAGCACTACAGGTACCGAGCATCAACTCGACCAGAATCTTCAGGTATGAGCGTGCTCTACATCCCAATGGTAAAGTGGAAAAAGGGAGATATAAGTCGGATCCCGTGGTGACATCGTTCCTATGGAATGAGTCCCCAGTCAAGTATCCTTGTGTCGTGTTTGTCTGGTCAAGTCAACCGTTAGCCCTGTTGTTCCTCCATGTTTTGATTTGTTGTATTTTATTACTCATGTGTGAAGTTTAATAATTATCTAATATTTTATAAAAGATTAGTCTTATGCTTTAATGAAACTTGAATGTTGTTAATTAATTAATTAATTAATTGAAATTGTGGAGCTTAAAAGAAATAAATTATTTAAACTAATTAATTAATTTGAAAGGAGTATTTATTAAGGAATTAAAAATATTTATTTTGTTATTTTAAAAGGGAAAAAAGTTATTTGTATTCTTTTATGCTTTTGGAAATTAAATTAAAAAAGGCAAAATAATATTTATTTTATTTAATTAATTAATGGCATGTGTGTGGGAGTTACAAGAAAATAAATAAAATTAATTAATGATTTTGATGTGTAGAATCTTGCATGTTTGGAGGTTACAATTGGAAAAGAGGTATATGACAGACTTATAAAGCACTAAGACGAGGGGGTGAATCAATGAAAAAATAATACCACTTTAAACACAGACCGGTAAAGACAGTTAACCAAATTACTAAATACTATGCATGCAATCCAAAGTGATATTAAAGCACCCACAACAAGTAAAACATCCAAAATAACACAAGTGTTTATACGTGGAAAACCCAACTGGGAAAAACCATGGTGAGATGGGACTCACAAGTTAACTATTTGCAGTAATAGGTAATTGACTGGTTAAGGTCTACAAAGTGCTCTGCTAGGAGCGAATCTTGTTGAAGATCCCAATGCCCCGTTAGGAGTTGTACCCTGTTAGGAGTAACCTCGATAGAGGATTTTGTTGGCTTGATGATGATTGTATTGGATGACTTCATGTGTTGTCATTGATGGCACATGTATACACACACATATGTTCACATTGTCCTAGCTATCTTAGATAAGACAAACCGGTATTACTCCTAAGTCTTTGTATTGCAAAATTGGTATTGTGTGCATAGAGAGGTCCAATAAGTTTTTAGGGTGTCTAAACCGTATATGTAGACAACCAGTAAATGAAGGAATGGCATGACACCAGCTTGGAGATTCAGCGAAGATGTTCAAAGAAGCAAATGGACGATAATCGGTTTATGTGTTGGAAGTGGTTAATTCTTAACCGGTATCGGTGTTCCAACCGGTATTCACTGATTGTGTGATGAGTTATCACCGGTCGTGATGAGTTATCCCTAATCGATAGATTTGGTGGCAATCTATGATGTGTTATGTTATATTGTCCAGATACACTACACCTAGGAAATTATGATGGAGTTCTTGAGCCAACATGAAATATAATATCTATATAATGACATTGTGTTGAACTATTTTTGTATAATGATGATGCAAGATATAGTTGATGTTACAAGTTTGAGTTGTTGTGAATTGCAAAAGTAAGTCGGTGATGCAGTATTGAATGAGCTAAAGAGGATCTATACCAGTAAGATGTGCTATTATTAGATCATCCCTACCTGTTGTTTTCTAATCACTACAACAATCAAATCACCTAGCAGGGTAAGCTCTAACAAGATTTTTGTACAAATCTTCTAACCAGGTGATCCATTAGTTTGGGTTTTGAAATCTTCTATCGAGGTTACTCCTAATAGGGCATTGGGATCTTTAACAGGATTTGCTCCTAGTAGAGCACTTTGTAGGCCTTAACTGATCAGTTGCCTATTACTGCAGATAGTTAACTTGTGAGTCCCATCTCACCATGGTTTTTGCCAGTTGGGTTTTCCACGTATAAACACTTGTGTTATGGTGGATGTTTTACTTATTGTGGATGCTTTAATATCATTTTATATTGCATGCATAGTAATTAGCAAGTTGGTTAACTGTCTTTGTCGGTCGATGTTTAAAGTGGTTTTTTTTTTGCTGTCACTGATTCACCCCCCTCTCAGTGCCTTATAAGTCTATCAATTGGTATCAGAGCCTAACTTCCTTAAGGCTTAATCGCTTGGAAGGAAAACCTAAAGCCACCATGGGGGATATGAGCTACTTAGAGATGGATAGAGTTCTTGATGCTACCAAGGAAGAGCTTGAAACCCTAAGGGTCGGATTTAAATCTTCTCAAGTCAAAAGGAGAGAATTGACTAAGCAACTATTGGAGATATCTGATAATAGTTCTTCAGTTGAGGCTAACATTGATGCATTGGCTGAAGAAGTTGAAAAATTGAATGGTGAAAAGCTAAATCTAAGGAGAGAGCTTGAAGCCCTAAACATTCACATGAGCCAAGAGATTGAAGCTAGTGTTGGCATTTGCATGAAGATTGCATTAATGATTTGTTATATTGTCATTGATTTCAATTAATCGGTAATGATGTTGTTGTAATGTTGTTTTGTAACTAGTAGGAAGAGCTAGTGAAAGGAATTCGTAACCAGTAGGTTAGTTTGTGGAGTGAACCGATATTGCTACGTATTGGAGAATTGAACTGGTAAACCCTACCTGTTGTTTTGATAAACCCTAACTGATTAAGTTTAGTAAATTGGTTATATTGGTTTATGATATGATGATGAGCGATAATGATTATGACACGTATGCATATTGTATGAAGAGAGTTTCAAAGTGATTTTGGTGTGTTGAGGTAACGGTTTTTTGTCTTGGGAATGGGAAAGTATACTGCATATAATGCAAAGTGCGTGATGAGTTACTAAGTTCGATGAAGCGGTGATCAAGGAGTGATCAAGGATTTCTTGAATGATGTGTAGAGATTGTTATGTAATCCAACGGTCATGCTTGAACTGACTTGTTTGTAATCTCTATGAGAATTAACTTTTTGTTGTGTTACTGACCTAGTTGATTTGTTTATAAGGTTGATGAGTTGTTTTAATTTGTGTGTGTTGGCAAAGTTGAATTGAGGGTGTGGTTGCTGAACCAGATGTTGTGTCTGTAGTTTGAGTAAAGGCAGATAGGAGCATGAAAAGGATTTGAACAAGCAAGTGAAGTTCTATTCAAATAGATCAGCAAACTCCTATTGTTTTCTAACAATTACAACAGTTAAATCCCCTAACCAGGTAAGCTCTAACAAGCTTGGTGTTATTCAAATCCTCTAACAAGGTGATCCATTAGCTTGGATTCTAAATCCTTTACAAAGGTTACTCCTCACAAGGTATTGCTTCTAACAATGCATTATAGTCAATCCCTTAACTGGGTGGTTCCTAGTAGGATCAGTTCTTAACAGTACTTTTTGTAAAAGCTTTAACAGGCTTGGCTCCTAATAGGGCGAACTTCAGAAGAGTTCAGATAGTTATCTTGTGAGTCTCATCTCACTGCGGTTTTTCCCATTTGGGTTTCCACGTGAAAAATATTTTTTCAATTGGTGAATGTTTTTGTGGTTATGTTTCATTATGGTTGATTTTCTTAACTACTTAATCCACTTTGATAAGTCATAATAACCGGAAACAATATGAAGTTTTACTTATATCAGTAAAAGTATTTGGATGTTTGTAAGTTACAAGTTGATTACTATTATTTGTTGTAATAGTCAATCGGTTTAGCTTGACAATTTTTATCTTGACAGAGATATTGCATTGATAGTTCTAAGTTTACTTTGAGAGATTGTTTTTGAGATTTGTGAAGTTTTATCAGTTTTTCTATCTACTAATTCACCCCCCCCTCTCAGTAGTTGACCAGATCCTTGTTCTTTCATCATACCATCAGATAGAAGGGTAGTTGAAGACCTAATCAAAGAGAGACATCATGAGATTTTGAAAATCAAGCAAGAGAATGCAACTTTGCATGAACATTGGCATGAAGAGAAGGAAGAGAAGGAGGTTTTGTAGCTCGATCTTGAAATGGCAACATCCCTAAGAGAGACTCTGACAAAAGACAATGAATATCTTACCAAAGAGCTCACTGAGGCTAATCGAATGCTTGAAAAGTTCAATAAGACTTCTTCTATGCTAGATGAGAAGATCCAATCTTAGAGGATGAAAGGTGACACATCGGGACTAGGTTTCAATACATATGAGAAAGGAGAATCTTCCAGTACCAAGAGCAACATGCATGGAGGTAATACTACTCCTAAGGCTAAAAAGCCTATTGGTAAGAAGGTTTTCAAACCTATTTGCTTTAACTGTCTCAAACCTTCATACTGCTAATGTGTGTAGAAGCAGACCTAATGAGAACACAAGCTCTAATACTAGTTCTAGATATGTGTCTACAAGATTTAAAGGTTGTTGTTACACATGCAACATGTATGTATATAGATCAGTTGAATGCAGATATGGAGCAAAGAATCTAGAACCTCACATGAATCCAAGACCTAATGGTGACTGGAGAAGAACCTACGACCACTGGGGAAACATGAACTGGCACAAACCATATGTCAACTGGTTTAGTCCATATGAAATGGAAAAGGTGACTAATGTGATTTGCACCATTTGTAATAATTATGGTCATGTGGCTATGAACTATAGAAAGAGAACTGGAAGAGGCAATGGATGACCATGGAGAGCATATGGGATGACCTTCTATTATTGTCATAAACCGAGACACATGGAAAAGTTATGTAGAACCAGAAAGAACAAATTGGTTAACCATTTTGTATATTTGAAAGGCAAGCATAAGGTAAATGTTGAGGAAACCAGAGAGGAGATGAACAAAATCTGGAAGAAGAAGAGTGAGGACAAGCCTACAGAAGAACCTAATCCTTCACCTAGTGTGGAGAATCCTACACCAGTGAATTAAGCCTTTCAACAGACCTAAGGGGAGCATAGTGATAAATCTACTTTCGGACCCCTTGAAGAATGTGTGGTAAGAGAGTTTTGCATTTTGAGTTGTTTTGTGGTAATTCTTGATATCATTGTCTATCGGTTTTTCAAAAGATTGTCAACCAGTAATATACCTTTCAGCATTGGGAAGTTTTGTTAAGCGATATATTAGGGTTTTTTACCCTATCGGTTGTGCATTTAATGCAGTAGGTAAGTTTATAAAAGTGAGTTTTACAAAGTTATTCTTACCCTAATTGCATTTGAAGAAGAGTTCTTGAGTGCCTGCAGAGTGAAAAAGAGAATTGCTAGCTGATTGTAGATGGATTTGTGTTGTGGATATATAGTCAAATTGAATTCAAAGATTGGAGAAGGCGAAATGGGTGTGTAATTGAGAGAGA
Source organism: Cryptomeria japonica (assembly GCF_030272615.1). NCBI lineage: Eukaryota > Viridiplantae > Streptophyta > Pinopsida > Cupressales > Cupressaceae > Cryptomeria > Cryptomeria japonica. The sequence goes on along the minus strand of NC_081405.1, from coordinate 539,042,054 downwards.
AACCAAAAACCCTACCAACACAAAGAGAATAAGGTATTCCCTTGATTAATCACTCTCAAATCTAGTTTATCTAGAATGACATCATCATCTAAGAAAGTAGAGAGATTTATGATCACTTCTGAACCTATGGAGACTATGGAGTGTGATAAAATAGTATCATACAATGCTTTGTCTCAAGTACCTGGCAATGTTATGATAAAAGGTGATTTATCCAGTTTTATTGACTGCAAAATTGAGGATTTAGGATCATTATCAATTTATTCTCAACTCAAATCCTTGTGTGATAAAAGCGAAAAAATCAAACTCAAGTACATTAGGGTTTATGAAAAAGGTTTTCATAATGCGACATATTTCCTTGAAGTTTTTGAAGAGGAACATGTTAGGATAATTCTTAGTCGTGTGCATGGATAGAATATTTATCTTCATAGGTCGTACACAATTATGAAGGAAGCAATTCATGTTGTGACTGGTTTTTGGCAAATCAGTGAAGTTCCAAAGCTGAGGAAAATTTCAAAAGGGACCGTGACTACATTGACTTAGACCACCTCTGACAGTCGTGTGTTTTCAGTTAACAACATTAAAGACCCAACAACTAGACTTGCAACTATGGTTATTGGTTATAGGATATTTTATTCTAGTAGAATGAACAATGTGCCATCTGATACTATGCATACAACTTACATGATGATTGTTGAGAATGCAGATTATGACTTATGCGAGGCAATAAGGAGCCAATTGATGTTGAACCTGCAATCAATTAAGAAAGGCAGTAGTCAAAAGTTCAAATTTGGTCAACTATTTATTGGTCTATTCTTCTATTTTCAGAATTTCCTATCGAGAATCGGTGATATTCAATGGTCGAAGGACATACCGGTAATTGCTCAAATCAAGAACAACATTAAGGCTGTAAAGAACACATTTCCTATTGCTATGAATGGATATTTCAATGAATTTCAAAAGAAGATGAGCATGAGAATGAGACTACCTAAAGATATGGTGGAACACTTTTGTAAAAGACATCTGTTTCACAGTCACCACAAACTTGTGTCTCATGGAAGCCATTGAACCCAGGGAAGATGAAATGGAAGATATGAGCTATGAAGTCAATTATGATTTCTTAATCGGTTATGCCAATAATATTTTGGCATCTCCAATGGATAAGAAGAAGAAAAGACTCGGAACATTCGAGGAGAAAACTGCACCTACTCAAACCAGTAGTGCTCAATCCAGTAGTGCTAAAGGTAAGAAGAAAAAGGTTGAGCAAGCACCTTCATTATCAACAAGTACAAGAGTAACAAGAAGTGTACAATTCAAGAAGGAACTGACACCCAAAGTGTATGTAAAGAAACAAACTGCAACGAAGAAGAGAGGTAGACAACTTATTCTTGAAGCAAAATCTGAAGATACTAATACTGAAGATGAGCGAAAGAAGTTGAAAGCAACTGGTAAGAAGGCCAAATCAGTAGGAGAAATGTCAAAGGCAAGTACTCCAATTAATGTTATATCATTCAAACCTGTGACTGATTTTGAGAGGACATTAAAGGCATTAGAGAGGAAAAGGTTTGATAATGTAAAATAATATTTTAATTCTTTTGATGATGGATAGAAGCAACAAGTTGTTCAAGAGGTAATTAATCATTTGTGCCAATTCAATCGGTTACCTCAGGATATTGAAAAGGATGTCTCTGATTCTTTGTATTCTATTCTTGTAAATTTGTGGAAAGTGGTTGTTGATCAAGACCAAGAAATTATTGATAGAATTTTCATTCAATATTTTTCTGATTTATCTAGAGATGAATTGTTAACATTACTTGATAAATTAAAAGGACAATTTCATTCTAAGGCAAGAAGATTGAAGTTATTAGTTGGAAAGGTACAATCTGTTGAAAATTATACCCACAGAATTGCTAAAGACAATCATAGGAAGCATGAGCAATTCAAATCACAAACAAAGACTCTACCTAAGTTAAATGCTGAAGAGAATATTGCACCAGATAAGGATGATACAACATCTCCACTAGTTATTTTCTTTGTTGATAAAATTGATGAAATTATGGACACCATTGATACAACTGGAAATATTATTGAACCACTTAAGAAATCTGTACTACATCTGGTCATTTTTTATTTACAAAAAGCATCTGATGTATTGGTTAAAGAATCTAGTGTGGTTGTTCCACCACCACCAAAGAAAGAACAACAAGTTGATATGAAACTCCCACAAGTTACTACAGTTTCACATGAGAAACAAAATGAGGTAGAGAAAGAGAAACCTGAGAAAGAGGTTGAAGTGAAAGAACCTAAAAAGAAAAAGGATAAAGAGAAAGAGAAAACAAAGGAAAAGATAGAAGAGAAATCAAATGAAAAGGAAAAAGCAAAGGCAATACAACAAATTGATGATGAGTATGACTCAATAGGCATCAAAGGGCCTATAGATGTAGCAAATATGAGTGCATCTAAACTCATGGAGATTGCCTCTATGATGCAATCTCGAGCTCAAAAGAAAAGATTGAAAGAGCAGAGGAAGGAAGTAGAAACCATTCAAACTGTCATTGTAATTTTGTCAAGTCTTCTACCAGAGACTGACACTGGAAATTTGACAACCCCTATCAGTAAGCTTGGCCAGTTGGTTGTTGATGCTTCTAACCAACTGAAGTCTCTTGAAGAAGTTGCTCAAACTTTAACTGAGAAGAATTACATAAAGAAGAGGGGAGAGAAACTTGTGTCAAATATTGAGAAAGGGAAGATTGCGTTATCTGTCAACAAAGATATTTTAAGGAATGGTATTGAGAATGGAGGAAGGATAGTGGCCTATACCTCTAAAATTTCATTTTTCTTTTCTGATTTGAAGAAGAAACAAGAAGAGATAGAATAAGAACTAGAAATGATATGTACTACTTGCATACCTTTGCAGGATTCAACCTTAAGCGTTTGGCAAGACAGTTGATGTTCTGCAACATCAGTTAGATGTTTATGATGATGAATAGGTTAAGTGCCTGAGATCTTTGAAAGAACTCAAGAACCAGTTGAGACCGAAAGTGGACATCTTACAACGGGCATACAGAGACGCAGAAGTGGTTCTGTCAACCCCTAAAATGAGCATAGTAGATTTTATGGAAGAATCGGCTGCACAAGTTGTGACAAGCATTGAGATCACTAAGACATTACTAGAAACATGGGATAATGATTTTACTCAGATGAAGATTTCTTTCAGTGATATTTTCTTGAAAATTTCTATGAACACTCCTTGAAAAGACTCTTATATGTAGTTTTTGATGCAAATTTTGATGTAACATATATGTATTTTACTTTTTAACTTGGCATTGTTGTCAAAGGGGGAATAGAAATATGTATGTATTGTGAAATTTTTTGTATGTATAGAAATTTATTGCTAAGGGGGAGTATTTATAAAAATATGTTTGTACAATTTTTTGTAAGCACACTTAGTTGTAAAGCTATAAAATTTTCTAAGTGTTGCCATCAATGCCAAAGGGGGAGATTGTTGGCTTGATGATGATTGTAATGGATGACTTCATGTGTTGTCATTAATGGCACATGTATACACACACATATGTTTGCATTGTCTTAGTTATCTTAGATAAGACTAACCAGTATTACTCCTAAGTCTTTGTATTGCAAAACCGGTATTATGTGCATAGAGAGGTCCAATCAGTTTTTAGGGTGTCTAACCGGTATATGTAGACAACCGACAAATGTAGGAATAACATGACACCAGCTTGGAGATTCAATGGCGATCTTCAAAGAAGCAAATGGAGGACAATTGGTTTATGTGTTGGAAGTGGTTAACTCTTAATCGATATCGGTGGTCCAACCAGTATTCACTGATTGTGTGATGAGTTATCCCTGACTGACAGATTTGGCGGCAATCTGTGATGTGTTATGTTAGATTATCTAGATACACTGCACCTAGGAAATTGTGATGGAGATCCTGAGTCGACATGAAATCTAATGTCTATATAATGACATTGCGTTGAACTATTTTTGTATAATGATGATGCAAGATATAGTTGATGTTACAAGTTCGAGTTGTTACAAATTGCAGAAGTAAGTCGATGATGCAATATTGAATGAGCTGAAGAGGATCTATACCAACAAGATGTGTTATTATTAGATCATCCCTACCCATTGTTTTCTAATCACTACAATAGTCAAATCCCCTAGCAGGGCAAGCTCTAACAAAATTTTTGTACAAATCCTCTAACCGGGTGATCCATTAGTTTGGGTTTTGAAATCCTCTATCGAGGTTACTCCTAACAGGGTACTACCTTTAACAGGGTACAACTCCTAATAGGGCATGGAGATCTTTACAAGGATTCACTCCTAGCAGAGCACTTTGTAGGCCTTAATCGGTCAGTTACCTATTATTGCAAATAGTTAACTTGTGAGTCCCATCTCACTGTGGTTTTTCCTAGTTGGGTTTTCCATGTATAAATACATGTTATGGTGGATGTTTTACTTATTGTGGATGCTTTAATATCATTTTGGATTGCATGCATAGTAATTAGCAAGTTGGTTAATTGTCTTTGTTGGTCGGTGTTTAAAGTGGTTTTGTTTTTACTGTCACTGATTCACCCCCCTCTTAGTGCTTTATAAGTCTATCAGATTTCAAAACCCAAACTAATGGATCACCTGGTTAGAGGATTTGTACAAAAAGCTTGTTAGAGCTCACCCTGCTAGGGTATTTTACTGTTGTAGTGATTAGAAAACAATAGGTAGGGATGATCTAATAATAGCACATCTTGTTGGTATAGATCCTCTTCAAATCACTCAATATTGCATCACCGACTTACTTCTGCAATTCGCAACAACTAGAACTTATAACATTAACTATATCTCGCATCATACAAAAATAGTTCATCACAATGTCATTATATAGACATTAGTTTCATGTTGGCTCAGGAACTCCATCACAATTCCTAGGTACAGTGTATTTGGACAATCTCATATAAAACATCACAAATTTCCACCAAATGTATCGGTTAGGGATAACTCATCACAACTGGTGATAACTCATCACAAAATCAGTGAGTACTTGTTGGAACACCAATACTGGTTAAGAGTTAACCTCATCAAACACATAAACCAATTTTCCTCCATTTGCTTCCTTATTGATCTCCGTTGAATCTCCAAGTTGGAATCATACCATTCCAATATATACCAGTTGTCTACATATACCGGTTAGACACCCTCAAAACTGATTGGACTTCTTTATGCATATAATACCGGTTATGCAATACAAATACTTAGGAGCAATACCAGTTTGTCTTGACTAAGATGACTAAGACAATGTGAACATATGTGTGTGTATACATGTGTCGTCAATGACAACACATAAAGTCATCCATTACAATCATCATCAAACCAACAATCTCCCCCTTTGGCATTGATGGCAACACTTAGAAAATTTTATAACTTTACAACAAAGTGTGCTTACAAAAATTGTACAAACATATTTCTATATCTACTCCCCAAATACATACAAAATTTTTACAACACATACATATTTCTACTCCCACTTTGACAACAATGCCAAATTGAAAAGTAAAATACATATATATATTAGATCCAAATTTGCATCAAAAACTACATATAAGAGTCTTTTCAAGGAGTGTTCACTACGATTTTCAAGAAAATATCACTGAAAGAAATCTTCATCTGAGTAAAATCATTATCCCATGTTTCCAGTAATGTCTCAATGATCTCAATGTTTGTCATAACTTGTGCAGCAAATGCTTCCATAGCATTTGTTGGCAATATGGAGGAATTGATTATGTGTTACATTTATGTTTTGTCATTGATGTCAATAATAGTTGTTATGGTTTGTTACCAGTAGAAGATCTTGTGTTACCGATAAGGGTTTAAGGTTTTACTGACAGAGTTTTTACTGAGAATCTCTGACAGGATGCACAAGTGGTGTTAGTGTGGCTTCTAGATGGAATTCAAGATGCAGAAGGTGATCCTTGATCATGGCTCGACTGATTGGAGACATCGCTTTGGCATGGTGGACCCAGTTTAGGTCTAGTACCTATCTAGGTTATGGACCAATATCATGTTAACATGTTCTCTAGACGTTACTGGGATGATTTATTGATTGGTTAATGTTGTTTTGGTCTAAAGCTGACATGGCATATCATTGTAATATGGATGTATGTAATGATCTTATTGTAATATCTTTTAGGTGGCTGACCTAATTGGTTTAGGCCTTAGGGTTTGTATAAATTGATGTAAGATCTCAATGTAGATCAAGGGGTATGGGAATGAAAATATATGTCATAGTCATGGAATGAAATATCATATGCGAAGGAGACTTGGTCGATCATAGGTGATCGAATTGGGTTTAAGTAAGAGGTCAAAGGCCTCTGGTATTGAGCTTAACCGAGACTGTAATCAGGCATGATAGATGCTATCTCTGGCAGTTCATTCTTCTAGATTGTTGTCCAATTATCTTGAGGTGGTTATAACCTCTCTATAGTCAATGAGATTCCTTTGTAATGAGCAGTACGCTCTTGGCAATGTGCCTTCCTGCATGTGCAGGCCCCTTATTGTATCACATACTTTCTGCGGAAGTATCATCTGACTGTGGGTAGGCTTCCCATCGTGGTTTTTCCCTTTACCGAATTTTCCACATACAAATCATGGTGTTATGTGGTATGGTTGCATTGTGTTAATTCTTTGTTTAATTCTTAAGTTTTATTGCTTACCGGTATCTATTTCTGCTATTCCGGTATTCAATATTTATGAGCTCCGGTTAAAGGTTATAAAGTAGTTTGATTAGGCAACTATTTTCAGAAGAGAAATCCCTAAGCTTGATGGAAACAAATATGGGATATGGATAATTCAAATGGAGACTCATCTTAGATGTCTTGGCAAGGATATTTGGGAGATCACTGAGAAAGGATATACACCTTATAATTCGACATCTGGCAATCCTGCTCCTGTAGACTTGGACAAGAATATTGAAAATGATTGTAGAGCTAGAGAAGCCCTCTTGTGTGCACTTACTAATCAGGAAATCATGGGATTGACTAATAAATCATCTGCAAAGGTAATGTGGGATAAATTGCAAACTTTGAATGAAGGTGATCCTACTATCAAAATTGCTAAACTTGATGGTTACCGGGTAAGATATGAGAACTTGAAGATGGAAGATAATGAAAGAATTGCTACATTTGTGGAAAGAGTAAATGAGATTGTCATGGGAATTCAATGTTGTGGAGGATCTCTGAGTGAAGATGAAACAGTTTCTAAAGTCTTGAGAGCCCTTCCACCGGCTTACAAGATGAAGGAATCTACAATTAATGAATTGAGAACAATGGCAAACACTTCACTTAACAGAGACATTCTGATTGGGAAATTATCTGCTTTTGAGCTTGAATAATTTGGACCCTTTGGAGCTGCATAGTTTGAACCTGCTTTTCATGCATCATCATCTACCGACAAAAGTGATTGGAAAGCCCTATATGCAAAAGAATTGGAAGATATGAGGAAAGAGGATGAATAATTTGAGCAACTTGATGCCTTATTTGCTAGAAGAGTACCTAAAGGACTGACAGAAAGTAAGTATGAAGGAAAAGAACCTTTAAATGTCTTGCATGTAATAAGATTGGTCATTTTGCATCTAGATGTCCGGAAACGAATGAAAGATTTGAAGAAAGAGTTAAGAAATCATTTAAGCCTAATCAGAATAGATATAGATTCAATAAAAGAAAACAATGCTACATAGCGGATGAGGAAGGAGTAAGTGATGACTCTGAGGATGAACTGATAGTAGACTCTACTAGTGGATCAGACAATGGAAAGGAATGGGTGTTCTATGCCTTAAAGGAAGATGAACTGGAATAGGATATCAAGAATGAAGAAAAGGCCCTGGCAGCAAAAGTTGAAGACAAGGATGAATGGGTAATTGATAGTGGATTCTCACATCATATGACTAGAGATAAAAGAAATTTTTTTTCCCTGTAAGATTACAATAACGGTCAAATCAGATTTGGGGATGACAAAGCATGTATGATCAAATCTAGAGGTACTATTTCTCTATATGGCAAGCATAATACTGATAATTTCTATTATGTAGAAGGTTTAAAAAATAATCTTTTAAGTGTTGGTAAATTGGTGGACAAGGGATTCCAACTTCAGTTTAAAGATAGAAAATTCAAAATCATTAACAAATTTGGTTTGGAGATTTCAACCGGTACTCAGATTGGAGGTGATATCTTTCACTTGAACATTGCTAATAAGACATGTTTGATTTCTCATATTGATGAGAGTTGGTTATGGTATAAGAGGTTGTGTCATTTTAATTTTGATTGTATTGTTAAGATCAATTCAACAAAGGTAGTTAGAGATATACCTAAGATTATAAAGCCTCATAATCCGATATGTAAGGAATGTCAACTGGGAAAGAAAGTTAGAACTTCTTTTAAAATCATACATGATAAATCTAATGATGTGCTTGATTTGATTCATATTGAATTATGTGGTCCAACAAGGACCTGAAGCTTTCAAGGTGATAGGTATTTCATGTTGATAATTGATGACTAATCTAGAATGATGTGGGTGACTTTTCTAAGGGAGAAGTTTGAAGCTTTTGAGAAATTCAAGATCTTTAAAGCAAAGGTGGAAACAGAAACTGGATTGAAAATCAAATATCTGAGATCAGATCAAGGCAGCGAGTTCACTTCTCATGAATTTAATAGTTATTGTGAGACAAATGGAATTAGGAGACAATTATATGCACCCGGACTCCTTAGCAGAATGGAGTAGTGGAAAGGAAGAATAGAACCATTTTGGATGTAGCAAGAACCATGATGATGGAAGCCAAATTGCCTCACATCTACCATAGAGAAGTAGTGAGTACAACAGTCTACACATTCAACAAAGTTCATATCAAAGGTGAAACCGGTAAGATCCCTTATGAATTATGGCTTGGACATACACCTACTGTTAAATATTTCAGAATTTTTGGAAGTAAATGCTATATCAAAAGGGATGATTCAATTGGGAAGTTTGATCCTAGATGTGATGAAGGGATATTTCTTGGATACTCAATTCAGAGAAAAGCATATAGATTTTATAACAAAAGATTGTAGAAAATTGTGGAGAGCGCAAATGTGAAAGTGGATGAGCAATACAGAAATCAATCTATATCATATGACAGGGAACCGGCAGTGGAAATGATCATAACTGAACCAGTAGTGCCTCAACCGGTACAAGACATTGAGACAATTACATCAACACAATCAAAAAATTCAACTGTGACTGATGATCATAATAGTGAACCCAAAGTTCAGAAGACACCAAGGTATGTAAAATTAAATCATTCTGAAGATCAAATCATTGGAGATAGGAACAAGGGAGTTATGACAAGAAGAAGACTAGAAAATGAAGAGGTATGTCTTATTTCTCAAATTGAACTGAAATCTGTTATTGAATCTTGTAAAGATAAACATTGGTTAAAGGCTATGGAAGATGAATTAGATTAGATAGAGAAGAATGAGACTTGGACTTTAGTTCCCCGACCTAGAAATAAGAATGTTATTGGAACTAATTGGTTTTTTAGAAATAAACTAAATGAGGATGGTCAATTTGTAAGAAACAAGGCTAGATTGGTTTGTAAAGGATATTCTCAAATGGAAGGAATTGATTATGGTGAGACATTTGCACCTATAGCTAGAATTCAAGTTGTTAGACTATTTCTTGCCTATGCAGCATATAAGAATTATAAGGTCTATCAAATGGATGTTAAATGTGCATTCTTGAATGGTGAACTTGAGGAAGAGGTATATATTGAGCAGCCTGATGGATTTTCACTCACAGATGATAAAGATATGGTTTATAGGTTAAGGAAAACATTATATGGATTAAAACAAGCTCCTAGAGCTTGGTATGCAAGGTTGGATAAATATCTTTTGAAGCTTGGTTTTACTAAAGGTAGTGTTGACAGTAATTTATATTATAAGATCATTGATGATGATATTCTGATTATTGAAGTACTTGTTGATGATATCATTTTTGGAGGTGAAGATAAACTGTGCATTGAATTCTCTAATAATATGAAGAATAAATTTGAAATGTCCATGATTGGTGAGATGAGATTTTTCTTAGGTTTGCAGATTACTCAAACTAACAAAGGAATCTTTATCTTTCAAACTAAGTATCTAAGGGAATTGTTGAAGAATTTTGGTATGGATAATTCCAAACCGACAAGTACTCCTATGGTGACAAGTGAGAAATTATCTATCAAAGACACATCTACACCAATAAATTCGACAAGGTATAAGTCTATGATTGGTGGCTTGTTATATCTAACTTAGACTAGACCAGATATTATGAATGCAATAAGTATTGTTTCAAGATATCAAAGTAATCCTAAAGAAAATCATGAATGTGTAGTAAAGAGGATATTCCGATATTTGCAAGGAACAATAGAATATGGCTTATGGTATTTTAGAGATGATAACTTTACGTTATGTGCATATACAGATTCAGAGTGGGCAAGAGATACTGATGACAGAAAGAGCACTTTTGGTGGAGCTTTCTTTCTTGGAAAGAAATTGGTTTCATGGATCAGCAAAAAATAGTCATGCATTTCTTTATCTACTACAGAAGCTGAATATGTTGCAGCAACAACTAATTGCACTCAAGTCTTATGGATGAAGCAAATGTTGAAGGATATCATGGTGAACTGTAGTGAACCTGTAGTTATCTATTGTGATAACTCTACAACTATTGACATGTCTAAGAATCGGGTATTTCACTCTAAGACTAAGCATATTTCAATAAAATATAATTTTCTGAAGGACAAGGTGGAAGAAAAGGAAGTCAAGTTAGTTTATGTGAACACTAAAGAGAAGATTGTAGATTTATTCACTAAACCACTGTCTAAGGAATCATTTGAGTATTTGAGAGACAGGCTAGGGGTATCTACCCCTCCGACAAAAACTTAATTGATGGAGCAATGCATCAGTCCGGTATGCATCATCAACTTTATCCTTTGCTCCGAGTTGATGTAGTGGTGCTACTACTTAGGGGGAGTAGTCAACTTTGAGATTCACAAAATTTTGATATCTATGTCATATCTTTGGCATTGATGTCAAAGGGGGAGAGAGTTATATGTGAAAAACAATGTTTATGGGAGAAAAATTCAGATCAGTTTCAGATTGGATTGCACTCCTCAAGGGTAGTTGCTGGTATTTTTTCAGCTTTTCATTGTTATATCTTCTATTAGAAATGTTTGGCACTTCTTGGCACTTAGATGTTTTCTTTTTCAAATCTAGTGTTGCCATCAATGCCAAATGGGGAGTGATGTCATGGAAATGGGGACAAGGCAACAACAAAGTTCAATGTTAATAAGTTAGTTTCAACCATAAAAACAAAACAAAGAACTAAAAACCATTCCAAACATATCAAGAGAGATTTCAAAAAGCATGAAAGAAGTTTAACAAAATAAAAGAAAGGAGAAGAGCCTCCCTAAGATGCTTCCATGATGCCTTTTGATGCTTCTCCCTTGTTTCTCTCCTCTCCAAGTCCCAAATGAGTGTAGCTCTCAGCTTTTAGCACTAGCCATGGATGCCATATGGAGATTCAAGATGGTTGAATATGATAAGCAAATACTATGCAAGAGTAGATAGTGATGCTATGAAAAAGCTCTATGCTAATGCCAGTATAACAACAATACTCTAAAATGCTTCTTTTTGCTTGAGGAGAAGGGTTCTATTTATAGAAGAAATGGGGAAATGAAGGGTTAAGATTGAATGGTTTAATCAAGGGCCAAGTTTGAAAGTTGGGGATCCATGTGCACAATTGGCACCAATAAAATGGTGACAAGTGTCAACATAGGATTGGGTTGAGAGAAGAGGTTGGAGGCATTAAAGGCCTGAGAAGACCTCATGGTTATCTAGAAGGTAAGGGTCAAGTCTAAATTAAGATTACCCATTGGATTAAGAGTTAATCCAAGGATAAACCTTTGTGCAAATGATTAAGAGATAATCATGGTCAAAGCATTAAAGGCTTGATGAGACCTTTGGGTTGGGTAGAGGTTGAGTCAAAACAAATGTTTTAACCATGTGGGAGGGTTTGAGGTAACCATTAATGGTTATTGGAGACTTTGGGGATTAAGTGGTTGAAGGTTGAAAGCCTTCAATGGTTATCAAAGACTTTGAGGGTTAATTTGTTGAACACACAAAGCATTAATTGCTTTTCAAAGACTTTGGAGTCTTTGAGAAGTGACTCCAATTTGCTTAGGAATGTGACAATATTTAGGGGATGGATTAGGCTAATTAGGAAGGGTTTAGAAGAATCTAGAAGGGGTTTAGGCATACAAGTGGATTTTGTAGGAAAATGCAAGTGGGAGAAATTTTGGTATTTTTAATTAAAATAAAATCATTTATTTCAATTAAATGGTGTAATTTGCATTTGGATAAATATTCAAATAAATATTAATTTATTTAAATGAGAAAAATGAAGATAAAGCATTAAAATGCTTGAAGACTTTGAGGGAAACCATTAAAGGCTTGAAGACTTTAAGGAAAACCATTAAAGTCTTAAGAAGATTATAGAAGGAAGCCATCAAGTTTGAAGACTTTAAAGCCATCAAGTTTGAATACTTTAAGGGAAACCATTAAAGGTTTCAAGTGGGTGAGGATAAATAGGATTTTAAATAAATAATTTATTTAAAATAGTTGTGCAACTTGCTTTTGTAGGAAAATACAAGTGGGTGGAGGATAAAGGTGATTTAAATAAATTATTTATTTAAAATAATTGTGCAACTTGTATTTGTAGGAAAATGAAAGTGGGTGGAGGATAAAGGTGATTTTAAATAAATGATTTATTTATTTAAATGTGAGAGGTGGGATTTTGGGGGTTTTAAATAAATATTAATTTATTTAAATGTGAGAGAAGATTTAATTAAATAAATATGATTTATTTATTTAATTAATGGTCTGAATTTGGTTAAGTGAATTAAATCAAATAAATTGAATAATTTATTTAATTAATAGGAGAATAGGGTTAAGATGAATTAATTAAATATTAATTTAATTAATTATTAATTGATGGTTAAATAATCAAATAAATACTAAGTATTCATTTAATTAAGTGGACAGATTTATGTGACTACAGGGAGATTGTTGGCAATATAGAGGAATTGATTATGTGTTACATTGATTTTTTGTCATTGATGTCAACACTAGTTGTTATGGTTGGTTACCGATAGGTAGATTTTGGTTACTGGTAGACGATCTTGTGTTACCAGTAAGGTTTTAAGGTTTTACTGGTAGAGCTTTTATTGAGAATCTTTGATAGGATGCACAAGTGGTGTTAGTGCGGCTTCTAGATGGTATTCAGGATGCAGAAGGTGATCCTTGATCATGGTTTGACTGATTGGAGACATCGCTTTGGTGTGGTGGACCTAGTTTAGGTCTGGTACCTATCTAGGTTATGGACTGGTATCATGTTAACGTGTTCTCTACACATTACCAGGATGATTTAAGGATTGGTTAATGTTGTTTTGATCTAAAGCCAACATGGAAAATCATTGCAATATGTATGTATGTAATGATCTTATTGTAATATCTTTTAAGTGGCCGACCTAATTGGTTTAGGCCTTAGGGTTTGTATAAATTGATGTAAGATCTCAATGTAGATCAAGGGGTATGGGAATGAAATATATGTCATGGTCGTGGAATGAAATATCATATGCAAAGGAGACTTGGTCAATCATAGGTGATCGAATTGGGTTTAAGTGAGACGTTAAAGGCCTCCAGTATCAGGCATGGTAGATGCTATCTCTGGCAGTTCATTCTTCTAGATTATTGTCCAATTATCTTGAGATGGTTATAACATCTCTGTAGTCAGTGAGACTCCTTTGTAATGAGAAGTACACTCTAGGAAGTGTACCTTCCTGTAAAGCGGAAAATCTCGATCGAACCCTAGTCGCTCTCCCCTCTTCCAACTCCAAGGAGAGAGAAGGGAGATTCACTAGGGTTGATGGTTTTCACTTAAGGGAGAAACTTTACATTCAAAAGAGGGGTTGAAACCCACAAGATCCAATCCCACGCAATGCAAGATTGGATTCTATATGAGTTTCAAGGGTTGTGATAGCAAGGATACCCTCTTTTGTAAAGAATGTAGATGGAAAGATTGAACTAGGAATGCATAGAAAGTAACAAAGATTCGCTTATAAACTGAGATAGGGATATGATATGAAGCTGGGGACCTGGAATTAGCAGTAAAATGTCGATACGGCGTTGTCCTGCAAATTTGAGCAAAAGTTGTCAGGACGACGGCGCCCGACGTGCACACGGTCCTCCGAAAAATCTGCGAAACGAAGGGGGATCTGTTCGTCTCTGCACAAGGATTCCAGATCTTCAATTTCAGCCGCGTACCTGCAACCTACACACAAAAAAGCGAAGACGATTGGGGGGTTAGGGATTAGGGGTTTGCCTTTAGGTCAAACCCCGGTTTTGGAATTAACCAAGAAATGAGAAATTGCTGTAAATGTCAATGTATGTAATGTAAAACAAGTACTAATACCTTGTTGTAAGGATGTTTGTATCCTTATGTGCGAAGGTATAGATGTTGTTGTTTGTTGTATGTTGTATGTTGTATGTAGCATGTAGTATGTGATCTCCTCAATGGTTGAATCCTTGTCTTGAATGCAACACTTAGCCTTGAATGGAGACTTGAAATGATCAATTGCTTGAAAGAATGCTTGAATGCTTGAATGCTTGAGTATAGTTTCCATGCTTTTTCCATCATATCGAATGAAAGAGGAAAATGTAGTTTATATACTTGTCAATTAGGGCTGATAGACTGATTTTCCCGACCTTAGGCCGACCAGGAAAGTTTATTTTCCAAATTGCAAACAAAAGGACCCGAAGCCCCATAGGAGACCGGGCCCAAAATAGGGCCAGGGACCAGGGCGCTGGGCGCTCTAGTCCCACCTCCCGGGACGGCAGGGTGCAAAGGAGGTTCAGGCCAGGGTGCAAGAAAATGCAGTTTTCAGTGTCATAATCAGGTTTCGGGGTCTCCATTCAGGTTGCGTGTTGCGTCGCCATCGTGAAGACTGAAATGCAGTCGAAAATGCAAGTGTCACAATTTTAGGACGCTACATTTAGCCCCCACTTTAGCGGGAGTATAAGCGTATGCCAATACTTCCGATAAAGTACAAGGAAACAACATTGAAAAACTTTCACCTCGTCAAGGAGGCAAGATACACCAAGCCCCCAGTGGACTAAGGATCTTACGACTTCGATTGACATAGTAAAAGGGAAGATCACGAGGGAGAACCATGACTGTCAGTAGTAAGGTTCCCTCACTGTGAGTCATGCAAGAAAGATATCAAAAATTTTCAAGGCAAAGCTAAATTTGCCAAGAAATTTTCAAGTATCTTGAAAAGATATGGACGGGATGTATGCCCCCCTACGTTAAAGTGATCGCACACGCCTCACTGGGGGTGATTGCTTTAAGGTAGTGATACATATAAGAAATGAGAAAGGAGCACGTTATCAAAAGGATTTAGCCCCCAAGTGTGAGATAAGCCCAACGATAATAGACACAAAACACAAAGCACAAGGTGACTTCACTTTCCTCGAGGTCAGTATGCTGTATGATTATTCATGTATATCATATGTATGTATGCATAATTGTTCTTCATTCCCCAATCAAGGAAGGTCACCTAGAAGAAGGGAACACATGTGTCTTTTGAGTCAACATGAGAGAGATCGAGAGATCTCAATTCTTTGCATCGTCCTCAAGTAGACAACACTAAGGATAACAAATAGAAGAATGAGAATAACATATAGAAGATGTAACAAAAGAGAGGGGGAGAGAATCTGCTATGCTAATGAAACTAGTCTAGCATGTCATCTACCCCCTGATCTTGCTGATCAATGTTTCGGGAAGGTAGGGAACACGCTAGAGGAGGAACATCCAACACAGCAGATGGAGCTATCACAAGATCCAAACAAGGGCTATGTTCATGTTCCGAGCCACATTGTTCTTGTCTAGGAGCTAGGATAAGTGCTTTAGAAAATTCATTAGATAGATGGTTATCAATATCAACAAGTTCATATTCACTATCAGAATGAACAGGAGTAATATTTTCATCATGAATAACATTTTCATCTATATCATCATCAAGATTTATGAAAATAGGATCTTTAACTCGCACAGGATCAAGACCATCATGCATCTTATGTTTAGGAGATTTCCGCTCAATCGTCAGCTGAGGAGAAAATGGAATAATGCTTGTTGAAGGTGTTTTTGGGGATTGCGAAGTTTGAGAAGTAGTTGCCTGAGCTCTAAGACGACGCTTTCGTCGGCGTTCACGTGCAGAACGATTTCGTCTAGTCTTAGTAGGAAGTTGAGAAGAGTGAGGAGGACGAATGTTCTCATCCTTATCACTTGGGTGTTTAGGTTGTGGTCTCTTAGGTTGAATAATAGGAGAAGAGGAAGGTCCAGTTTGGATGAGGTAGGAGGAACCAAAGAAAGAGAATTGTACTTGCAAACAAACAATATATACATAAAGAATAAAGAATATGGATCCTTGGTAATGGTTCATGCTCATATGGTCGAGGTATACGGTGTAGTTAGCAAGCCGTAATGATCTATGACTGCATTTTGCATAAGATCATGTAGCTTGGTGAACTTCCCACGTAGACACCATTAGTACATGCCCTAGTACTTCATCGGAAGTAATGCGCAAACGATACAAAACAATGCTAAAAGATCCCGATACAGATAAACAAATGATTGTACTCATAAATCAACCAAGTATTTGATAGCTTAACATAATTTTCTTGTCAAAGAAAATGTCATCTTGTCTTTGTTTTGATAAGGAAGGATGCATCATTGTTTAAGACAGTTTGGATTGTTGATGTTGATTGTGTTGGTCGAGTGATAAGTGGTCATTTGTGTGAGTATTTTGTATCTAATCGGATGAATATGTACAAGGTGTTGTCATGTTTTTTGGGTGATTTTTGATGGTTTTTCGATGTTTTTGGATTTTGTGTAATAGTTTTTGAATGTTTGTGGATTTTGTGAGTCATTTTTGAATGTTTTTGATATTTTGCGAGACATTTTTGAATGTTTTTGTATTTTGCGAGACATTTTTGAATGTTTTTGCCAATGAATCACCAGTAATGTAGAATCCACTTCCATCATCTAGATTGTAAGGGCATTGCCCCCAAGTTGGACATGATTTATGAAAAAGTGGGATGCTAGACGCATGAAGTACTTTCTTGGATGACAGATCAAATAATAAGCCATGGTTAGATGGATGGATGTGTGTATGTATGAATGTGATCACAATGAGCCTGAAAGATACTGGAGCCATTGCCTTTACGAGTGGCACCTGTTTGCCAGGTTTTCGCCATCGTACTTACCCAAGGTGCCACTGGAGTGGTTGTTCACCGTTTGGATGCATGATTTTTCTTTACTTTTTTGAATGTTTTTGTATTTTCTTTAGGACATTTTTCTGAATGTTTTTGGTATTTTCTTTAGGACATTTTTCTGAATGTTTTTGGTATTTTCTGATATGCAGGGGAGCCTGATGCCTTGTACACCTTAGGTATAAAACCGTTTGAGGTGCATGCTATTGATTGGATCTGCGAGCGGTTCTCCGTCTGATGTAGCCAACTGATATGCCTCGGACCCGAATACAGCAGTGACAACATATGGGCCCAACCAGTTTGATTCAAACTTGCCTTGATGTTCTCTGTTTGGTTGGTTGCGAGGATTTTCTCGAAGAACAAGATCACCTACCTCAAATGTACGAGATCTAACTCGGTGATTGTAGCTTCTACTCATGCGCTGCTGATAGGCTTTGAGGTGATTGTATGCAGCTTGTCGCTTCTCATCTAGTAACTCTAAGTCCTGAAGACGAGATACTCTGTATGCTTCATCATCGATGAGATTGTGCAATGAAACTCGTAAGGATGGTATCTCGACCTCAATAGGTAAGATAGCTTCAGCACCATAGACCAATGAATAAGGAGTTGCACTTGTAGGGGTCCGAATGCTAGTTCGATATGCCCATAGCGCTGGATTCAATTGAACATGCCAATCACGGCCAACATCATTGACTATCTTCTTTAGGATCCTCAATAAGTTTTTATTGGATGCTTCGGCCTGACCATTGCCTTATGGGTAATAGGGAGTGGAAAAGCGGTGTTGGATATGAAATTTCTCACAAAGCTCACGAACATCCTGATTTTTGAAAGGAAGACCGTTATCTGTGACAATGGACATGGGCACACCATACCGGCAGATGATGTAATTGAGGATGAATGAGGCGATCTGCTTGCCGGTGACTTGGGTAAGTGGAACAACTTCGATCCACTTGGTGAAATATTCGGTGGCAGTAATAATGAATTTATGGCCATTGGATGAAGATGGATGGATTTTATCCACAAGATCAAGACCCCATTGACAAAAAGGCCATGGTGTTGTGATTGGTTGCAGTTCTTGAGCTGGTGCATGTATTAGGTGACCATGAACTTGACATTTTTTGCACTTCCTGACAAAGTAGTAGGAATCCTTTTCCATAGATGGCCAATAGTATCCAGCTCGCATGATCTTCTTGGCTAGTGATGGACCACTTGAGTGAGTCCCGCAAATTCCTTCATGTACCTCTTCCAAAGCCTTTGTTATCTCACCTTGTTCTAGACATCAAAGGAGAGTACCATCAAGACCACGTCGGTATAGGGTTTCGGCAATAATGGTATATCGAGCAGTTTGGCGAATGAAGGTTTTACGTTGGTTATTTGATTGGTTGGGAGGAAGGGTGTGATCGCGGAGATAGGTGTAGAACTCACCGTACCATGGGGATTCAGAACCAACAAGGCAACATATCATTTCAGATTTGGGGATATCATAAGCGGGGATCCAAAGTTGTTCTACCAAGAACTCGTAGCGTGTTGAATTCTGTGGAAGATCTAGTAGAGATGCGATGGTAGCCATAGCGTCAGCAGCTCAATTCTGATCTCTTGGTATCTGCTCAAAAGTGATAGTAGTAAATGATGTCTTTAGATTGTCCACCATTTGCTTGTATGGCATGAGTTTATCATCTTTGGTCTGATACTCATCTGTTTCTTGTCGAATGACTACTTGGGAATCGCCATATACTTGCAATTCTTTTAATTTCCATTGTATGGCTAATCTGAGTCCTGTGATCAAGGCCTCATACTCTGATATGTTGTTTGTGCATGGAAATGTGAGCCTGTAAGACTTCGGGATGCTATCACCTTGAGGTGTGATAAACAAAATGCTTGCCCCCGAGCCGTGCCTAGTGTATGAACCATCAAAGTATAATTTCCATGACTGTGCTTCTGTAATCATGAATATCTCTTCATCTGGAAAATTGGAAATGAGAGGATGATCACCTATGAGAGGTGCATCGGCCAACTGATCTGCAATAACCTGACCTTTGATAGCTTTACGATCCACATACTCAATATCAAATTCACTTAGAATCATCACCCATTTGGCTAAGCGACCTGTCAATGCTGCTTTGCTAAGTAAATACTTGAGTGGATCAATCTTTGCAATGAGTTGCACCTTGTGTGTTAACAGATAGTGCCTCAGTTTAGTGGTTGCCAAGATTACTGCTAGGCAAGCTCGCTCAATAGGTGTGTAATTGAGTTCATAGCCCACCAGTGTGCGAGAGATGTAGTAAATAGCACACTCTTTTCCTTCTGCATTATGTTGTGCCAGTAGTACACCCAATGCTGTACTTGTTGCTGAGATATAGAGCAATAATGGTCTACTTGGATCTGGTGGCATCAGCAATGGTGGATTCATGAGATAGTCTTTAAGCGCCTGAAATGCTTGCTGGCATCTGTCATCCCACTGAAAGCGGATGTTCTTGTGTAGCAGGTGTGTGAATGGGTGACACTTATCGGCCAATTGTGCAATGAATCTGCGAATAGATTGAAGTTGTCCTTGTAGTGTTCTTAGCTGACTGATATTCTTTGGAGGTGGCATGTCCATGATTGCTTTAACCTTTGCTGGATCGACCTCAATGCCTTTGCTTGAGACAATGTATCCTAGAAGCTTCCCGGAGGTCACTCCGAAGACACATTTCTTTGGGTTGAGTCGAACATGGTATTGTTCCAGTCTATCAAAGATTTTATCTAAGATGTGAAGATGTCCTTCTCTAGTAAGTGATTTTGCTAGTAAATCATCCACATAATCTTCCATTATAGTATGCATCATGTCATGGAAGATGGTGGTCATTGCTCTTTGATAGGTCGCTCCTGCATTCTTTAGACCAAAAGGCATTACATTCCAGCAGTATGTGCCCCATGGACATGTGAAGGCTGTCTTATGTTGGTCCTCTGGTGCGATCTTTATTTGATTGTATCCTGAAAAGCCATCCATGAGTGAAAGCATGGCATGTCCTGCTGTCAAATCTACTATGATGTCGATATTTGGTAGAGGGAAGTCATCCTTAGGACATGCCTTATTCAGATCTCTGAAGTCTGTACAAATTCGGATGCCCCCTTTTGGTTTGCCAACTGGTACAATGTTGGAGATCCATTCTGCATAATCAATTGGTCTAATGAAACCAACATCCAGGAGTTTCTTGAGTTCTGTTTTGACTAGCACAGCAATCTGAGGATGCATCTTATGAAGCTTCTGCTTGACAGGTTTGGCTCCTTTTGCTACTGTGAGATGATGCATGACTAAATCAGGATCAAGCCCAGGCATGTCTGCATATGACCATGCAAAGTTGATCTGACGCTGTTGGAAGAACTCTATAAATTGAGGCTGTTCCTCTGGAGTGAGAAGAGATGCCAGATGTATGATATGAGGGTTTTCAGGAGTCCCCACATTGTATTCTTTAGTCTCCTCAATGAGAATCGTCGATCGTTCCTGTTGTGTACTAGCAGGGAGAATGTCAAACCCTTCATCCTCAAGTGCCTCAGAGAGGTTTTCACCATTGGATACGCTCTTTCTTTTTACTTTTGTTGGATCAAACAGTGCCACAGTGTGGTTTTCACTGGAAGATCCATGTTTTAATGTTATATTTTTGCAGCTAAAGGGTTTGGCATCCGCCCCGAAGTATGCTGCGCTATTAAGTTCAATGGCGAATCCAGCTTTGTGATCCCCACTTGGTAGATTATCCCTTAATTCCAAAAAGTCAATGATAGCCTCATCGTTTTGGAAGAGGTCAAGACATGGGGGATTTGGTTGGTTCCATTCGATGAGTTCAGGGTGGATAATGGGCATTACTTCATCGATTAAGTTAAGTGCGGGAGATGTATCAGTGAGGGTTAAGACAGTGTGGTGAAGTTCATTGATGGTACTCTCCCTATCAGAATCTGGCGTAGGATGAGACATAGGGTCTGTGGAAGATGTTTCCAGCTCAGGTACCCAAGTGGTCTTTATCTGTGCTTCTCCGTAAACAGGAACGTCTTTGCGTGGCGGAGGTGGTGATGTGTCTTCCTCATCTAAAGTGTTAAGCTGTACAGAATCAAATTCCCACTCATGTGAGTCGGTCTCTGAATCACTTTCCAGCATCCCATTGCTATACCATACTGGGATGTCGCTGGAGTTGAATACTGCAGGTGTGATTGGTTTATGTACCTTTGAGGTGATCAGTGCTGCAGGAACTATGATGGGGTTTAAAGGTTTTGTCACTGGAAGTATCAACAGGGTTGATTTAGTGGCTTCTATTGGAACGGCTGGTGCCATAGATGCTGCTACGGGTTCCAATATAGTTGCTGCTATGAATGGTTTTATTGATGTGATGACTGTTGTGGATGGGATTACTAGTTCGATTGGTGGGATTTTTGGCACTGATGACGGTTGCGGTGGGTTTGTGAGCCTCGATGGAGCAGTGACAATATTGCTTGATGGTGCTTTGATTATGAAAGGTGTCCTCTTTACAGTAGGTGGGCAAAATGGTTTGCTAGGTTTTCCTTTAAATCTGAGTTTAGGAAGGATCTCTTTTTCAAAGCCTAGGCCTGTATTACCTTTGGGCTTGAACTCTGGCAGCAGCGGTTCATGTCGTCCTTGTTTGCAGTATCCCAAAGCACTCTGACCATCATATCCCATTCTTTGCATAATGAGGAGGCCTTTGCCATACTGTTCTGTAGGAAGTGTAACTCGTGGTATGTCAGTGGTGATGGGATCTTTATAGATCCAGTCCGCTAGGTCCTCATCTTGTGTTTCTTCCTCTTGACTCCTTCCAAGGATGAAAGGCGTCCAAGCACATGCTGGCGTGATTAGTTGTTGCTGGAGTAACTGCTGTGGTTTACCATGTGTTTTAGGAGAAGTGGGCATTTGTCCCACACAAAAGAGTTGACTTAAGTTATATTCCCCGGGACCTTCCTCTGCGACTTTCATTTTAAGCTTTTCTTGCTTGGGTATAGGGGTGTTCAAACTGGCAAGAGAGGTGGGACTTACATATGATGTAGAGGAAATGGCTTCCCTATTATTAGGAACAGTAATTTCTGGTTGATGGCTGATATTATGGAAAAATGCAAAGGGATTTGCATCACCCAGGATTGTGATCTCTGCACCATTATGTGGGAACTTGATACATTGATGGTAGGTAGATGGAACGGCTTGCATGGCATGTATCCAAGGTCTTCCTAATAATAGATTATATGGCAGAGGAAGGTCCAGAACCTGACAAATTATGTGTTTTACCACAGGGCCCACTCGGATTGGTAGCACCACCGCTCCTTTGGATGAACGCTCTGCATCATCATAGGCCTTGATGGTGATCTTCTTGCGAGGATCCACTGATTCTATTGCATATCCCAATGCTGTGACCAACTGTAGTGTACAAATGTTTAGGCCTGCTCCATTATCTATCAAGACTCACTTGATCTTGTGTTGGTTGATAAAGCCTTCAATGTGTAGTGAAGCGTTATGAGGTTGTTGGAAGGAAGAGTTGTCACTTTCAGAAAAAGTGAGACAAGGTGATGACTTTAGATTTCCAACCATGGCTTGAAATTGGTCTGTGTTCAGGTTTGCAGGGATTGACGCCTCTTGGAGTGCTTGATCCAAGATTGTTTTATGAGATGGCGATAGGCGCAATAGTTCTAAAATGGATATGAGCACAGGCGTTTTATCTAATTGTTCCACAAGATTATATTGCTTTGGGACGGAGGTGGTGCCCTGTGGAGCTGCCTTGATGGTGACCTTGCCACGACGTGTAACAACATTGCAATTTGAGGTGGGATTTTTGAAGGTTATAGTTGCAATTTGTTCACTGGCATCATATAGGTGATTTACAGTGTAGTTATACGCAGCCTGCGTATAATCAGTGGTATCAGTGCCTCGCCGGGAAATGGAAGGACCCCTTTGATCTTGTGATGGAAGTGGATCCTTGAACATGAGATGATCATTATTGGTCATTTTTGGGTCATGTCCTTCAATTTCAATTTCTCCTCGATCAATAAGATCCTGAATGAGATCCTTCAATCGGTGACAATTACTTGTCTTGTGTCCTCGTCCTTGATGGAACTCACAGTGTTCAGTATCTCTCCACCATGCTGGTTTGACCTGAGGCTCATAGTTGGATAGTTTAGGTAGAGTGACCAAATTCTGAGAAAGGAGTTGTCGCAACACTGTTTCAATGGGTTCCCCTAAGGGAGTGTATGTGCGTTTTTGTTTTTGTGGACGAGGTCTTGGTTCATCATGAGATGTGATGCGACCTTGATTAGGAGGAACATTTGTGTTATTCTGAGGTGGAGGATTTTGTCCTACAAACCGAACCACAGGTTGTGCATTTTGGATAGTTCGAGCATCCACAACCCCATCGTTGACGATATTTTTATTCTTGTTCCAGAAGTTTGGTTTATCACTATTGAAGCGTGGGCGAGGACCATCTTTTGGTTCATTAAAGATTTTGATGAGTCCTTTCTTGATGAGTGCCCTTTCACATTTTATACCCTCGGTGATCATATCATTAAAGGAGTCTGTGTCTTTGACATCCAGGTGAAATTCCATTTCTTCGTTTAAGTTGGAAATGAAAATTTCCACTAGTTCTTGTTCAGGTAACTGAAGAGAACGTCTGCTAGACATTTGGCGCCATCGTTGCAGGAATACTGAGAATAATTCACCTGGTTTTTGTTTGGTGTTGCATAGATCAGCCATGGTGATGTCGCGTTCAATGTTATGAGAGTAATGAGATAGGAACTTCTAGATGAGTTCCTCAAATGTTCTAATGCCACCTAGTAGTCGGGAAAACCATGATGTGGTGGTTCCTCCCAAGCTTTGGGGAAAAAGGCGCATTAGGTATGTGTCCTCATAAGCCACTTCAAGACAAGCGGAATGAAATTCTCGGACATGATCATGGGGATCCCCCTTTCCTCTATATTTTTCAAATTTGGGTGTTTCGAACCCGCGTGGAAAGGGTGGCATATAAAGATTCCTATCAAAAGGATAGGGACAGATGTCGTTAAGTGAGAATTGATTGGTCTTAACACCACTATGAAGTTGTTGGGCGAGATTCTCGACTTGTTGCCGCAACATCTCTATTTCATTTGGAGGAGGAGGTGGTGGGTTACCTCGAGGAATGTTATATCTTATGTGATTTCTACACCTTTCCTCCTCATGGCGACTTTGTCTTTCTGATGCTTGTCTTAATTGGGCAAGATCAAAGTCCGAGGGGAGTTTGGCTCCTTCTTGAGCAAGTTTTAAGAAGTGAGCATCCGCATTGCTCCTTAATATTTCATCAAATAATCTGTTGAAGTGAGGGTTATGCTGAGCCCTTTCGATTGTTGAAGGAGTGGGAGTACTTGGGTTTTCATCAGTTACAGTTCCTCCAAGTGCTTCTTGAAATTCATTGAGGTTGTCTTCTTCTTCCTCAATTTCTATTTCTCGTTGCCTTGATCGCGATCGGGTTTGAGCCATTTTGTTTGTAAGTTTGTGTTGAAGTTGATTGAAGATGATGATGAGTTATTGATGAAAGATTGATGATTGGTGATTTGTATTGTATGGGGATCTCTAGCACTTTAAGGTAGATGTAACCGAAATTCCTTCTTTGAATTGCTTGTTTGTTTTGAGGAGTTTGGATGTGATAAGGTGTAGAGAAATCTGAGATGTGTTACAGATTTTGACTACCTAGCAATGAGAGGATTCACTCATGAACTAGTTTTAACCTGCGTAGATGTGTCTCTTAGGATGAGCTTATCCTAGATGTAGAAACAATCTAAAAGTGATGTGATGTGTTTGATTTCAAGCAATATCTAAAAGAGAACTTGGGACAAGAACCTCTTAATGTTTTGAGAGTTTTGGGATGAATTGATGATGGAAAAATGATGTATGAATGAGATGATGGATGTTTTGTTTTCAACTTCAATAAAAACTTTGTGTTACAAATGGAACAAACTCTACTTCTTCCCTTTCAGGCGTTGGTGGCACTTCTCGAGCTGTGTTGTAGGTGATACAGATGTTTGGGAAGAAGTTGGGATTAATCTTTCCTCCTTGATTTTTGTGATAACTCAGAGCTCTATATTGCATAAAAGCTCTACGGTTCAATGATTCGGAATCAAATTCGTTTGTTTTACCTTGAAGATAGAGACGCATGCGATGTAGAAAGACTCTATGTGAGACAAAGATTTGTCTATTGAGATAGAAGAATTTCCTCCTTTTGATCAAAGCCTTTGAGCTTAATGGTCTCCTTCTTAAGTTGATATTCTGATGACACTTCTTCTTTCACAAGATGTGAAGAATGGTCATAAAATTTGACTCTTTGTTGTTTGTACTTTGTTTTTGATGTGTTTGGTTGTTTTTGAGAAATGTTGGATGAGTACTTTGTTTTTGAAAGTGATTTGCTGATTTTTCTTTGACAAGAAAACAAAGCAAGCACACAAACACAAGAATGTTGCCCCCAAAGGCACAAATGAGTATGGGTCTAGATCAACCCAATCTTTGGACTTGTATATGACCCTTCCTTTAGATTTATTTTAAAGTGTATTTCCAAAGCCTGAAGTCGGCTCAATTTGCACTAGGTCTGTAAAACGAACACACTTCAAACACTTTTTATCCCTAAGGTCAAATGGCTAGTTGTGATAAATTTAGCCCACATCTTGATATTTCTTCAACTTTGGTACTACATACCTTATGAATCCCGCCGTGGCAGGTAAGGATGTGATATACTAAGTCTTGCACGAGCATAACAAATAGATGATCCCTATGATGGGGGAGTCACCACTTTTATCAAGCCACAAGTGACTTTTCAAAAAGCTATGTTTCTACTCAAGGAAATATGTATGGTGAGTATCTTGGGAGCAAAACCATCTATGCTCTTGCACTAAATTATATCTCAAATATCCTCAATCAATAGAACGGGTGGGCTACTACTTAAAGGTGTTTAGTCATGTTCGATATTTTTGGACATAAGTTCATTCTGCAGTGACTCACTTAAGAGCCTTGTAACTGGTGGTGGGGCCCATTTGTCCTTTCGGCCAGTTACACTGTAGGAACAGCTATACCCAAGGCTACAGCTTTCGCTCTCACCTGATTTCTATAGCGGCTCGAAGGATTTACCGCTCGAGGTCGTTCCCAAGAGTATCGATCCCTTGGCAGGCCTCTCTTAAAAAGATAAAATTTGAGCGTTACTAACACTTTTCTCTTGCACCTAGGACCACGAGAGCCAAGGGAGAGGATAGTGTGTGTTAGAGGTAGGACCACTCGACCAACTCTTTTGCACAAGTGTGCCAAACACAAAATTCACTTGTTCCTTTTAATTTGTCATCGCAATGATTTTCTATCTATTTGGAGATGTTGCTCCAACAATCATGGTGTTCTTTTTAATTTTCAAAGGCAATTGTTGGAGTAAACTAGAATTTGAAAATCCTGGTCAACTTAATGAAAAACACGTTTGCATGAAGTAAAATTGCTTTAAAAATGAGACAAGTTGATTGCGAATTTTATTTGCACCAAAAATGGAAGTGTGGATTGTAAGTTTTATCTTGATGCAAGAAATAAAATTTGCCTTGTTGATTTTAAGCACCAAAAGAATTTGTTCCTAACTTTGCAACAAAAAAATTTGCGTGTTTATTTTTGTGATTCTTTTTAACTTTGAACAAGTGTGATTCTTTTTTAGAGCTCCAAACGAAAGATATGGTTCTTTTTAAAACTCCAAATGAAAGTGTAGTTGATTTTAACCCAAAAGGAAAATGAATTTATTTTATCCTAACTTGAAAGACAAAGTTAGCAATATGAACAAATTTATTTCCTAAGCTAAAATTGCTAAAAATAATGCTATTGTAGGGGTTAGTTAAAACCTGCACAAAAGATAATTAGTTAGAAAAATCTGCATGTTTTGGTGGGCTTCTACAAGCCTAAAATTTTTGGTTTTCGGTTACAAGGAATTTTCTTACAACTCTTTGTTACAATAGCTCTACTCTGTGTGAAAACAGAAGTGCTATTTAACATGAAAGAGCAACATTATAGACAATAGCGTTAAAGTATCAATTTGCGAAGGTGCTAAATTGAGAAGAAAAATGCAAGAGAATGACCTGTGTGTCAAATAAAACATTCAAAAGTTAGTAGTCTTCAAAATGATTGCTCTTTGATTCACGTCGGGTTCACCAAATGGGGAGTGATGTCATGGAAATGGGGACAAGGCAACAACAAAGTTCAATGTTAATAAGTTAGTTTCAACCATAAAAACAAAACAAAGAACTAAAAACCATTCCAAACATATCAAGAGAGATTTCAAAAAGCATGAAAGAAGTTTAACAAAATAAAAGAAAGGAGAAGAGCCTCCCTAAGATGCTTCCATGATGCCTTTTGATGCTTCTCCCTTGTTTCTCTCCTCTCCAAGTCCCAAATGAGTGTAGCTCTCAGCTTTTAGCACTAGCCATGGATGCCATATGGAGATTCAAGATGGTTGAATATGATAAGCAAATACTATGCAAGAGTAGATAGTGATGCTATGAAAAAGCTCTATGCTAATGCCAGTATAACAACAATACTCTAAAATGCTTCTTTTTGCTTGAGGAGAAGGGTTCTATTTATAGAAGAAATGGGGAAATGAAGGGTTAAGATTGAATGGTTTAATCAAGGGCCAAGTTTGAAAGTTGGGGATCCATGTGCACAATTGGCACCAATAAAATGGTGACAAGTGTCAACATAGGATTGGGTTGAGAGAAGAGGTTGGAGGCATTAAAGGCCTGAGAAGACCTCATGGTTATCTAGAAGGTAAGGGTCAAGTCTAAATTAAGATTACCCATTGGATTAAGAGTTAATCCAAGGATAAACCTTTGTGCAAATGATTAAGAGATAATCATGGTCAAAGCATTAAAGGCTTGATGAGACCTTTGGGTTGGGTAGAGGTTGAGTCAAAACAAATGTTTTAACCATGTGGGAGGGTTTGAGGTAACCATTAATGGTTATTGGAGACTTTGGGGATTAAGTGGTTGAAGGTTGAAAGCCTTCAATGGTTATCAAAGACTTTGAGGGTTAATTTGTTGAACACACAAAGCATTAATTGCTTTTCAAAGACTTTGGAGTCTTTGAGAAGTGACTCCAATTTGCTTAGGAATGTGACAATATTTAGGGGATGGATTAGGCTAATTAGGAAGGGTTTAGAAGAATCTAGAAGGGGTTTAGGCATACAAGTGGATTTTGTAGGAAAATGCAAGTGGGAGAAATTTTGGTATTTTCAATTAAAATAAAATCATTTATTTCAATTAAATGGTGTAATTTGCATTTGGATAAATATTCAAATAAATATTAATTTATTTAAATGAGAAAAATGAAGATAAAGCATTAAAATGCTTGAAGACTTTGAGGGAAACCATTAAAGGCTTGAAGACTTTAAGGAAAACCATTAAAGTCTTAAGAAGATTATAGAAGGAAGCCATCAAGTTTGAAGACTTTAAAGCCATCAAGTTTGAATACTTTAAGGGAAACCATTAAAGGTTTCAAGTGGGTGAGGATAAATAGGATTTTAAATAAATAATTTATTTAAAATAGTTGTGCAACTTGCTTTTGTAGGAAAATACAAGTGGGTGGAGGATAAAGGTGATTTAAATAAATTATTTATTTAAAATAATTGTGCAACTTGTATTTGTAGGAAAATGCAAGTGGGTGGAGGATAAAGGTGATTTTAAATAAATGATTTATTTATTTAAATGTGAGAGGTGGGATTTTGGGGGTTTTAAATAAATATTAATTTATTTAAATGTGAGAGAAGATTTAATTAAATAAATATGATTTATTTATTTAATTAATGGTCTGAATTTGGTTAAGTGAATTAAATCAAATAAATTGAATAATTTATTTAATTAATAGGAGAATAGGGTTAAGATGAATTAATTAAATATTAATTTAATTAATTATTAATTGAAGGTTAAATAATCAAATAAATACTAAGTATTCATTTAATTAAGTGGACAGATTTATGTGACTACAGGGAGATTGTTGACAATATAGAGGAATTGATTATGTGTTACATTGATTGTTTGTCATTGATGTCAACACTAGTTGTTATGGTTGGTTACCGACAGGTAGATTTTGGTTACTGGTAGACGATCTTGTGTTACCAGTAAGGTTTTAAGGTTTTACTGGTAGAGCTTTTATTGAGAATCTTTGATAGGATGCACAAGTGGTGTTAGTGCGGCTTCTAGATGGTATTCATGATGCAGAAGGTGATCCTTGATCATGGTTTGACTGATTGGAGACATCGCTTTGGTGTGGTGGACCTAGTTTAGGTCTGGTACCTATCTAGGTTATGGACTGGTATCATGTTAACGTGTTCTCTACACATTACCAGGATGATTTAAGGATTGGTTAATGTTGTTTTGATCTAAAGCCAACATGGAAAATCATTGCAATATGTATGTATGTAATGATCTTATTGTAATATCTTTTAAGTGGCCGACCTAATTGGTTTAGGCCTTAGGGTTTGTATAAATTGATGTAAGATCTCAATGTAGATCAAGGGGTATGGGAATGAAATATATGTCATGGTCATGGAATGAAATATCATATGCAAAGGAGACTTGGTCAATCATAGGTGATCGAATTGGGTTTAAGTGAGATGTTAAAGGCCTCCAGTATCAGGCATGGTAGATACTATCTCTGGTAGTTCATTCTTCTAGATTATTGTCCAATTATCTTGAGATGGTTATAACATCTCTATAGTCAGTGAGACTCCTTTGTAATGAGAAGTACACTCTAGGAAGTGTACCTTCCTGTAAAGCGGAAAATCGCGATCGAACCCTAGTCGCTCTCCCCTCTTCCAACTCCAAGGAGAGAGAAGGGAGATTCACTAGGGTTGATGGTTTTCACTTAAGGGAGAAACTTTACATTCAAAAGAGGGGTTGAAACCCACAAGATCCAATCCCACGCAATGCAAGATTGGATTCTATATGAGTTTCAAGGGTTGTGATAGCAAGGATACCCTCTTTTGTAAAGAATGTAGATGGAAAGATTGAACTAGGAATGCATAGAAAGTAACAAAGATTCGCTTATAAACTGAGATAGGGATATGATATGAAGCTGCGGACCTGGAATTAGCAGTAAAATGTCGATACGGCATTGTCCTGCAAATTTGAGCAAAAGTTGTCAGGACAATGGCGCCCGACATGCACACGGTCCTCCGAAAAATCTGCGAAACGAAGGGGGATCTGTTCGTCTCTGCACAAGGATTTCAGATCTTCAATTTCAGCCGCGTACCTGCAACCTACACACAAAAAAGCGAAGACGATTGGGAGGTTAGGGATTAGGGGTTTGCCTTTAGGTCAAACCCCGGTTTTGGAATTAACCAAGAAATGAGAAATTGCTGTAAATGTCAATGTATGTAATGTAAAACAAGTACTAATACCTTGTTGTAAGGATGTTTGTATCCTTATGTGCGAAGGTATAGATGTTGTTGTTTGTTGTATGTTGTATGTTGTATGTAGCATGTAGTATGTGATCTCCTCAATGGTTGAATCCTTGTCTTGAATGCAACACTTAGCCTTGAATGGAGACTTGAAATGATCAATTGCTTGAAAGAATGCTTGAATGCTTGAATGCTTGAGTATAGTTTCCACGCTTTTTCCATCGTATCGAATGAAAGAGGAAAATGTAGTTTATATACTTGTCAATTAGGGCTGATAGACTGATTTTCCCAACCTTAGGCCGACCAGGAAAGTTTATTTTCCAAATTGCAAACAAAAGGACCCGAAGCCCCATAGGAGACCGGGCCCAAAATAGGGCTAGGGACCAGGGCGCTGGGCGCTCTGGTCCCACCTCCCGGGACAGCAGGGTGCAAAGGAGGTTCAGGCCAGGGTGCAAGAAAATGCAGTTTTCAGTGTCATAATCAGGTTTCGGGGTCTCCATTCAGGTTGCGTGTTGCGTCGCCATCGTGAAGACCGAAATGCAGTCGAAATTGCAAGTGTCACAATTTTAGGACGCTACATTTAGCCCCCACTTTAGCGGGAGTATAAGCGTATGCCAATACTTCCGATAAAGTACAAGGAAACAACATTGAAAAACTTTCACCACGTCAAGGAGGCAAGATACACCAAGCCCCCAGTGGACTAAGGATCTTACGACTTCGATTGACATAGTAAAAGGGAAGATCACGAGGGAGAACCATGACTGTCAGTAGTAAGGTTCCCTCACTATGAGTCATGCAAGAAAGATATCAAAAATTTTCAAGGCAAAGCTAAATTTGCCAAGAAATTTTCAAGTATCTTGAAAAGATATGGACGGGATGTATGCCCCCCTACGTTAAAGCGATCGCACACGCCTCACCGGGGGTGATTGCTTTAAGGTAGTGGTACATATAAGAAATGAGAAAGGAGCACGTTATCACAAGGATTTAGCCCCCAAGTGTGAGATAAGCCCAACGATAATAGACACAAAACACAAAGCACAAGGTGACTTCACTTTCCTCGAGGTTAGTATGCTGTATGATTATTCATGTATATCATATGTATGTATGCATAATTGTTCTTCATTCCCCAATCAAGGAAGGTCACCTAGAAGAAGGGAACACATGTGTCTTTTGAGTCAACATGAGAGAGATCGAGAGATCTCAATTCTTTGCATCGTCCTCAAGTAGACAACACTAAGGACAACAAATAGAAGAATGAGAATAACATATAGAAGATGTAACAAAAGAGAGGGGGAGAGAATCTGCTATGCTAATGAAACTAGTCTAGCATGTCATCTACCCCCCGATCTTGCTGATCAATGTTTCAGGAAGGTAGGGAACACGCTAGAGGAGGAACATCCAACACAGCAGATGGAGCTATCACAAGATCCAAACAAGGGCTATGTTCATGTTCCGAGCCACATTGTTCTTGTCTAGGAGCTAGGATAAGTTCTTTAGAAAATTCATTAGATAGATGGTTATCAATATCAACAAGTTCATATTCACTATCAGAATGAACAGGAGTAATATTTTCATCATGAATAACATTTTCATCTATATCATCATCAAGATTTATGAAAATAGGATCTTTAACTCACACAGGATCAAGACCATCATGCATCTTATGTTTAGGAGATTTCCGCTCAATCGTCAGCTGAGGAGAAAATGGAATAATGCTTGTTGAAGGTGTTTTTGGGGATTGCGAAGTTTGAGAAGCAGCTGCCTGAGCTCTAAGACAACGCTTTCGTCGGCGTTCACGTGCAGAATGATTTCGTCTAGTCTTAGTAGGAAGTTGAGAAGAGTGAGGAGGAGGAATGTTCTCATCCTTATCACTTGGGTGTTTAGGTTGTGGTCTCTTAGGTTGAATAATAGGAGAAGAGGAAGGTCTCTTCTCTCCATAAGAGGAAGGAGGAGGAACTGCTCCATATAAGGGAGGAATGTTTGGTTTAGGAAGGAGACCAAGTCCATCATGACGAGGAGGTATAGGTCTACTCTTAGAAAGTTTATTAGACATAGGCATAGTCACATCCATAAGGATGGGTTGGGAATCTTCTTGAGGAAAGACATTAGTTTTATCTTTCAAAGGAAGAACTTCCTTCTCAAGAACGATAGGAATGTCAAGTTTGGGTGTTCTAGGTTCACTTAGAGATAGGATCATATCTGTTTTCCACTTTTGATAAGATTTGAACAGATGATCACTTCGCAGAGGAAGAGATTGGAATTGTTTAGGCCAAAAGTAATCAATAGGAATGCTAGAAGTTCTTTCAGCTGGTTTAAAGAGACTATGATTGACAGTAACAACTTCACCATTATGGGGAAATTTCAAACACTTGTGGATAGGAGAAGCAATAGCTTTTATGGAAGATAGCCAAGGATAGCCAAGCTTCACACGAATTTGTTCGGAAGATGGAATAATAGCAAAGTTCAGATCAAGGGATTTGTTATGGACCTCAATAGGTAATGTAATAGAACCAATTGCAGGAGAAGAAAATGCATCAAATAATTTCACAACCACATCTGTTTTGTCATAGATCACTTGATTCAATTGCAAAGTAAAAAGAAATTCTTCGGTAATGATATTAACCACACAAGAAGGATCAATAAGCACTCCATGGCAAGGTGTGTTCTTGACTTTTGCAACTATATATAAAGGACCATCAGGTGCCCTGATAGTTTCACTGGAATCAAATGTGATGGAAGGTTCTTTAGGGATTTCTTGCTGCTCTACAAAGTTAATCACATTTGGAGTCATAGACACAAGATCATCAGGTGAGACAGAGGAATCAGTAGTATCAATTGCATTAGAGGTATGAGAAGGCAATGGATCAGTAAAAATCTAAAGATTTTGGTTAGGAAGAGCTACAGATTTGTTGCCTTTATCATTCACACTAGAAATATAGATAGTATTATTATCAATCAAATCTTGAATTTTACCCTTTAAAGCAAAACATTTTTCAGTATCATGCCCAGGTTGACGAAGAAAATTGACAAAAAGATTTGTTATCAAAATAGGGTGAAGTAATCTTTGCAGGATCAATTTGCCTTATAGGAGGAAGAGTAAGCACATTTTGTTCCAATAACTTATTCATAATACTATGCAATGATTCATTCAAAGGAGTATACTTTCTTTCTTTCTTGAAAAATTTAGAAATAGGAGACACACCTGATGCTGCATTCACATTGTTGTTGATGATGTTTTCATTGAATTTAATGGACTCTCTGTTCGGTTTAAACTTCCCAAAGGGTTGTTGACTACTATCACCCTTATCACTCGGAGCCATAGGATGTGATTGTTCCATTTGACTCACAGTCAGTTGATAATTGTGAAGAGTTGCGCACAACTGTTGGAAAGAAGTAAACTCAGAAAATAGGAGTTTGTCTCGAATGTCTTTTTGTAAATTGGAAATAAAGATTCTTTGAATATCATTGTCAGGCACTGGAAAAGAAATTTGAGCATACAAATGCTTATATCTACCAATGAAATCAGTCACTTTTTCTTTAACACCTTGTTTACAATGCATTAAATCAATCAAAGTAACTTTAGGACTTATATTGTTTTGAAATTGTTGAATGAAAGCATTTGCAAGTTGTTCGAAAGAAGTAATAGAATAGGAAGGCAACGAGCAATACCATCGTAGGGCTTTGTCTCTTAATGTTCTAGTAAACAGTTTTGCAAGCAACCTTTGGTCATAAGCAAAATCAGTGCATATTGTTTGAAAGGTCTTAACATGTGTTAGAGGATCACCCTTACCATTATAAAGCTCCAAATGCGGGATTTCAACATGTTTAGGGGGGATAGCTTGAACAATGTCAAGAGAAAGTGGGCTCACAACGTCAAATGTGGGCACACTAAACTTAGATTGATTCATAGAGGCAATTTGTTGCTGTAAAGAAGAGACAGTTTGTGCAAGATTGTTAATGGTCACTTCAGTCGAAGAGTTCATATTAGACGCGTTAGATTGTGATGGAGGTGTTATGTTATTGAAAGAAGGTAGAGAGTAAGGTGGTGGGACACTATGATAGTTAGTCATAGGAGATGATTGGACAGGAGGAACACTACAAGGAGGAATGGAATGGTTAAATGAATTGCCCCCTTGTGTCATGTTCATTTGTGGAGATATAATAGGGACACTCATTGAAGGAATGAATGAAGAAGTTGGATTGATTGAAGGAAGATGGTTAATTGAAGAAGAAGGATTGCCCCCATGATTAGTGATCATAGGAGGAATGTCTTGTGTTGAAGTAGTCATTATGTTTGATGTAAAAGTAAGTATACTAGCAACAGGAGTCGTCAAAGGAATAGAATGATTGACTTGAGTAGGAGGTTGTGTATAACCTAAGGTTTCAGCACAACTTTTCATAGGCATCACATTTGAATCCACAATGTGTGCAATACCACGCAAAATATCAATTCCATTCTTATCACTTTGAAGCATACGTTTTAGACCCTCAATTAAAGGAAGAGCTTGACTATCAGGGTATTCTTGAGACATCCATTGTCGAAAATCATCAAATTGGTTATCCAATTTTGAAAGTTGTTCTACAGAAACCTCATGGAGAGCTTCTTCATCATTAAGAGGATTGGAGGAATTACCCATGTCCTCGTTAAAAAGACCATTCAAATTAGGTTCCATCTCCTCAGTAATTAAACCTTGGAAGGACTTAATTCTAAGGCTTCGTCTAAAGGGAATAGTGTAAGTAGGGCTTATTGTTGTAAAACTCATGCACTAGAGAGCAAATTTCAGTAAAACCAGCCAATCTTCTAGATTTAAGCTGTTTAATACAATTAGGACAATCTCCCGAAATTTCGGAAAAAATGTCCGGGACCGTGGCGCTCGGAGTGCACACGGTCCTCGCAACTTTTTTTGAAATTTGCAGGGATGAAAGTTATGATGATTTTACAGCTATCCTGAAAAAATTGAGTGATTTTACAATCTGTAGACAGGCCAAATTAAAGTTGCAATCTCGAAATTGAACCCTACCAAGATTGTCGAAAAATGCAAAATTTGAATTTTGAAAAAGAGAGGGAAACTGAAATTTTGAATTTTATGATTTTAGAGGGAATACCAAAAGCAATGCAAATTTTGAAATTTAAAAATTGACTCAATTTCATGCAAAATTCAATTTTGAAAGCGGAAATCAAAGTTGTTGTAATTAAGCACTTAATTTCAAAAGTCATAAATTGCAAAAATTTGAATAAAGCATTGAAATTTCGAATGAATGATGACACACTTTTCAGATTTAGGACTGTAAGAAACACAATTTTGACACAAATTTCAATTTCAACAATTTTTTGAATGATTAGAAGCCTCAATCAAAGCAATCGCTAGACCAACTTTGACTGTAATTTTGAAGGTGTTAAAATTGATAAAATCAGCCAAAATTCTAGATTTTAGCAGAAAAATACAGTAAGATCTCGCTCCCAAAATTTCGGAAAAAATGTCGGGGATGATGGCGCTTGGAGTGCACACGGTCCTCGCAACTTTTTTCCAAATTTTTCGGGATGAAAGATATTATGATTTTATTGCGGAATCCAAAGTTACAGCTGATTTGGAGATGTTTTGATCAGTGAAATTGTCAGACAAAGGTTGAATCAAGAGGGTTTCACAAATTAGGGTTTTGACACTTAACCACTTAATTTTCAAAATTAAAGCACAAATATGAATTGACAAGTTGTAATAGAAGGGCAGATCTGAAACAAGCATTAACAATTAAACATTTCACAAGCTTAATTACTTAAAAAGAAAATTTAGGGTTTTTATGCAATTAACCTCTAAAATTTTGCCAAAGATCAAACATGGAAATGTAATCAAAGAATCCAATTTTCAGATCTAACTATGAATAATCAGAAAGGATGTTCACGTCAGGTTCACCAAAATGTAAAGCAGAAAATCGCGATCGAACCCTAGTCGCTCTCCCCTCTTCCAACTCCAAGGAGAGAGAAGGGAGATTCACTAGGGTTGATGGTTTTCACTTAAGGGAGAAAATTTACATTCAAAAGAGGGGTTGAAACCCACAAGATCCAATCCCATGCAATGCAAGATTGGATTCTATATGAGTTTCAAGGGTTGTTGTAGCAAGGATACCCTCTTTTGTAAAGAATGTAGATGGAAAGATTGAACTAGGAATGCATAGAAAGTAACAAAGATTCGCTTATAAACTGAGATAGGGATATGATATGAAGCTGCGGACTTGGAATTAGCAGTAAAATGTCGATACGGCACTGTCCTGCAAATTTGAGCAAAAGTTGTCAGGACGATGGCGCTCGGCGTGCACACGGTCCTCCAAAAAATCTGCGAAACGAAGGGGGATCTGTTCGTCTCTGCACAAGGATTCCAGATCTTCAATTTCAGCCATATACCTGCATCCTACACACAAAAAAGCAAAGACGATTGGGGGGTTAGGGATTAGGGGTTTGCCTTTAGGTCAAACCCCAGTTTTGGAATTAACCAAGAAATGAGAAATTGCTGTAAATGTCAATGTATGTAATGTAAAACAAGTACTAATACCTTGTTGTAAGGATGTTTGTATCCTTATGTGCGAAGGTATAGATGTTGTTGTTTGTTGTATGTTGTATGTTGTATGTAGCATGTAGTATGTGATCTCCTCCTCAATGGTTGAATCCTTGTCTTGAATGCAACACTTAGCCTTGAACGGAGACTTGAAATGATCAATTGCTTGAAAGAATGCTTGAATGCTTGAATGCTTGAGTATAGTTTCCACGCTTTTTCCATCATATCGAATGAAAGAGGAAAATGTAGTTTATAAACTTGTCAATTAGGGCTGATAGACTGATTTTCCCGACCTTAGGCCGACTAGGAAAGTTTATTTTCCAAATTGCAAACAAAAGGACCCAAAGCCCCATAAGAGACCGGGCCCAAAATAGGGCCAGGGACCAAGGCGCTGGGCGCCATGGTCCTGGGGGACCAGGGCGCTGGGCGCTCTGGTCCCACCTCCCGGGACAGCAGGGTGCAAAGGAGGTTCAGGCCAGGGTGCAAGAAAATGTAGTTTTCAGTGTCATAATCAGGTTTCGGGGTCTCCATTCAGGTTGTGTGTTGCGTCGCCATCGTGAAGACCGAAATGTAGTCGAAATTGCAAGTGTCACAATTTTAGGACGCTACACTTCCTACATGTGTAGGCCCCTTATTGTATCCTATACTTTCTACAGAAGTATCATTTGACTGTGGGTAGGCTTCCCACCGTGGTTTTTCCCTTTACCGGGTTTTCCACATACAAATCATGGTGTTATGTGGTATGGTTGCATTTTGTTAATTCTCTATGTAATTCTTAAGTTTTATTGCTTATCGATATCTATTTCTACTATTCAGGTATTCAATGTTTATGAGCTCCGGTTAAAGGTTATAAAGTGGTTTGATTAATATAATTAGTTGGCAACTAATTCACCCCCCCCTCTCAGTTGTCCACTGGTTATCCTGACAACATCTATTGTGCTCATTGCAGGGGTTGACAAAATCATTTTTGCATCTTTGTATGCCTATTTTAAGATGTCCACTTTGGGTCTCAACTGGTTCTTGAATTCTTTCAGAGATCTCAGGTGCTTGACCTATTCACCATCATAAACATCGAATTGATGTTGCAGAACATCAAGTGACTTACCAAATGTTAAGGTTGAATCCTGTAAAGGTATGTAAGTAGTACATATCCTTTCTAGTTCCTATTCTATCTCTTCTCACTTCTTCTTCAAATCAGAAAAGAAAAATGAAATGTTAGAGGTATATGCTAGTATCCTTCCTCCAGTCTCAACAACACTTCTTAAAATATCTTTGTTGACAAATAGAGCAATCTTCCCTTTGTCAATATTTGACACAAGTTGCTCTCCCCTCTTCTTTCTGTAATTCTTCTCAGCTAAAGTCCCAATAGCTTCTTCAAGAGATTTCAATTGGTCAGAAGCATCGACAACCAACTTGCCAATCTTACCAATAGGAGTTGACGAATTCCCAGTGTCAGTCTCTGGTAGGAGACTTGACAGAATCTCAATGATAGTTTGAATTGTTTCTGCTTCCTTCCTCTGCTCTTTCAATCTTTTATTTTGAGCTCTTGATGGCATCAGATAAGCAATCTCCATGAGTTCAGATGTACTCATATTATATACATCTATATGCCCTTTGATGCCTATTGAGTCATCCTCATCATCAATTTGTTGTATTGCCTTTGCATTTTCCTTTTCATTTGTTTTCTCTGTTATCTTCTCCTTTGTTTTCTCTTTCTTAGGTTTCTCTTTTTCTACCTCTATTTGTTTCTCCTATGAAACTATAGTAACCTGTGGGAGTTGAATATCAACTTGTTGTTCTTTCTCTAGTGGCGGTGGAATAACCACACTAGGTTCATTAACCAGCGTATTAGCTACTTTCTGTGTTTTAGAAATGACCTGTTGTAGTATAGATTTCTTAATTGGTTCAATAATATTGCTAGTTGTATCAATGGTGTCCTGGATTTCACCAATATCATCAACAAAGAAAATAATTGGTGGAGAAGTTGTATTATCCTTATCTGATGCAATATTCTCTTCAATATTTAGCTTCGGTAGAGTCTCTGTTTGTGATTTCAATTTCTCATGCATCTTGTGAATGTCTTTAGCAATTATGTGGGTATCATCTTCAACAAATTGTATCTTTCTAGCCAATAGCTTCAATCTTCTTTCCTTAGAATGAGATTGTCCTTTGAATTTATCAAGTAATATTAACAATTAATCTCTAGATAAATCAAAAAAATATTGAATGAAAATTTTGTCAATGATTTCTTGATCTTGATCAACAACTGCTTTCCATAAATTTACAAGAATAGAATACAAAGAATCAAAGACATCCTTTTCAATATCTTGAGGTAACCGATCGAATTGGCCCTAATGATTGATTACCTCTTGAACAACTTGTTGCTTCTGTTTATCAT
Source organism: Cryptomeria japonica (assembly GCF_030272615.1). NCBI lineage: Eukaryota > Viridiplantae > Streptophyta > Pinopsida > Cupressales > Cupressaceae > Cryptomeria > Cryptomeria japonica. Next base: position 539,002,288 of record NC_081405.1, on the reverse strand, counting down.
CAAAAGAATCAAAATACTCTCACATTATCAAACCTTTTCCTCCCTAATGTCTTTAAAGTCCTCTCAAAATCAGTCATAGGCTTGAATGATATAACATTAATAGGAGTACTTTCCTTTGATATTTCTCCTACTGATTTGGCTTTCTTGCTAGTTTCTTTCATCTTCTTAGGCTCCTCTTTAGTATCAGTATCTTCAGATTTTGCTTGAAGAATAATTTGTCTACCTCTCTTCTTCATTGCAGTCTATTTCTTTACATATACTTTGGGTGTCAGTTCCTTCTTGACTTGTACACTTGTTGTCACTCTTGTACCGGTTGACATCAAAGGTGTGTGTGTGTGTGTGAAAAGTGGACCTGTATTTGTATCTGAAACACACAACACTTCAATAAGTCATTAGATACATGGTTAGTAAATCAATAATCAATAAATAATAAACCATTACAAAGCAACCCATTGCCTTCTAGTAGATGCGAGTTTAGATTGGTCTCAGATTGCTAAGCTATCCAGTGACTAGACAACACCTAAACGAAGGATTTTTAATCTATATGAGCATGGATTTAAGCTAGATGGATGCAAGATTTAAGCTAGCTATGCAAGGTTAATCTAACATGATTTAAGCAATATATAAATATTTAAGCTAAATGATTTAAGCAATATGAAATAACTAATATGCAATATCTCAATGCAAATTCTCAATGAACCTAGAGCAAAAACAACATAATAACAATATATTCTGGAGGATCTTTTGAATGAGAGATGAGAGCCTGAATTTATAGAAAATTTAGAAAGAAACCAAAGGCTGAGAGAAAATGATGATGAGCAGTCAAGTTTTTCCAAGAGGAAGCACAATCCAGGTGAATTGATGTGATTGGATGCTTTTCTCAATTTTAAAGGAAATTGAACTAAAATTAAGATAAAATCAGAAAAAAAAAAAGATTTATTCTCTATTTCATTCAATTTTAATATTTAATTATTTTATTTGCTTTCTTTGAGATTATTTATCAAATTTTAATTTGTTTTTCAAGATTATCTCTAATTGATTTCTTTTCTCAAAATTTTAATTCTTTTTTTCAAATTAATTCCTCTTTTGATGATTTAATGGCAAATTGATTTATTTAATTAAATATGCTAGGATATTTAATAAAATAAATATGATAATTGTTTAAAAATGATTTACTTGGAATGATCAATTAATTAAATAAATATTTAATTAATATTGGCTGATTAATTTTGCCATGTGACATTTGATGATTTTAGAATTAATTGTGTGCTCGAAGTTGATTTAAATTGCCTTTGGTTAGGACCTTGGTGATGTTGTCGAGATTAGGGGCCCATAGTTTAGATGACCAATTTTAGGGTATTACATTTGCCCCTCTTAGAGTTAATGTGCAAGCAGCGTGTTGGTTCAAAGAATAGTTGATGTCTAGGAGATACTAGTTCTGAACTTGATTGATCACGAATCAGATGAAAAGTGAGGTATTTAGCTTGATTTGAAGTGATGAAGCTGAACAGAGTTGATTAAAGAGAAACCGATCCCAAAATTGATTGAACTAGGAACGATGAAGAGCAAAGATACTGAACTTGAACTTGATTGATCAAGAAGCAGATATTACTGATCTAGAACTTGATTGATCTAGACACAGTGAGCAAAGATAAAATCGATCTTGAACTTAATGGATCAAAACATGATGAGCGAATATAAACTATCTAGCTTGATTTGATGCGATGAAACTGAACACTTGCTTAGATTGAGCATGTGATCAAAGATACTCTTTAAACCCTTTATTAAGTTTAAACGAATAATCAGCTTGATGGAAAGTGATGAAAATGATTAACGTTAAGAGACTGATTCAGACAAAGACAATATCAGCTTGATATGAAGCAATAAATTGATATGCCCCTAGCGATTGATTTGATGAAGCTCAGCTACTTGAAGATTTGAAAATTTTCTCGACATTTAAAGATGTGAGGTCATAAGGTCATGAGTATGCCCCCTCAAGAGCGAAATCAAAAGATAGCGAGGGTACATGATTATAGGCAATTGTTTAGCAATGATATTGATTTGAGCATGAAAGTGATTCAGAGAAATACAATTGAGATTCCGTTTAGAAATTGAGCTCAAAGTTGAAGAAAGAATGAGCTTTTGATGAAAAGTGCTAAGTGGTCCAAATTTTAGAAATTGACTAGCAGAATGATCTCAAATTTTGATTTCGATCCTAAAAATGGAATCAGGATGAGTAAATTAGCTAAGGGTACAATTTTCATGTCCATCAGAGCAAGTTGAAAAATTAGGGTTTTGGCTATATATGGGGTAAAAGTGTCATTTTCAATTCATTTTAACCCTCCAAGTTTGAAAATTCAAAAAGCCTTCTGTGAAGAAAAATGGTGGTTCCCACTCATGTGCATCGATTCAAGCACCAGAGATGACATAATCGACCTTGGAACTATGACCCAACGGTAACTGATCTATCTTAAGCTTGTTAATCATTTCAATTTTGAATTTTTTTGTTGAATTTTTCAATTTTTTGCATGTTGAAGTCGAGCATTTTTGTTTTGTTGTGCGAGACAGGATCCTGTCTTGTATGACAAACTGATTAATTTTCTTTTGTCATTTAAAACCACTAGTTTTGTCATATGAGACCTACCCTTCTATCGTACGACAACATTCAAAAGAGCCCATTTTGTCATTTAGGGGCTAGTCTTGTGTCATATCAGAGTCTTTTGTCGTATAGGATCAATTCATGACTTGTACGAGTTGCTTCCTCTGTGGTGTTTTGTTGCTTGGAAAATAGTGAGCATTTTTGAAGGTGTAAACTTGAAAATTTGATTTTGTAATTAGTGTAGTTGGATTTGCGTGATGTTTTGCTTCCTTCATTGGCTATTTTGGAATGTTTCTTGATGATCTTTTGTTTGATTTGTGCAAGTTTGATTGCCCCATGTATTATTTAGATGTGTATATCCACTGAAGATAACATTAGTTCGGCAGTTATCAGATATAGACCAGGCGCATATTGATGCGTGTGGATTGACTCATCTTCTTGGGTTGTCTGATATCTATGTGAATCATGGTATGCTCACTGCATTAGTGAAGAGGTTCCATTCAGAGCATTATACCTTTCATTTTCCAGTTGGGGAGATGACCATTACTCTCAAGGATGTATATCAAATTCTCTGTATCCCTTTTGCTGGGGATAAGGTAGATTATGATTTAGCACAGCGTCCTAGCCTTCTAGCCCTGAAGCAGGTTTTTCATGATGTGGACATCCTGACTTGGTCCATCAGTTGGGATGAGATGATGACCAGATATAGTGAGGACTTTCCACTGGCTTGCATCTTGACAGGTTTTATCAAATGTTTTCTGATGTCGGATAGGGGATAGCAGGGGTTTTTATGTGGATGGGGTAGGATGTTGGAGAGACTCATAGATAACCCTCAGAGGTTAGGATGGGATTCTTGCATATTGGCACACATGTATCATGAGATGCATGAGATTGTCTACTGAAGTTTTGATTTTGTAGGTATGGGCCTGGGAACATCTCCCAATATGCAGGCCGATTGTTGATGAGGCCAGAGATCCACATCAGCCCATTGTTTATAGATATGCTGGATATGTGATGCAACCTCATCTGTGCAAGATAGATTATTGGAGACGACAGCTGGACGACTTGATAGCCATGATATGGAGACCGTATAGGGGTCTGGAGCCTTGGGATGATTGGAGAGTTGTACGCAGAGACCTCTTCATTACACGGCCTCTCATAGGCAGATCACAAACAGTGGTTGAGCGTTTTGTTTGTTAGTCGAGTGATGAGGCAGTATGGAAGACCTCAGGGGATCTCGCAAGAGTTTACTACATACGCGCATTATGCAGATGAGGAGAGGCAAGGATGGGGACCTAGGCTATCATATGCCTTGAGCATGCAGGAGTTGACTGGGTTACAATGACTTAGGTGGGACTACCTAGATGATATTGCAGATGCGGGGGTATTGCCTGAGTATAGGGACTAGTTCTAGCAGCATCCATTCCCAAGATTCACAGATCTGATTGAGCAGACACCTCGCATAGAGGAGGTTGAGGATGATGCCCCTGTATAAGGACATGGACAGAGAGTCAAGGCTCTGAGGCGGGCAGGTGGTGATCCTAGTGCTAGCAGTAGTAGGGTACTAGCTAGTGGTAGACAACAGAGAGGAGAGGGCGGATCCCTAGGGATAGTTGGAGTGAGACTGAGTGGAGTGAGGGTGCCGAAGGGTGGAGGATAGGAGGAGAGAGCAGCACTGAGACATGTTCGGTGGAGGAGAGAGGAGCAGGGGGGAGGAGATGGAGGAGGAGATGGAGTTGAAGAGCTTGCAAGGGAGTAGAGGGCTGACACAACGCGGTCGATGAGAGCATGCCTAGCGGGTTTGTAGTCACAACTGACAGTGGCACAGACTCAGCTGGCAGAGCAAGACTGACAACTAGGAGAGCTTAGAGCAGAGAGAGATCATTAGGTCGCAACGATGAGGGCAGAGTGAGACGCTCTGCAGTAGGAGGTTCTTCATCAGACAAGTTAGGTAGCCTATTATGTTGCGGCTTACGTCATAGCAGTTCTAGTAGCGCAGTAGGTTGTACCGTACTCACAGTATATAGCTCAATCAGAGGAGCTTAGGCACCTAGACAGGATCCGGGTCAGTAGGCTCCACCTCCTCTGCCACCTGACGATGAGGGAGAGGTAGAGAGATAGATTTTCTTTTTGTAGCTCTAAGATTTTTTTGTAGACACGCCCATTTTTTGTAGCCCTTATGATTCTTTCTCCTATGGGAGTTTGTATTTGACAGTTGACATTATTTTGTACCCTGAGACTTGATCATTATATATATACGAGATCTTGATTTGATTTCATTGTACTTGTGTCAATTGATTTATGAGATGCTTGTCTATATGCTTTATTCTATATGTATGCATATCTGTTTAGTATGGATGTATGTAATGCAGATGAATATGGGTGCTTTTTTTTGTTTGTTTGTTTTCATATGCAAATAAAATGAATGAAAATGAGTAATGAGTAGTGCAAGTTTTTTCATTTTTCAATGCAATAAGATGAATGCAAATGAATGATATTGAATGTATGAATCTATATAAAATGCTTATGTATGCAGGTAAAACATCTCAATACACAAGTACTCGATCGGAGAAATGGTGAAGAAGAGACCACTTAGCTAAGAAATGATGATGCTTCAAACTCTTATTCAAAAGATAAAGAGATCATTGTTACCATACTGAAATCACTCTAAATTCACAAGATGCAGAATGAAATTCAAGATGAGATGCAACCGAAACCTAGTCACTGAATTTGGAATGCTTAATTTTCATCACTGGGTGTTTTACAACCACAATAGGAAGATTAGAGTTCCTTGCTTTACATGTGCAATATTAATTATCTTGTCCGCAATGACCCTTTTTCATTCATATCCTTAGACAGATGTCGCAAGGACCTGGATTGCATGATAAAGAAATTCCCTCAAAATAGACAAAGAAATGATGGGAACCTCCCTGAAGCATTCAAATAAGCAGAGTCGAGGTATGTGTGGCAATTTCACCTTGATGTGAAGGCTCTTATCACTAACACCCAGCTAATTTAGATGCTTCCAGATCATCAAAATCATTCGTACAAGCTAAAAATGAAGAAAATATTATGCCCCCAATCCTTGCTCCTCTTAGTCAAGATAGACTTCCTTGAGTTACTTAGAGGGATAATAATTGAAAACCAATATAAAAGACAACACACAAAGAAAATTTCATGTATATCTCAAACAATTAAGTGATTGTTTTCAGTTTTGTTTTGCTTGTGTACTCAATGATAAAACTCTTCAGTAGTCAGGAGACAGGTGAATGAATCGGAGTGAATGATCGAGTATCACTAACGTAAAGATGACTTGGTTGATACTGCTTAGGACATGTAAATTGATCAGTCGATTACCCTAAGACTAGGATATTGATCAGTTTCAAGCCATGAGGGTTCCAACGAACTAGGATGTCACAAAAGTGACTGAAATATGTACAAGAGAAAGCAAAAATGTATGAAAGCAGGAATGCCAACATTGTGTTGATAGATGGAGCACTTGAGTACAAGAGGTACCTATTTGCCAGGTTTTCACGTGCTTCGTAGAGATTCATTTTTTTTTATTTTTTTTGAATTTCTTCAGGACCTTTTTCTGATTTTTAGGATTTCTTTAGGACTTTTTTGATTTTTAGGATTTCTTCAGGACTATTCTGATTTTTCAGGATTTCTTCAGGACTTTTCTGATTTTTAGGATTTCTTCAAGACTTTTTAGTTGTATAGGCTGCTAGAGCAGAGAATGTTTAGGTGAAAAATCTCTTCAGATGGATGGTGTTGATCGGTTTGTGGAGATGTTCTCCTTCCGATGTTGAGAGTTGATAGGCACCAGAGCCAAAGGCTGTAGTAAAGATGTAGGAACCCAACCAGTTGGGTTCAAAATTCCATTTGTTGTCTCGAAACTGTTGATTCTTAGGATTTTCTCTTAGAACAAGGTCACCAACTTGAAATTCTCGTTGTTAAACCTTTTTGTTATAACCTCTAGACATTCTCTTTTAATATGCTCTTAGATGATCAAATGACACTTGTTGACGTTCATCCAGTAATTCGAGTTCTTGCAATCTAGCTATTCTATAGTCTTCATTAGTAAGAAGACCTTGCAAAGAAACTCTTAGAGACGGTATTTCCACTTCAATAGGTAATACTGCTTTGGACCCATACACCAAAGAAAAAGGTGTAGCCCCAATAGGTGTTCTGATACTTTTTCTATAAGCCCACAGGGCAGGATTGAGCTGCAAATGCCAATCATTTCTAGATTTATTCACCGTTCTGTGTAAGATAGTCAACAGATTCTTGTTAGATGCTTCGGCTTGTCCATTACCTTGAGGGTAGTACACAGATGACCAGTGTTGTTTTATTTTGATTTTTTCACAGAGTTCATTTAGATCTTTGTTCCTGAACTGTCCTCCATTGTCAGTTATAATGGATGAAGGTATACCATACCTGCAAATGATATAACTAAGGATGAACAGAGATACTTGTTTACTGATTTCTTTGATGAGTGGAATCATTTCTGCCCACTTAGTGAAGTAATCAGTGGTAGTTATAATAAACTTGTGTCCATTAGATGAGGCAAGATATATTTGGCCAATTAGATCAAACGCCCACTATTGAAAGGGTTAGTGTGTAACAAAGGGTATGAGATCCCTTTTTGGAGCATGTATAAGGTGCCCATGCAACTGACACTTTTCACAGGTTTTAGCAAATTTTATAGCATATTTCTCCATGTCTAGCCAATAGTAGCCAACCCTTAGTAGTTTTCATGCTAAAGTTAGACCGTTCGAATGGGATCCACAAACACCTTCATGGACTTTGGATAATGCGCATTGATGCTCCTCAATTTCTAGACATCTAAGAAAAGTACTATCTAAACCTCGCCTAAATATGTTGTTAGCAATGATGACGTACCATGACGCATTTCAGATTAGGTTCCTTTTTAATTTCAGGAAAGATTAGTAGGGACAAATTGGTCACACAGGTAAGAGTAAATGTGGCTATATCGAGATGAGTCATGTCCAATAATAGAACAGACCATCTAGGACTCAAGAGAATCATAGGCAGGGTAATGTAACTCTTCCACTAGGAAATCAAAGCGAAAATTGGATTCCTGTAGCTGTGGTATAGATGCCAAGGTGGCCATTGCATCCAATGCTCTATTTGTTGACCTGGGAATCTGCTGAAATGATACAATGGTAAAGTATTTCTTGAGATCATCCACCATTCTCTTATAAGGCATTATTTTCTCATCTCTTGTTTTCTATAGATCATTGATTTGGTTGATAATGAGTTGAGGATCTCCATAAATGTGTAACTCAACAATATTCCACTCAATGGCTAGCTTGATCCCATTTACCAAAGCTTCATATTCTGCAATGTTGTTTGTGCAAGGGAAGAGAATCTTGTAATATTTTGGGATTGAATATTTTTGAGGAGTAATAAAAAGTATTCTGGCACTAGAACCATGTTGAGTGAAAGACCCATCAAAGAACAATTTCCATGATTGTTGAGTAAGGTGCATGATTGATTCATCATCCAGAAATTCTATATACAAAGGTTAACTGTCTTCAAGTGGGGCATCAGCAAGTTGGTCTCCAATAACCTGTCTTTTGATGGATTTGTGTTCCACATATTCAATATCAAATTCTATAAGAATCATGACCCATTTAGCTAGTCTTCCTATGAGCATTGCTTTACTGAGAAGATATTTGAGTGGATCAATCTTAGCTACCAACTTAATAGAGGGTGCTAACATATAGTGTCTTAATTTTTGTGATGCAAAGACCAGTGCCAAGCATTCTTTCTCTATTATAGTGTAGTTCATTTCATAGGACACCAATGTTCTATTGATATAATATATGACTCTTTCCTTTTTATTCTCAGCTTGTTGTGCCAGAAGTGCCCCTAGTGAACTATCTATAGATGATATGTACAAGATCAATGGTTTACCTTGAATTGGTGGCATCAATATGGGTGGATTAGAAAGATAATCTTTGATTTGTTTTAGATGTTGTTCACAATATTCATCCCAGTGGTATTGAACTCCTTTCCTTAATACCTTTGTGAAGGGTTGAGCTTTGTCTGCTAGATGAGATATAAAATGCCTTATTGATTGAAGACGTCCTTGTAAACTTCTCATTTGACTGATATTCTTGGGTGGAGGCATTTCCATTATAGCTTGGACCTTTTCAGGGTCAACCTCGATTCCTTTCTTTGAAATTATATAGCCAAGCAATTTTCCTGATGTTACTCCAAATGCATAATTTTTAGGATTTAGCCGAAGCTTGAATCTTTCCATTCTATCTAGTATGAGGCCTAGCTCTTGAATATGTGTAGATCTCTTCATGGTTTTTACTAGGGTGTCATCAACATAATCTTCCATGTTTTTATGCATCATATAATGGAAGATAGTGGTTACTACTATTTGGTAAGTTGTTCCTGCATTCTTTAGTCCAAATGGCATAACATTCTAGCAAAAGGTTCCCCATGCACATGTGAAGGTTGTCTTTTCTTGATCCTCAGGAGGTATCTTGATCTGATTGTAACTAGAGAATCCATCCATTAATGAATACATCTCATATGCAACAGTCATATCTACTATCATATCAATGTTGGGTAATAGAAAATCATCTTTCAGACATGCTTTGTTGAGATCCTTGAAGTCTGTGCAAACTCTAATAGATTTGTCTGCCTTTGATACAGGTACTATGTTTGATATCCATTCGGCATAGTCTATAGCTCTGATAAATCCATCTTTTAGTAATTTTTCTAGCTTAGCCTTGACTAGCAATGCCACATAGGGATGCATCTTACGGAGTTTTTGCTTGACTGGTTTAACTCCTGGTATAATAGAGAGATGATGCATGATGAGATCAGGATCTAGTCCTAGCATATCGGAGCATGTCCATGCAAAGTTGATCTTCTTTTCTGAAAAGAGGTAAGTGAAATATTTCAATTCTTCTGCTGATAATGATTGAGCTAAATGAATGATATGTGGTGTCTCTTGACTCCCGATGTTCACTGCTGAGTTGGCTCAATCAATATAGAAGACCTCTCTTGAAAATGACTTGGTAGTATATTAAGTATCTCACCTTCAGGCGCATCAGAGAGGTTTTCACCCTTAGGTATATCCTTTATTTTTACTATTTTTGATTCTGACACCGCCACAATGTGGTTTTCGCCATCAGATTTATTATTTTTCTTTTTTTGATTTTTGTGACTAAGATGCTTGATGTCTGTTTCAATCACGTTCTCACTTTTCTCACTGGTGGAAGCGTTCATTGGTTCCACTGCACTAAGATAGCAGGCTAGTGTGTAGTCATTGGCGAAGGTGGGTATATTCAAGGGTTGGTTATAAAGAGTACAGTCAATTAGTTCAGGATGTATTAAAGATAAGGTTTGAAAAAGTTCAAGGGAGTTCACGGTACTATCATCATGACTTCAGACCGACCAGTCAATTTCTAGAAGGCTACCTTGCGTATGTGTCTTGAGACCAGGAAGAGTTACAACACGATTATCGAAATTCATGTTAGTATTTATTGGACCTAACCCAACCGACCTACTTCTAGCATCGTCACCTACTTCATACTGGACTACATACTGTGGTGTGACAGTAACAGGGTCAACAGACAACATCTCAACATTCATGATAGAGTAGTCATAATTTGTTGTTGAATAGTTGTTGTTATAAATAGAGCTTCTATCTGAGTTATCAGAGTCATAAGATGAAGTTTCTGACTCGTCTTCAAGTAATTTAGTAAAAGTATGTATAGTATCAATACCTACATCTTTGATGCTACAAGTTCCTTCATGATTTGGTTCATTGATCACTTGTATTTGACACACTTGTGGACATAACCTTGATGGTTCTGTTAATCCCTATCATCTTTTCCATTCAGCTTCCTCTAGACTGATAACTAGTCTTGCTTTTGTAGAATCTAACTCTTCTTTTGTAGTTCCATACCTGATTTGTCCTATCTCATTAGAGGGAGAGTTAGTAGGTGAATAAATTTCTTGTGTCCTTTCTTCTTCCAGCTGTTGTTCATAGGCTTCTTCTCTTTTTAGTCCGATTTCTTCTATTTCCTTTTACATTTTTAAGTATATCAGCTCTTGTGCGTCATCTGTGATATCACTGGATTCTTTAGGGGTTTTTGTAGTAGATGTATCTGAGAGGTGGTCTGGACCCCATTTATACTCATTTGAATTAGTTTCTAAATAATCTACTTGTTGTCTGCCAGTATATGTGACCAGAATCTTCAGTGGTGCAAACAATTCTCTGATTCTGTATACTTCTTCTCTCATATCCTCTGGGAATTCTACTTCCTATGGTATTATAGCTGATACAATCAGAACTTGATTAGCATCTGTTTCCTCTCTCTGGGTCTGTAATTATTCTTGTTCATCATCACACTCTTCCTGAGTTTGTTGAGTATTAATTTCCTGTGATGTTAAAGGTAGTACCTTTTTCCTCCACTTGAATTGATGTTGAGACGTGTGTTTCTGATTTGATGACTTTCTTGAATCGTATCCTAGTCCAGCTTTGTCATTTGCAGACTTAGTTTGTAACTGAATAGGTTCAACAATACCTTCTTGATGCTTGCCTAGAGGATCGATACCTAAATATCCTATGCGTTGAAGCATCTTATAGCCTGGACCCTATTGTGTCACGGAAATCTCACAACGTCGTATTTCTTCATTTGCACTATCTTCTTTGAAAAGCGATTTGAGAACAACATCCTCTTCTATTTCATCTGCAAGAGAAGTAAAGGACTATATAAAGAGACCATCATAAATTACTTTTAGAGTTGAAACTTGTGGCTTCACATGCTTTGATGGTTTTCCCAACTGTCTTGGTGATGGAGGTAGAGACATTAGTGAGAGTACGGGCTCTATCTTGTAGCCATCCATGTCGATGTTTGTGATTTTCAATTTCTTCTCTAAATCTTTTAGCAAAGATTCTGAACTTTCAGCGGTAGAGGCTTCTCTATTATGAGGAACAAAAGAATTAGCACTCTCCATTAATGCATTGCAGGTATAGCTTGTATCAATAGGATTACTAACCTCAACTCCATTATAAAGAAATTTCAAACATTGATGATACGTAGATGGTACTGCTTTCATTTCGTGAATTCATGGCCTGCCTAGTAAGATGTTATATGAAAGAGGAAGGTGGTGCAGGAGCACATCCTATGACATGGAGACACATGAAGCCATTTTGGTATAGAACATGGATTCAAGGGTCTAAAGGACCTAAAAATGATATAATAAAGCCTATTAAGGCATTTGAATGTAATAGGAAGAATGAAATGAGTTTTGAGTGCAAATGGACCTAATAGGGGTCAATAAGTCTAAATATGTAAAAATGGCACAAAGGATGTCTAATTAGTTTAATTAGATTGTGTTGAGTAATTTTTGATGTAATAAGGCTCAAATAAAGCCTTTGGTGTTGATAAATTAGAATTAGGAGTATTATGTCTAGTATTGTCAATTCCAAATTTGAAACCCAATGGTTAGTTGGCCAAACAAGAGATTTAATTGTTTGTTAAGAAAAAAGTGGTCATGGTCAGTTTGGGAAGGTTTATGTTTGTCTATAACTCATGCTACATGAACTGGAAGAGAAATATTGAAGTTTGGGGAAGAATCTCAAGTGCAATGTACAGACAACTTCTTTGTAATACAAAAATCTGAAAGTTACTTGCATATTTGGTTTGTTTCCTTTCATTTTTGGATTGGTAATGGATTGATGGTTATTACCTTGATTTTAGTGAGCATTTGAATCCATTTTTAAGGTTTTTACATCTGTTTTGAATTATTTATTTTGACTGTCCCAAAGAACACTGTTGTAGGTGCACATTTTGTGTTATTTTGGTGTCAAAATGATAAGTTAGGGCTCATTCCTCTTTATGTAATTGTTGTTCCTTGAGGAGTGAGACCCTATAAATTTATTTTTAACTAACCCAATGAATAGAATGCAGGGAAAAGAGAATTAGTTGGTGATCATCAAGAAAAGTGTCTGTTTGTGTGAGAAAAAGCATGAAAATGGAGGCACGAGTATAGCAACAGAAGATCTACCTTAAGGAGGTGGTATTTTTATGTGAAACATTGTTAGGGGATGGTAAATTCATGGTTAATAACAAGTTGCAAGTTCTGGAAGTGAGTTTTGGGGTTTGAACAAGGAAGCCCTAGGTTAGAAGGCCTAAAAAGGGGGGGTTTAGTATCTAACCTATCAAATGAGTGTGTCTTATCTTGAAACCTAGAAAATACATTGTTTTGAAACATTTTTAAAGACTTTTTTTGGGTTTTGGAGTTTTGGTCGTATCATTTGTTGGTACTTGCTTTGTAAAAGAGGGCTAATTGGGCCTAGTTGGAACGTAGCAAGGTGTTGGTATGAATATTTTGCCCAAAAGAACCATAGTTTATATTCACATATGTTATGTAGCTTCCAAAAGGGTATGTAGAAGTCCAGTTTTTTTTCTAAGTGTTTTGGGAAAAAATTGAATTAAGTCTGAAAAATAGGTCTAGCAGGGCTACTAGGATTAAGCCTAGGTTGCATCCGGGTAAGAAGATTTTGTATAAACCCAAAAAATGGGTATGTGTTGGTTTCTAAGTAAATTTGGTTGGGGAATGTGAAGACCCTAGGATATGTTAGTTTGATTTATTGAGTTGGTAATCCAAATTTGAGTTCTTTGTTGAAGGAGAAGACTAGAAAACCTTGAGGGATTCCAAGGACAGTTTGACAAAACAACAAGTATAGCCTATTGGGGTGTTTGTGGACCACTATCCTCTGCATAATAGTGGTATTAGAGCCACTAGTAGGTTCTTGAGGGAATTAAGGAAGAGGGAGAAGTTGTGTATTAGTTGGGGTATATACAAGATGCCTCCTAAACAACAAATAGCCAAGGAGAAGCAAGAGTTGAAAGACACCTTGGAGATGGAAAGGAGAGAAAGGAGAGAACAAGAAGAAATAAGGGAGAGAGAGATGAGGCAAATATAAAGGGACAATACAACATTGCAAGCAAGGTTATAAGCCTTGGAGAGAGGATCTAGAAGACGACCACAAAATGAGGAAGAAGATGCTAAAGCAAATGATGGAGCAGATGAGAATCAGAATGAAGGAAATGGAGAAGGGGAACTAGACATTGAAGAGAGAAGGATGGTGAGGTTATTGAAGGCAGTACAAGGAGGTGGAATTAAGACAACCATTGATTTACCTATCTATTATGGCAAGATGGATAGTGAAGAGGTATTGGGGTGGATTGATGCCATTGAAAACTACTTTGAGTATGAAGACATGAATGAGGACAAGAAGGTGAAGTTTGCTAAGACAAAGTTAAGAGGTACTGCTCTAACATGGTGGAGTAGTGTGCAGAAAGAGAGAGTGGAAAAGGGAATTTTTAAGATCATCACATGGAGTAGGATGAAGGCCATGATGAAGGATCAATTCCTTCCATCTAATTATGCTATTCAGACAAAGAGGTTGAGACAAAATCTGAAACAAAAAGACATGGATGTGATGACCTACACTGAGAAATTCCACAAGTTGAGTATAAGAGGTGGATTGGAAGATGAGGATGAGAAGGTTGCAAGGTACCTAAATGGGCTTAGATACAACTTGCAAGATGAGATTGGTTTGAGTGTACCAACAACACTTGGGGAGTGTTTTCAATTGGCTATAAGGGCTGAAGAAAAGGTAAAAAGGAAGCAAGAGAGACAAGGAGGAAGTGGCAGAGGTAATGCAAATAGAGGAAGGGGCAGTAGGCCTAACAGTGAAGGACAAGGACAAGGAAGCAATGATAAGAGTAAGGAGACATTTTTTGATCAGAGGGGTGGATACAGAGGTGGAGGCAGATTTGGATTAGGTAGAGGATCAAGAGTCTTCATGGGAAGGTGCTTCATATGAAATGAATTTGGGAACACTTCCTTCAAGTGTCCAATGAATGAACAAGGTGGCAAGAAGACTGAGAAAAGAATTCAGTTGGCCCAAGGGGAAGAACAACCAGCAGAAGAGAAGATTGGTATTGCTGCTCCACAACTTGAAGGTGACTTTTTGATGTTTGGAAGAGGTCAAAGGTTGCAGAAGGTACAACCCCAGGTATCCATTTTTAGAGCTCAATGTTTGAGCCATGGTAAAGTATATAGGATGATCATTGATTCAGGATCTTTTGATTACTTGGTTTCTCAAGAGATGGTTGAAAAGTTAAATTTATTAATAATACCACATAATAGACCCTACAAAGCCACTTGGGTAACAGATGAAAAAAATCTAGTAGTCCAAGACCAAGCATATGTAGAATTTACCATTGGTGATTATCATGATAGGGTATTGTGTGACATTTTTCCCATGACATGTGGTCATATACTCTTAGGAAGGCCTTGGCAATATCAGAGAAGGACATTGCATGATGGGTTCTTGAACACATATGTTGTTCACAAAGATGGTAAAAGATTTACACTAACTCCTTTAAAGAATAATCAGATATTTGACTCTAGTGTAATATACTTTGGTAGGAAGGAGTATGTGAGTATGCAGGTTCCTAATGTGAAGGGGACACAAGGCAGTGATCAGGGGTTTGGACAAAAATTAGAAGGGCAACAACATTCTATTGATGACAGAAAAAGGAAGGTGCAGATTAGTGTGATGATAGGGACTATTGAGTGCCCTCTAGTTATGTAGATCAAGGACAATCATAGTCCTTCAAGGGTGGATGGAGTTGGGAGCCATTTGGACCTCAAAAAGGCAAGGAAAATGGTCCAGTAGTAGTCCATGTGTGACTATCTAAACCAAAGATCTAATGATTTGTTTTTATCTAATCATGAGTTTGTTGCAGGTAATAGGTGGAAGACCAATTCATTTCATGAGTTGTTATTGCCACAAAAGTTTGCAAGAGGCCAAAGTTGCAAGTGGCCTCCTAGAAGGATGAATGGAGTACAAACAAGACCCCTATTCTCTTGGGACAACAAATTTTTCATAGCGGGGGAGTATGGTGCAGGAGCACATCCTATGACATGGAGGCACATGAAGCCATTTTGGTATAGAACATGGATTCAAGGGTCTAAAGGACCTAAAAATGATATAATATATACTATTAAGGCATTTGAATGTAATAGGAAGAATGAAATGAGTTTTGAGTGCAAATGGACCTAATAGGGGTCAATAAGTCTAAATATGTAAAAATGGCACAAAGAATGTCTAATTAGTTTAATTAGGTTTTGTTGAGTCATTTTTGATGTAATAAGGCTCAAATAAAGCCTTTGGTGTTGATAAATTAGAATTAGCAGTATTATGTCTAGTATTGTCAATTCCAAATTTGAAACCCAATGGTTAGTTGGCCAAACAAGAGATTTAATTGTTTGTTAAGAGAAAAGTGGTTATGGTCAGTTTGGGAAGGTATATGTTGGTCTATAACTCATGCTACATGAACTGGAAGAGAAAGATTGAAGTTTGGGGAAGAATCTCAAGTGCAATGTACACACAACTTCTCTGTAATACAAAAATTTGAAAGTTACTTGCATATTTGGTTTGTTTCCTTTCATTTTTGGATTGGTAATGGATTGATGGTTATTACCTTGGATGTTAGTGATCATTTGAATCCATTTTTAAGGTTTTTACATCTGTTTTGAATTATTTATTTTGACTATCCCAAAGAACATTGTTGTAGGTGCACATTTTGTGTTATTTTGGTGTCAAAATGATAAGTTAGGGCTCATTCCTCTTTATGTAATTTATGTTCCTTGAGGAATGAGACCCTATCAATTTATTTTTAACTAAACCAATGACAAGAATGCAAGGAAAAGAGAATTAGTTGGTGATCATCTAGAAAAGTGACTGTTTGTGTGAGAAAAAGCATGAAAATGGAGGCATGAGTATAGCAGCAGAAGATCTACCTTAAGGAGGTATTATTTTTATGTGAAAAAGTGTTAGGAGATGGTAAATTCATGGTTAATAACAAGTTGCAAATTTTGGAAGTGAGTTTTGGGGTTTGAACAAGGAAGCCCTAGGTTAGAAGTCCTAAAAAGGGGGGTTTAGTATCTAACCTATCAAATGAGTGTGTCTTGTCTTGAAACCTACAAAATCCATTGTTTTGAAAAATTTGTCAAGACCTTTTTTTGGTTTGGATTTTTGGTCATGCCATTTGTTGGTACTTGCTTTGTAAAAGAGGGCTAATTGAGCCTAGTTGGAACGTAGCAGGGTGCTGGTCTGAATATTTCGCCCAAAAGAACCATAGTTGATTTTCACATATGTTATGTAGATTCTAAAAGGGTATCTGGAAGTCCAATTTTTTTTCTAAGTATTTTGGGAAAAAATTGAATTAAGTTTGAAAAACCGATCTTGCAGGGCTACTAGGATTAAGCCTAGGTTGCATCCGGGTAAAAAGATTTTGTATAAACCCAGCAAATGGGTATGTGTTGGTTTCTAAGTCAATTTGGTTGGGGCATGTGAAGAATCTAGGAGATGTTAGTTTGATTGATTGAGTTTGTAATCCAAATTTGAGTTCTTTGTTGAAGGAGAAGACTAGAAAACCTTGAGGGATTCCAAGGACAGTTTGACAAAACAACAAGTATAGCCTATTGGGGTGTTTGTGGACCAGTATCCTCTGCATCAGAAGGTCAAGGACCTAAAAGATGATATCTCTTTATACAGGTCCTACCCTGATTGGTAATAGTACCAAACCTTTAGAGGTTCTTTCATCTTCATCATAAGCTTTGATTGTTATTTTCTTTGTTGGATCAATAACATTTTCAGAAAATCCCTACTATGTCAATAGATTGTAAGTACAAATAGTCAACCTAGTGCCTCCATCTATCAAAACATGTTTAACTTGGTGTTTATGAATCATAGATTCGATGTGTAATGGTTGGTTATGTGGGTGACTCAGTGAGTTATCATCTTCTTCAGAGAAAGTGAGGTAATGAGGTGAAGTCAGGTGACCCACCATAGATTGAAACCGATCTACGTCTAAATATTTAGGGACACTAGTGGTGAGCAAAGCCTTGTCCAAGATCTCTCTATGAGCAGAAGAGATCTTAAGCAGTTCCAAAATAGATATTTGAGTGTTAGTTCTTTTCAATTGTTCGACAATACTATAACCAGGAGAGGATGATGAAGCCAGTTGTTTTGATTTGGCTGTGATTGTGCCTGTTTGTCTATTTGGAGGAGTTGGTAGGTTTGATGTTTTTTGATCGAAAGTTGAGGAACTAGCTCCTTGGAGAGTAACCTTTTTTTGAGCACGGGTCACAACATTATCAGTTTGTGCTTGATTTTGTTTATCTTTGATTATGATCACATTACAATATTTAGGTTGGGAAGATTCAATCATGCTGATCACGTTATCATTGTTAGTGTAGGTATAATTGACTCTAGCTCCTCCCTTGGATTTTGAGAAATTTCCTTGTTCATAAGTTGGTAAGGGATCTTTAAAGGCCTTATGATCAGCATTAGTTGCGTGATTTCCAACAATGATTTTGCCAGCGTCGATGAGATCTTGAATTTCATGTCGGAGTTTCATGCAGTTGTTTATATTATTTCCCTTGTTTCGATGGTAGTCACAATATTTGTTTTCTCTCCACCATTTGGGTTTAATTTATGGGTCATATGGTCTAGAATTGTCTGGCAATGTTATCAAATCATTTGCCAATAAAGTTTTAAAAGTTGATTCATACGATTCATCTAGAGGAGTAAAATCATGCTTAGGTTTTGAAAGCCAAGGTTTCTCTTTAAACCATTCTCTTTCTTTCTTCGAAGGATTTTCTGCTGCAGTTTTAGCTACCTTGAGTGCTTGTGTGCCACTAGCCAAGTTAAATATTGCGGATTTTGTTGTTGCTTTAACATTGTCTACCACTCCATCATTAACAACATTTCTGATTTTATCTTTGTCATATTTCCAGTATTTGCTCTTTTTTTTTTAACTAGAACTTTGCGATGTTTCTTTCCAAAGTGATATATCTCCCTTTTTTATAAGCACATCTTCCATTCTGAGGGCATTATCTACCATTTTTTTGAATGAAGGATGTACTTGCATCTAGACACTATATTTCAATTTAGGGATTAAGTTGTTGACAAAGATATCCATCTTCTCAAGATCTGGAATAATCTGTGAATATCTAGAGAACATCTTTCTCCATCGTTGGAGAAAAATGAGAAAGGGTTCTCTTGTCTTTTGTTTGGTATTGCAAAGCTCTATCATAGTGAATAGGTGACGAATGTTATAGGAGTATTCTTGTAGGAATAGTTAGATTAATTCTTCAAAAGTTTTTATTCCCATAGTTAGACTTAAGAACCATTCCATAGCTTGTCCCCCTAAACTTCTTGAGAAAAGGCGCATGAGATACATTTGGTCATGCATGAACTCCATACATAAAGCACACAATTCTCTGATATGATCTTGAGGATTCGTATTCCTATCATATTAGTCAAACTTAGGCATTTCTACTTTTGAGGGAAATGGAGGCATGTAAAGGTTTTTGTCAAATGGGAATGGGCATATTATGTCCAGAGAATATTGTTTTGGTGATTTATCCTTGTTTTTCAGTTATGTGACCTCAGTTTGTAATGCTTATATTTATTTGTTTAGCATTCCCAATGATGTCTCTTCCTCTTTAGTGATGAGGACCTCCACATTATAACCACTAGGAAGCTTGGCACCTTGCTTTGCTAGTTCTAGGAAATAGTCTTCTTTTTCTCTAGCCATGATGACCTTCATCATTTTTTAGAAATCTTTATCATTTTGACATTTATGTATTTCGACCTCTAGAGGTTCAGAGGCTTCAGATTAAGTTGACAAGGACTCATTGTCAGTGGCATAATTTCTGAGGTTGTCATAAGTGTCTCGTTTACTAACTTGTCTTTCTTGCCTTTCTCCTGACATGGTGGGAGATAGGGGCTGACCAAAGATTGGTATATCATAAACTGGTATTTGTGACAATGACGGTTTATTTGAGACGAGGTTTTCTACAAAGAATGGATTGTCGTTTGATGAAAAGGGTGTTTCTTTTTCTTTGTCTATTTTGTTGCAAAAACTTCTGGTTTGAATAGGCATTTACAACCGATGGGACCAAGAGCTAGATGTGTTGCAGAAGTCAAGATCAAATTGTAGCTAGTTGTTCATTTAACGTAGTGATTGAGTGAAGTAACTAAGACCTAGTTTGGTATCAGGGATGATCTATCCTATGTAAGACGTTATCTAGGTTAACTTAGGTTTGATAAGATGTTGTTTGAACTAGCTAAGAGATGATTGACAAAATCATGCAACACAATGACAGGGGTACACTATCAAGGTTGTTTATGCTTAAGAGGATGATAACTAGGTTTAGGCTCGCTATAGACTGTTTTTAGGCAAATTTGACTGTTTTGGATTGACAAAATTAGAGATTCGTATGACGGAATTTCCAGGACCGGATGACAGTATAATAGCTTCAGGAAAATGGCAAATACTGTTTCGTACGAGTTGCTAATTAAGACCGTACGACACATGGGTATGTCTGAAAGGAAAAAGTGATAAATTCAAGGGTTTATCATATGACACAAGATTTAGGATAAAACAACAGTTCTCAGACCCAGACGACAGACAATTAGGGCTCGTACGACACAGAAACTAGGCTCAAACGACAGATTGTTAGGACTGATGGAATATCATATGACACAGAATATGAAGCAAAATGATAAAACAAAAGGCTCATACGACTATGTCTGGACATAGATTAAATGTTGAGTTTTCGATGACTGAGTATGACTAGTTTTGAGGTAGACTGAGTTTTCACTGACTGACGAAGGCTAGTTTTTGACACTGACATAGTTTATCACCGAGTTATTTGGTATTGTTTTCTTCATTTTTGGTATTTCAATTTTAGTATTTCATTTTCAGTTTCGGGGATGAAAACACAAAAAACATGCAAGATATATAATAATTCAATCACAACACACTAACCCTATAGAAGTTGGCTTAGAGAAGAAACCTTTGCTTGCTGAATTAGTTACACACCCAATAGCTAATAAAAATACGGCCGCTGAGTCTCACACAATGGATTCTGAACGCCATATTAGCCAACTCCAAATGCTAATGGGGGCACGATATGGCAAGTGTCTTGGGAGAGTTACTATCTCTCTTGCACAAAGATTATCAACCTTTCGGAGGTGAATTGGGTAGCTTCTAATTTTAATTGGAACTAGTAAGGGGTTTGTTCAGCGCTTCGAGATATAAACTCAATTAAGAGGTCTCCCAGCCTTGAAAACCAAAGTTTAATATACCTGAAGGTACAGAGGAGAGCTATTCCTGAGCACTGCCATTGACTTGATTTTCATCAAATCACATTTATTTTATAGTGGGTTGGAATATTTGGTATTTAACCATTCTCACTTAGGTCGTTCCCCTCTCACCGACCGTAATGGCTATAGAGTTATTAGCTCCTCGAGAGGGAAAGCCCGCTAAAGATGTACAAATCTCAAACTTAAAGAAAATTCCTCAAGGGTCTGGATTTCTAATTGTCTATACAAACAAGAGCATACTCTCCTACCTCTCAAAATTTTCTTAAAACATGAAATACAGATTTGTTCTTTAACCAGATAGCAAGTTAGGTTCCTAAAAAATGAATTTGAAGAATACATTTTAGTTTATTCTCTTTAGGCAACCTGCAAAAACAACATATCAGTAGTCATGTTGTTTTTATTCTTTGACAGGCGTATGTTTGATTGATAAATTCTTTGACAAGCATCCTACAAGAAACTGGTTAGGTTGTAAAAATATCAGGCAGATAGAAGACAATTCAGGGTTAACGTTAGCGTAATCAAAATTAGACAGAAGACCTAAAAAGTGAAACCTGTTTTAGTCTTACTGAATACAGCATCGTATGACAATTATCATAGAGTAAAATGACAAAAGGCTTTTATCGTACGAGTTAGAACTGAACATGAAATGACAGAAGACAAAATTAGATATTCAGAACAGAATTTTGTACGAGCCCTTTTTCTGATTTGTACGATAAATCAGAGGCTTCGATAGAATGTTGTACGATGCAGTAATACCACTCATACAATATTTCATAGAGATTGTACGAACAAAACCTATAGGATAGAAAAAGTAATTTTGAGGCTGAAAAAAGTAATCTTGGCCCCACAGTGGGCACCAAAAATGTGTTTGTGAAAAGTGGACCTGTATCTGTATCTGAAATACACAACACTTCAATTAAGTCATTAGATGTATGGTTAGTAAATCAATAATCAATAAATAATAAACCATTACAAAGCGACCCATTGCCTTCTAGTAGATGCGAGTTTAGATTGCTATCAGATTGCTAAGCTATCCAGTGACTAGACAACACCTAAATGAAAGATTTTTAATCAATATGAGCATGGATTTAAGCTAGATGGATGCAAGATTTAAGCTAGATATGCAAGGTTAATCTAACATGATTTAAGAAATATATGAATATTTAAGCTAAATGATTTAAGCAATATGAAATAACTAATATGCAATATCTCAATGCAAATTCTCAATGAACCTAGAGAAAAAGCAACATAATAACAATATATTCTCCAGGATCATTTGAATGAGAGACGGGAGCCTGAATTTATAGAAAATTCAGAAAGAAACCAAAGGCTGCAATCAAATGATGATGAGCGGTCAAGATTTTCCAAGAGGAAGCACAATCCAGGTGAATTGATGTGATTGGATGCTTTTCTCAGTTTTAAAGGAAATTGAACTAAAATTAAGATAAAATCAGAAAAAAACTGATTTATTCTCTATTTCATTAAATTTTAATATTTAATTGTTTTATTTGCTTTCTTTGAGATTATTTATCAATTTTTAATTCTTTTTTTCAAATTAATTCCTCTTTTGATGATTTAATGGCAAATTGATTTATTTAATTAAATATGCTAGGATATTCAATAAAATAAATAGGATAATTGTTTAAAAATGATTTACTTGGAATGATCAATTAATTAAATAAATATTTAATTAATATTGGTTGATTAATTTTGCCATGTGATATTTGATGATTTTAGAATTAATTATGTGCTCGAAGTTGATTTAAATTGCCTTTGGTTAGGACCTTGGTGATGTTGTCGAGATTAGGGGCCCATGGTTTATATGACCACTTTTAGGGTATTACAGAAGGTGCTTGCTCAACTTTCTTATTCTTACCTTTAGCACTACTAGGTTTAGCACTACTGGTTTGAGCAGGTGCAGTTTTCTCGTGGTATGTTCCCAGTCTTTTCTTCTTCTTATCCACTGGAGATGCCAAAAGGTTATTGGCATAACCAATTAACAAGTCATAATTGACTTCATAACTCATTTCTTCCATTTCATCTTCCCTAGGTTCAATGACTTCCATGAGATAAAAGTCTGTGGTGACTGTGAAACAGATGTCTTTTGCAAAGTGTTTCACCACATCTTCAGGTAGCCTCATTATCATGCTCATCTTCTTTTGGAATTCATTGAAATATCTATTCATGGCAATAGGAAATGTGTTCTTTACAACCTTAATGTTCTTGATTTGAGCTATTACCGGTATGTCCTTCGATCATTTAATGTCATGAATTCCCAGTAGGAAATTCTAAATATAGAAGAACAAACCAATCAATAGTTGACCAAATTTGAAATTTTGACTACTGTATTTCTTAATTGATTGCAGGGTCAACATCAATTGGCTCCTTATTGGCTCGCATAAGTTATAATCTGCATTCTCAACAATCATCCTGTAAGCTGTATGCACAACAATAGATGGCACATTGTTCATCCTGCTGGAATAAAATATCCTATAACGATGACCATAGTTGCAAGTCTAACTGTTGGGTCTTTAACGTTATTGACTGAAAATGTACATCCATCAGAGGTGGTCTGAGTTAGTGTAGTCACAGTCTCTTTTTAAATTTTCTTTAGTTGTGGAACTTCACTGGTTTGCCAAAAACCAGTTACTACATGAATTGCTTCCTTCATGATTGTGTGTGACCTGTCAAGATACATATTCTCTCCATGCACACGACTAAGAATTATCCTAAAATGTTCTTCTTCAAAATCTTTGAGAAACTATGTTGCATTATGAAAACATTTTTCATAAACCCTAATGTACACAGGTTTGATTTTTCCATTCTTGTCACACAAGGATTTGAGTTCAGAATAAATTGACAGTGATCCTAAATCCTCAATTTTGCAATCAATGTAGCTAGATAAATCACCTTTAATCATAACACCATCAGGAACTTGAGACGAAGCATTGGATGATACTATTTTATTAGACTCCATAGTCTCTATAGGTTCACCAATAATCATAAGTCTCTCTACTTCCTTAGACAACGATGCCATTCTAGATAGACTAGATTTGAGAGTGATTAATCAAAGGAATACCTTATTTCCTTTGCGATGGTAGGGTTTTCGGTTGGTCTCTCAAATGCACACCCGTTTCACCTTCTCCAATCTTCGAATTCAATTCGTCTTTTGATCCACAACACAAATCCGTTTGTATTCAGCTAACACTTCTTTTCTTCACTCTGTAGGTGCTCAAAAATTCTTCTTCGAATGCAATTAGGGTAAAAATAACTTGCTAAAACCCACAATTATAATCTTACCCACTGCATTAAATGCACAACTGATAGGGTAACAAACCCTAATATACCGCTTAACAAAACTTCCTAATACTGACAGGTATATAACCAGTTGACAATCTTTTGAAAACTGATAGACAAAGATATCAATAATTCTTACAAAACAACTCAAAATGCAAAACTCTCTTACTACACATTCTTCAAGGGGTCCGGAAGTAGATTTACCGCTATGCTCCCCTTAGGCCTATTGAAAGACTTAATTCACTGATGCAGGATTCTCCACACTAGGTGAAGGGTTAGATTCTTCTGCAGGCTTGTCCTCACCCTTCTTCTTCCAAATTCTGTTAATCTCCTCTCTAGTTTCCTCAACATTTACCTTTTTCTTACCTTTCAGATCTACAAAATGGTTAACTGGTTTGTTATTCCTTGTTCTATAGAACTTTGCCATGTGTCTGATTTGTGACAATGATAGCAGGCCATCCCAGATGCTCTCCGTGATCCTGCATTGCCTCTTCCAGTTCTCATTCTGTAGTTCATAGCCACATGAACATAATTATTGCAAATGGTGCAAATAATATTAGTTACCTTTTCCATTTCATATGGACTAAATTGGTTGACATAGGGTTATTGCCAGTTCATGTTTCCTTGATTGTCATAGATTCTACTCCAGTCACCATTAGGTCTTGGATTCATGTGAGGTGCCAAATTGTTTGCTCCATATTTGCATTCAACTAATCTATGTCCATACATGTTGCATGTGTAACAACGACCTTCAAATCTTCTAGACACATATCTAGCATTAGTATTACAACCTGTGTTCTCATTAGGTCTGCTTCTACACACATTAGTAGTATGACCAGGTTTGAGACAGTTAAAGCAATCAGGTTTGAAAACCTTCTTACCGGTAGGCTTTTTAGCCTTAGGAGTAGTATTACCTCCATGCATGTTTATCTTGGTACTAGAAGATTCTCTTTTCTCGGATGTATTGAAACCAAGTCCAGATGTCTCACCTTTTGTTGACTAAGATTGGATCTATTCATCCAACATAGAAGAACTCTTACTGAACTTATCAAGCTTTCCATTAGCCTTAGTGAGCTCTCTGGTAAGATCTTCATTGTGTTTTGTCAGAGTCTCTCTTAGAGATGTTGCCATTTAAGGATCTAGCTATAAAGCCTCCTTTTCTTCCTTCTCTTCATGCCAATGCTCATGCAAAGTTGCATTCTCCTACTTGATTTTGAAAATCTCATTATCTCTCTCTTGGATTAGGTCTTCAACTACCCTTCTTGCTTCAAGATCTTGGCTCATGCGGATAGTTAGGGCTTCAAGCTCTCTCCTCAGATTTAAATTTTCACAATTTAGTTTTTCAACTTCTTCAACCAATGCATCAATGTTAGCCTCATCTGAAGAACTATTATCAGATATATCCAATAGTTGCTAAATCAGCTCTCTCCTTTTCACTTGTGAAGCTTTAAATCTGACTGTTAGGGTTTCAAGCTCTTCCTTGGTAGCATCAAGCACTCTAGCCATCTCTAAATAATTCATATCCCCCATGGTGGTTTTAGGGTTTTCTTCCAAGTGATTAAGCCTTAAGGAAGTTAGGCTCTAATATCAATTGATAGACTTATAAATCACTGAGAGGGGGGGTGAATGAGTGACAACAAAAGCAATACCACTTTAAACATAGACTGGTAAAGACAATTAACCAACTTACTAAATAGTATGCATGCAATCCAAAGTCATATTAAAGCATCTAAAACAAGTAAAACATCCACCATAACACAAGTGTTTATACTTGGAAAACCCAACTGGGAAAAACCACAGTGAGATGGAACTCACAAGTTAACTATCTGTAGTAATAGGTAACTGACTGATTAAGGTCTACAAAGTGCTCTGCTAGGAGCAAATCCTGTTAAAGATCCCAATGCCCTGTTAGGAGATGTACCTTGGTGAAGGTAGTACCCTATTAGGAGTAACCTTGATAAAGGATTTCAAAACCCAAACTAATGGATCACCCAGTTAGAGGATTTGTACAAAAAGCTTGTTAGAGCTTACCCTACTAGGGGATTTGACTATTGTAGTGATTAGAAAACAATAGGTAGGGATGATCTAATAATAGCACAACTTGCTGGTATAGATCATCTTCAGCTCACTCAATACTACATCACCGACTTACTTTTGCAATTCACAGCAACTCAAACTTATAACATCAACTATATCTCACATCATACAAAAATAGTTCATCACAATGCCATTATATAGACATTAGATTTCATGTCGGTTTAGGAACTCCATCAAAATTTCCTAGGTGCAGTGTATTTGGACAATCTCACATAACACATCACAGATTGCTGCCAAATTTTTTGATTAGGGATAACTCATCACGACCGGTAATAACTCATCACACAATCAGTGAATACTGGTTGGAACACCAATACCGGTTAAGAGTTAACCTCATCAAATACATAAATCGATTGTCCTCCATTTTCTTGCTTGTTGATATCCACCGAATCTCCAAGCTCGTATCATGTCATTCTAGTATATCAGTTTGTCTTGACTAAGATGACTAAGAAAATGTGAACATATGTGTGTGTATACATGTGCCATCAATGACAACACATAACGTCATCCATTACAATCATCATCTAGCCAACAATATATAGTTATTATTGATTTCTTTTTCAGGGGGAGTTCTTTCCAATGAATTTTGGGGTGGGCTCTTGCCGTGAAGAATATTATGCATTTTTCTTCTTTTCTAGTGATGGATTTTGAAATAGGTTTTGGGGAAATCTAGTTGGAAACATGAAACTAGAGAAACAATGGAGTTGGGTTTTGGGTTTTGTTGAGAATTTAGTGAAAGGGGTTTTAAAGTTTTTTTTGAGGTTTCTGGATTGGATTGGTGTGCCTTGCTTCTTGTGTATGACTTATGTGGATCTTCTTGAGGAATATTGTTTATGATTCTGTGTTTGGCTTCCAGATTTCATTAAGAGGCAGGGTTCTAGATCACTTCTATTGCATGTAAAATCCTCTTTTAGTCTGAATGAATTTTTTTTTTAATTATTTGAGAAGAGAAAATTTTATGGATTTGTTTATAAATGGGGAGATTGGGGTATTGGATTTATCTACGAATTTGGGTATGGGAATTTTTTAAGGTAAATCTGATTTTAATTTTTTGAAAATTTGGAAAATGGGGTTTTTGGGTTATTTGAAAATTTATCTGTGATTTCGAGTAAATAAAATTATATTGTGAAATTTGGAAATATTTTGGGAATTAGATTTTGAAAACTTCATTCCGAGCTAAATCTGTTTTATAAAAAGAATCAATCGGTGACCTTTTTTTTAAAACTCTATTTGATCTTTGTTTTAAAAAGAAAAGAACTTGGGGTTTGAATCTATATTTGCTTTGGATTCATGAATACGAGAGGATTATAGTTATTCTTTTATGGGTAAATTTTTATGTAGAATTCATATCTGCTTGTGTGTGTGCATATATATGTATATATATTGTTATAATATTAATTACTTTATTTATTATGTCCTGTGTATGCGTTCCTCTGTGTGGGTTTTGTTTTTGTTATGTTGGGGGGGGTGTCATGGTACCGATAGTAGGGGGGAAAACCCCACCCACCATGGGCTACCCAGGGTGGTGGGATCTCCACCACCACCGTGGGGGGGGCCTCCACAGTGGAACTCCCACCTTTCCCCCTCTCGACTTTGCTACAGTTTGTCGGTATTTTATTTCCAATGCAAAATATTATTTTTGGTGGAATTCAATTTTAATATATATATATATATATATATATATATATATACACATATATATGTATATATATGTATATACATATGTATATATATATATGCATATACATATACATACATATACATATACATACATATACATATACATATATATATATATATATACAAATATATATACATACATATACATATACATATACATATACATATACATATACATATACATATACATACATATACATATATACAAATATATATACATATATATACATATATACATATATAAATGTTACTTCATATATTCAATTAATCATGTGGATAAGTTCCGCTTAGAATTATTGATCTACTCATGAACTTAAATAATATTCACTTAAAATGTGTTTGATTGAATATAATAAAAACAATTTGAAGGAATGGATTACAATGTGTAACGTCGTAAATTGTACACGCTTGCTAGGATGGTACAATTCCACGCTTGGTTTAGCACCCGCCTTAGTGTGTTTGCATCTTGCATTGTAATTTCCCTTTAAACATTTAATTAAATCTAAAGTCATATTTCATCACTCCCCACCTCATAAAATTGGGCTCTTTACCCTAAGTTTGCCCCTTTTTATTTTATTCCTCCAATAAATCATTAAATCATAAACCCTAATTATGTATTATTGCGACCTTTAAGGCCCGATTTTGCATGTCAAAACATCTCGAAATTAGCTGTAACTTTGGGATTCACTCTAATATCATCATATCTAACAGGCCTGAAAATTTGGTGAAAAGTTGGTCGGACCGTGTGCAAGTGCAACACAGTCCCTAACATTTTTCCCAAAATTTTGGGAGCATAATTCTATGATATTATAATTCTTAACCCCAAGAAATTGGCAGGAAATTTAAATCCTAGGTCGGCCTAAAGATGAAATTAAGATCTAGGGTTTTCTACATAAGAGCTCTCTTTCTTTATTTGAAGGGATCTAATCTAAGGAAGAGGTTTTGGTGAAGCCTTCTAGCGATCACAAGGAGCCTTCTATGTAGTGAAAGAGAATATTATGTGAAGTCTTCAACATCTATCAATAATTCATCAAGAATTCATTCATCAATTGGAGTATTTTGAAGATATATGAAAGCAATAGGAGATCACCGACTAAAGATTGGCTTGTACCTTTCCCTTGGGGTTGGGTATAATTTCATGTTCTTTTCATGTCTTTGTATGAGCTTCATCACATCAATTTCTAGATTTATATTTATGCTTTAGATCATTTAGCATCATTGATTTAGAGCATTCACTTTATCAATTACAAGCATTTAAGGTTTACTCTTTAAAACATAGGGTCACTCTAGATTGTTTGCATTCATCATTTTAGGGTCTGTCACACACAATATTCCTACACACACTATTTTACTATACAAATTGGCTATTTGTTTAGGTGGAAATCACCAAAATAGAGGTTTGACTAAGGCAAAACCCCATATAGACACTCTGTAATGCCCTGCGAGGAACCCCAAAGGAAAAGCCACAACAAGGGTGAAACAATTTTATTTTTATTTTTATTTTTTAAAAAAGTATAAACATATTAAGTGCATAACACCCAACATGCACGATAACACAAGCACAAGACTTACATTTGAATTCCTTAAGGGTTACCAGCGAATAATTAAAACCATAAGATAAATTCCACAGATAGGTTAATTCAATGATCCATCATAAACTCAATGATAACAAAAAGCTATAAGCAATAACAAATTACACCATTGAAAGATTGAAAGGATACAATATAATTCTCTCTTCAATAAGAATGCACACATAGCATAAAGAAAACTGATAAATAACATCCCAATCTTAGAATTACATTGTTCTTCCAATGCATGCCTTCTCAATATACATATAAAGATTCAACTTAACCAATTACAAGGTTACAAAAGATCATGATACAATGACCACATAGGTCTCCAAATAATAATAATCTCCAACATGAGATAAGCATGAGCCACGAACCACAAAACACCTACAAAGCCAATCCTCGCATGAAGGTACGAACAAGAACATCCGATGGGAAGTGGCACTACCACCCGACCATGTAATTCCCAACATGGAATTACCCCACCGTGCTAGGATATAGCCGAGGACCCTCAAGCAAGCAAAAGCATGACATGGTCGACAAAACAATAAGACTCCATGACAACATAAAGAGACTCCACCATAATCCAGGTGACTCAACATCAAAATACATAAGTAACTCAATATCAAAAAACACAAGTGAACTGACATCACACACACAAGTGAACCTAAAGAGAGAGTGTCATCACATAGCTTACGATGGTTACCATGGTTGGCCTCCATAGGTCCCGGCTCACTATCTTGGTAACCTTTCCCGAACCTCCAACTCCAACTAAGTCTCATGCAGACCCTACCAGCCTTTTGTGAAGACAAGGTGCTCAGTTTGCCATTCCAAGCCTTCTCACTACATTATGATCCTCAGTACAAGCACTCACCTATGCGTGAGGTACAATATCTTTATTAATGTTTGAGAACTACCCACCTAATCAATTAATTAGATTATCACTTATTATCTTACTTTCAAAGGGTCATCCTACCAACCTCTTTGGGTGTAGCCCCCATTCAAAAGCCACTCTCTCAAAGGACACTAAACAAACATGGTCACTCCGCGAGGACCCTATGGCAAAACAGATAGCCATAACACCTCTATCCAAATACAAGTGGTCAAACAAGGACATACTGACTCTTGGTTTACCATATGGAAAAGACACTACATGGTTAAGACAATGAAGCCATCATATATCACTTGGTCAAAGGTACCAAATAGGCCACCACAGGACGACTGAACCACAGACCAAAAATAACACAATATAACTCTTGCAAGGAAAGCTAATTTCACTAAGTCCGCACTCAGACAATCTTTGAGAAAACCAGCATCATAAGCACTTGCAACATCTTTGATTGAAAATTAAATAAAACACTCTTTTATGATATTCACATCTATTCAATTTCCAAATCAATATTCATTCAAGAATGAAATCCACATTAAACATTCAACCGAATTAAACATGAATTCCTAATAGACATTTAGTTCATTTTTGGAACATATCCAAAGTTACAAATTTGCATTACTAATTCATGCTTTGATTTCCTTTGATAAATTTATTAATCCACTTAATAAAAATCACTAGGAAAATACTATTTATTTAATATAAAAACCACTTTAAAATGTTTCATTTAATAAAAATTAAATTCATAGCACATACCAATTTGTACCGGTACGGTTACAAAGTCAAGCAGGGGTCAAGGCCAACCTGCAGTACTGCTGCTGTCGAGGCCGCAGACACTACCTGCCGGTAGTACTGTTGCTAACTGGTAGCGCTGCTATCGACTGGTAGCAGATGCTACCCACCAGTAGCAATCCTACTGACTGGTAGGGTTGCTATTTCCGGTAGCACTGCTACCAGCCGGTAGCAGTCCTACCGACCGATAGTACTGCTATCGAATGGTAATAGTACTGCCAACCAGTAGTACTGCTACCACGTAGTAGTACTATTGACCGGTAGTATTGCTACCTGTGGGTAGTAGACACTACCAACTCATGTGGTGGGACTAGCCCGCTATGGGGTAAGGTAAAGTCCAAATTAATAAAAATTCTTACTTCTTAAGCATTTAAAAAAAATCACAAGATACTAATCGTTTAAACTTAAAAACGATTCATTTTAGAATCGTTTCACGGGCACACACACACAATGCCAAGATCCAATTCAAATGGATATTTACCAATACGGTAAATGGTGAAATACAATCACACAAGAACCCCAAATCTTGGGCAATAAGATAATAGGAAGCACATAGCAAACTAAATCGAAATCATTCTATTCCAAAATAGAAGAGGCAATCCAAGAAGTTGATTTTCAAGAACACAAAAACATACAACAAATAGAGAAATGAGCCATTTCTTTCCTATAAGCAGACATATGATAAAAGCTTCAGAAAATCAACAATAACAAACATTTCTTCTTCCATTCCAATCATTCCACAAGATTCTACAAGAAGATTTGCATTTTCTTTCATACACAAGACGCAACTGAAAAATCAAAATTAAATTTAAAACAAGAAGAGATCATCCAACCTTGAAGCAAAAAAGCAAGCAAAATGGTGGAAGAATCCGAGTCCTTGCAAACCAAATCAAATTCCAGCTCCTCTTTTAGAATGTTTTTCCAAAGTTCTCTTCCCAATTTTCTTCCCCCCTCTTCCCATGAATTTCTAGGAATATATGGGAAATAATTTCAACCTAAACTTTCTAGGTTGAAAGTTTTTCTCCACTAATCAGAATAATTTATTTAAAAAAGTAAAAAGCAATCAGATTTACTCTTTCCTAAAAACAATTCTTTTCCAACAATAAAATGAAAAAGTCAATTGGAAAGGTAAAAG
This sequence comes from Cryptomeria japonica, assembly GCF_030272615.1. Lineage (NCBI taxonomy): Eukaryota > Viridiplantae > Streptophyta > Pinopsida > Cupressales > Cupressaceae > Cryptomeria > Cryptomeria japonica. Next base: position 538,969,978 of record NC_081405.1, on the reverse strand, counting down.
GAAAAGCTTTTTTTTTTAATTTTATTTTCTATTTTCCAAAATAATTTCTTTCAACATAATCATTTAACATTTAAATGGCTAGGCAATTATTTATTTCCTTCTACAAATATACTAATGCACTTTACACAATGAAATAAGCCATTTGACCATTTAATCTAGCAAATCATTAATTTAATTAAATCAATAATCTCAGAGCATAATAATTAACTAATTATGCCAACATAAGATAGCATCATCCATTCAATTAAATAACCATATAGATGAACAAAAATACGCAAAATGAAGAATGATCAAATGACCAAACCAAAGCACTATGACTCGCATACCAGCCAGACGGGAAAGAAAACCAACTGACAACACTCACACGAGTGTAACTGTGGGTCAAGTTAGGGTCCAACAACTATCTCCTCCACTCCCATCAGACATATAAGGCACACTCAGACTTGTGAAACCAGGTGGAGTCGATACCCCGTACCTACCTGGTACTTGTAACTGCAATGTCCTGCACCAAAGAACCACACGTGCATATAGAAAAATATATATATATATATATAGACATGACACGTACATTGATGAAGGAGAGTTGTGACGTTCCCTGTCTCACTGGAGTGAGTGAAGGAAAATCATCTCCTCGCATCCCATACGCATGCAAACATGAACACATAAATAACGCATCGTACATATAGGGTAAGAGTGTTAGTCCATGATAATGATCCATAAAATAACATTAATCATAAGCACTGAGATACTGCATAAAATCATACACCACAAATCCAAATAAAGAATAAAATAACATCGCATAAAATTTGAATCAATATACAATAATGTTCCACTGAAGTCAATCAAAAACATACAAAAAGATTCTGAACAAGGAGGGGTACTACATCCTCCCCCCCCAAGCCTAGGCTTACACCTGGAAGCCTAAAACAGATAAGAATAAATTTCTCTCATCTTCACTGCATCTTCCCATGTTGCTGAGGTCTCATCACTTGGGTCCCATAGGACCCTTACTTGCTCGATGTTACAACCCCTTAGGGTCAAATCATGACACTGAAGAATGTGCACGGGCTCCACGGAAAGTTGCTCATCCTCAACCTGCAAAGCGTTCCACTCAAGAACATGGGTCACATTAGGATGATAAGGTCGAAGAACATAAACATGAAAGACATCGTGGATGCAGGATAGACTCTGCGATAAGGAAATACGGTAGGCTATAGGTCCTATCCTCTCAAGGATCTCAAAAGGCCTACAAAAGGAGGTGCCAACTTAGAACCCTTTCCATAATGAATCAGACTCTTCCGTGGATGCACTCTCAAGAACACACAGTCGCCAACAAAAAACTGACGATCTACTCTATGGGCATTGACATACTTCTTCTGCCTATCCTGAGAAGCAACCAAATGCCCACGAATCTGCTCAACCTGCTACTCCATCTCACAAAGCATATATGGGCCTAAACGCACCCTATCCTCTAATTGATCCCAACTCAAAGGAGTATGGCAAGGATGACCATACAAAGCCTAGAAGGGAGACATGCCTATAGAGTTGAGATATCCATTGTTATAAGAAAACTTTACAAGGCAAAGATATTCCTCCCAGCGCAACTATTGGTCCATAACATACATGTGAAGCATGTCCTCCAAAACGTGATTCACATGCTCAGTCTGACCGTCGATATCTGGGTGATAAGTTGAACTGAAGTTCAACTAGGTTCCCAAAGCATGCTTAAGTGAGGTCCACAAGGCTGAAGTAAAGATAGGGTCTCTATAAAAAATGATCGGCCTTGGAATCACATGCAACCTCACCACATCTTCCAAGAAGACTCATGCCACCACTACTGTTGTATAAGAAGATCGAATAGGCACAAAATGAGCAACTTTGGTCAATCTATCAACAATGACCTCGATGGCATCATGACGACGTGAAGAAATAGGCAACCCCACAATGAAATCCATGGAAATGATATCCCATTTCCAATCCGGTATCAAATTCGGCTGTAAAAGCCCTATAGGGTGCTGATGCCCCACCTTCACCCACTGACATTCCAAGAACTTCAACACAAAATCAGCAATATCATGTTTCATACTAGCCCAATGTTATATCTTTCTAAAATCTATGTGCATCTTCTTGACACTAGGGTGTGCCGAATAAGGTGCATGATGGGCCTCAGTCATGATCAAAACGCGAAGACCCTCCAAAGGAGGTACATAGATCCATCCAAGATGTTGAAGAAGACCATCTGACTCAAGAGTATATCTAGAATATCTACCCTCCAATGGTCTTCTAGACTCCGCCACGGCTCTAACATCCTGATACCAGGTGTCCTGAGGAAGAACTCCAAGAATTCTCTCACTCGTCCACACCAAGGAAAAATGCTGCTACATTCTCTTTCCCCTAAATATAATGAACCTCAAAATCATACTTGTAGAGGAATTCCATCCATCTTCCCGGTCGAGCATTCAAGTTCAGTTGCGTGAAAATATATTGCAAACTGCAGTGATCACTATGCAGCTCAAACCGACACCCCAACAGGAAATGTCTCCATCTAACCAACACATGCATTACATCTGCCAACTCCAAGTCATGAACTAGATAGTTCAACTCATGATCCTTGATTTTGCGAGACTCATAGGTAACCACACGTCCATCCTGCATAAGCACCGCACTTATACCTTCTAGAGAGGCATCTGTGCACACCATGAAATCTCTGGATGGATCAGGAACTACCAAAATTGAAGCACTAGCAAGGAGTTCCTTTAAGGTATGAAATTTTGACTCACACTGCTCTGACCAAATGAACTCCTTCCCTTTCCTCTAAAGAGAAGTAATCAGGTGGCCTATTCGAGAAAAGCTCTGCATAAAGTGATGGTAATATCTGGCCAAACCCATGAAACTTTGAACCTCAGAAACATTGGTCGGCACTAGCCAATCAACAATGACTTGGATCTTAGAAGGATCCATAGATACACCTTCTCCCGAGACTATTTGACCCAAATAGCTCACCTCTGACTGGAAGAAATCACACTTTGCCAAATTCACAAAAAGCTGATTCTCCCTCAAACACTGCAATACCTGACGCAAGTGACTCTCATGCTCTTCCATAGATCTAGAATAAATCAATATGTCATCCAAGAACACAAGGACAAAGTGGTCAAGGTAGGTGCAAAAGACCCCATTCACAAGATTCATTAACACTGAAGGCGCGTTCGTCAACCCAAATGGCACCACTGTGAACTCATAGTGATCATAACGAGTACGAAACGTCATCCTATGAATGTCTGCATCATGAATGCACAACTGATGATACCCAAATTTCAGATCTATCTTAGAGAACACCTTGGCTCCCTTTACCTGATCAAAAAGATCATCTATCTGAGGCAATGGATATCGATTCCAGATGGTTACCTTATTCAACTGTCGATAATCAATGCATAACCAAAGAGAACCATCCTTCTTAACGAAGATAACCGGTGCACCCCAAGGAGAAATACTAGGATGAATGAACCCCTTGGTCAACAACTCCTTTGTTGGCATATGATGAAGCAGTGACAATGTATGTTGTCATTAATGTCAATAGGTGAACTGATATGAACTAGTATGAATATTAGAAGTGGTTACGGTCAACCGGGATGGAGTGGATCGGTGTCAGGGTTCACTAAGTGTGACTACTGGTTGGTAGTCCCTGTTCAGCTCTAGGGTTTCCGATTTGGCCTATGCAGGGCAACCGATGACATTCTATAATGAGTTAGTTAAGAGATAAGGATGAGATCATGATCCCACACCAGCTATGTGATTGTGAGCATGAAGATCGAATGCATTTGAATGTCTACCTCGGGAATGCGTAATGTTTTGAGTGATGTATGAAGTGCCTATGATGGGTTACAGATTTCTAGATGCGGTGAAGAATGGACAATGCAGAATGACTTAAGATCTATTTTAGATCACTTCATTATATGCAATGGATCTAATGGTCAGGATTGGATCGCTTGTAATTGTAAACCTAAAATGTTTAGGGTTTAGGGTTTATGCTACCGACCTAATTGTTGTCTACAAGGTCGATGATGTTTGTTATTTATTTGGGTTGGCAAATGATGTGTTTGTGTCTGCATGTTGAGATACTTGTCAAACCAGAGTGCGATTGCAGAGGAGAGGAGCTGAAAAGGATCTGCCTTAGCAACTAGTATTGTTATTAGATCAAAGTTTTACCTATTGACTTCTAACCATTTAAACAGAAGGAAAATCCCTTGACCGGGTAGCTTTAATAGGCTTGTTGCAAATCCTCTAACCAAGTGACTCAAGTTCATTGAGCTCTTTAAATCCTCTAGCAAGGTAACCTTTAACAGGGTTTATAGCCATCCCTTAACCGGGTGATCTCTAACAGAATCAATCCTAACATAACATTATTGTAAAATCTTTAACTGGACTCGGCTCCTAACATAGTGAACTTCCAAAGAGTTCAAAATAAGATTGTGGGTATTCATCCCCACCGTGGTTTTTCTCATTTGGGTTTCCATGTGAAAAATCTGTGTGTTATGGGTTGTGAGTTTTCATGTGATGATTGAGTAGTTGTTGATTAAGTTAGTTATGCATGCAGTGCTAAATGATTATGGTATTGTTGATACAACTCATGCTTGATTATATCAGGAAGTAGTCAACAAGATTTAAGGTTTGTCAAATGTTGTCTAAAGTATCTGTGTTTAACCGGTATACCCATGGTTAAGTTTAGTGGTGAAGACAATCGATCAACATTGTTTTAATATGATAAAGTGTTGAGAAATTTTTTGCTTGTATTGATTCACCCCCCCTCTCAGTACGAGGTTGGGTATCATTTGTTCATAATTATTCATCAATTGGTATCAGAGCAACTCCAGGTCCTCGATGATATAAGCTTAACCACTTGAGGCAAAAGATCCTGCTTTAATGATGAAGAGGGAAGGTCCTAAGTTCAATAGGGATAATTTCAAAATATGAAAGGACAAAATGAAGATTTATATCAAGATTTTGGGTGCTCAACACTGGAGCTATGTTGAGAATGCCTATGTAATCCCCACTGGCACTCTAACCGATGATCATAAAAGAGAGATTCAAGAAAATGGGCAAGTCATGGAAGCCCTTATTAGCAACCTATCTGATATTGAGTTAATTGATGTACAAGATAAGGATACTCCTAAGGATGTATGGGACATAGTGGAAACCATTTATGGTGGTGATGAGCATGCCAAGAAGGCTAAGGAAGAAAGCCTTATAGGATGGTTGAAGGTGAGACCACTCAACAATATGGCATAAGGATCAAGACTGTGGTTGGAGATATCAAGAGCACTGGTGGAACAATTGATGATGCCACTATTGTTAGTAAATTTTTGAGATAATTGTTACCGGTCTATGAAATCAGGGTTGCTGCTATTCAGGAGTTAAGATCTATCAACAAGAAAAAGGTATCTCTAGACTCTATCATTGCAAAGTTGACTGCATATGAATTGAATAGCTATGATGGCAGTGTTCAGAAGACAAAGTCAGCCTTTAGAGCGTTTGTTTCCTCCACACCAACCAAAAAAGGAAAATAAGTCAGCACCAGTTATGAATCTAGGCCAAACAGAGACATGGATGATGAGGAGATTCTGATGGAGTTTGAAGCTCTTCTTTCCAAGAGACTTCCAAAAGGCACCGAAATATATAGAGGTAAGCTTCCTCTAAAATGTTTTTCCTATAATAAGATAGGACATATAGACTATCCTAACAATGACAATAAGGGTAAACCAGAAAGGTTTAGAAAGTATAAAGGAGGAGGTAGGAGAAATTATCTTGTTGCAATGGATGAAGGTGTTACCGATGAAGAATCTGTGGATGAAGAGAATGATGACATAGTGTTTGTAGATATAAAGGAAGAGGTGTCTAATCAGAAAGCCCTTGTTTCTCACATTGACAACTCTAATGAGTGGATCATTGATAGTGGGTGTTATCACCACATGACTGGCAAACAGAGAAAGTTTATGTCTCTAGATGAATATGATGGAGGTGTTGTCCGGTTTGGCAACGATGCACCTTGCATAGTGAAAGGAAAAGGATCCATGTCACTAAATGGAAAAAGAAGTGCGGATGATGTCTACTAGGTGTAAGGCCTTAAGCACAAACTTTTGAGTGTTGCTCAGATGAATGATAAAGGACTCATTCTAGAGTTCAAAGGTGGATTCTGTAGAATAATTGGAAAGAGTGGTGAACTTATTGCCACCGGTAAGGAGACCAGAGGAAACTTGTTTCAGCTGAATGCCAAGATTAGTCTGTGCCTGATGGTGAAGTTTGATGACAGTTAGATATGGCATAGGAGACTTTGTCAATGAATTTTGATAATATTGTAAAGGCTAGTAAGATCAAGGTAGTAAGAGGATTGCCTTTGCTAAACAAATTGGAGAATTCTTTATGCAAAGAATGTCAACTTGGGAAGATGTTTTCCTCAACATTCAAAGGTAAGTCTTTTTCAGTAGAGAACTTACTTGATCTTGTGCACACTGATCTGTGTGGTTCGATGAAAACTAAAAGTATTCAGGGAGATCAGTATTTCATGATTCTTATTGATAACTGCTCAAGAATAATGTGGGTCACATTCTTGAAAGACAAGTCTGAGGCATTTGGAAAGTTGAAAGCCTTCAAAGCATTGGTGGAAAAGGAGAGCGGAAGAAGAATAAAATGTGTAAGAATTGATCAAGGAGGTGAATTCACTTCTGATGAATTCAACAAGTATTGTGAAGAGAATGACATCAAGTGGAAGTTGTCTACCCCAAGGACACCACAGCAGAATGGCATAGCAGAAAGGAATAACAAGACTGTAGTTGAAGCAGCCAAAACTATGCTGATCCAAGGAAAGGTTGCTCACACTTTTTGGAGAGAAGTGGTGAGCACTACAATATATACCATGAATGGGGTACTCATCAAGAAAGGTAAATACAAAACCCCCTATGAGTACTGGAATGGGAGAATTCCTAATGTGAGTTATTTCAAAGTGTTTGGTAGTAAGCGTTATATCAGGAGAGGTGAGCATCTAAGTAAGTTTGATGCTAAATGTGATGAAGGAATATTTCTGAGATATTCCACTAAAATCTCTCAAATGCTACAACAACAAGACTCAGAAAATTGTTGAGAGTATCAATGTCAGGGTTGATGAATCCCCTGAGGAGCTAGAGGAAACCTACAACAAGCAAGCGGAAGATGAACCGGGTGTAGCCTCCTAGGAACCGGTTAAGAAGGAAACAAGTTGCAAACACCAGAAAGACCTCAGTGTTCCTATACTGATAGAAGCTATAGTAGGTGAAGAAGAAGATGAAGTGGAAGAAGAAGAGGAAAAGCAAGCAGAACTAGCTAGGGTCATTCCTAGGTATGTGAAACTACATCATGATCCAAAGTAGATCATAGGAGATAAAGATGCATGGATACTCACAAGGAGAAAGGTGAAAGAAAACTCTTGCATGATTTCAGAATTTGAGCCTAAGACCACTAGAGAGGCACTTACCGATGAAGATTGGATAAAGGCAATGGAAGAGGAGCTGGACCAGATTGAAAAGAATGCAACATGGTCCTTGGTACCCAAACCGGAATACAAGAATGTAATAGGTACCAAATGGGTCTTCAGGAATAAGATGAATGAAGAAGGCACTGTGGTAAGGAACAAGGAAAGACTTGTATGCAAGGGATATGCTCAGGAAGAGGGAGAAGACTATGGAGAAACATTTGCCCTAGTGGCTAGACTGGAAGGTATCTGAATGCTACTTGCATTTGCAGCATTCAAGGGATTTAAGGTATACCGGATGGATGTGAAGTTTGCATTCCTAAATGGAATCCTAGAAGAAGAAGTGTATATTGAGCAACCAGATGGATTTTGTTTGTCAGAAGATAGTAACATGGTGTGTAGATTACACAAGGCCCTGTATAAATTGAAACAAGCACCAAGGGCATGGTATGAATGGTTACACTCTCATCTTGTGAAGATAGGATTTCAGAGAATGAGTGAGGACAACAACATCTACCTAAAATCTGAAGGTGATCAGATTCTGATCTGTGAAGTATTTGTAGATGACATAATCTTCATAGGAGATGATGAAATGAGCCATGCATTCACAGATGAAGTGAAGAAAGAGTTTGAGATGTCTCTGATTGAAAAGATAAAGTTCTTCATTGGTCTACAGATTCAATAGATGAAGGAGGGTATCTTCATTACCTAGTCCAAGTATATCAAAGAGGTATTGAATACCTTTGGCATGAAGGAGAGCAAACCGGTTGGAACACCGATGGTGACCGGATGCAAACTGACAAAGGATGATGATACAACATTGGTGGATGAGAAGGAGTATCAGTCGATGATCAGTAAGCTGCACTATGTGGTGCATAGCAAACTAGATATTGCTCATGCAGTGGGAATAGTAGCCCATTTTCAGAAGAGTCCAAGAGAATCCCACTTGGTAGCTGTAAAGAGGATTCTTAGATACTTGAAAGGGATGGTTGATTATGGATTGTGGTATCCATATAATGGTGAATTTGGTCTCAAAGTGTTTACCAATGCAGATTGGGCAGGTAATGTGGATGACCAGAAGAGCACAACCAATGGAGCATTCTTCATTGGTGGAAGACTATTCTCATGAATGAGAAAGAAACAAAGATGTATTTCCTAGTCTATTTTTGAAGCAGAGTATGTGGTAGCTTTTATGAACTACACTCAGGCAAATTGGATGAAGCATGTACTGAATGGCTTCAAAGTGCCTATATCTGAACTGGTGAGTATTATCTGTTATAATACTAGTGCAATCAATATTTCCAAAAATCCAGTATTGCATGCTAGGACAAAGCACATTGAAATCAAGTATCATTTCTTGAGAGAAAAAGTTCAGAATAAAGAGGTTGTATTAGAACATGTTTCCATTAAGGAGCAACTAGTAGACATATTCACTAAGCCCTTACCAAAGACTACATTTACCTATTTGAGAGGTGAATTAGGGGCTCTGCCCCTCCATGAAGTAAACTAAAGTTGTGTGCTCCACATCAGTTAGGTACTACAGTGACAAATCTTATAGGATTGATGTGTTGAAGGATGCTACTCCACAGGGGGAGTAGCATAGTGGAGCTTGGAAACTTGTGCCTCCACTTTGGCATTGTTGTCAAAGGGGGAGAAGATATCTGATGATGTATGGGGGAGAAGATATCTGATGATGAAGATATATGGAAGAATGCACACTGACTAGTCTAGATGGTGGTGGTTGTGATCTTTGAACTGGTATATATCAACCGGTATATGGTATTAAGCATGGTGTAGATACTGTGCAATGATACACTGAGTATTTCCATCAATGCCAAAGGGGGCGATTGTTGACATATGATGAAGAGGTGACAATGTATGTTGTCATTAATGTCAATAGGTGAACTGGTATGAACTGGTATGAAGATTGGAAGTGGTTATGGTCAACCGAGATGGGGTTGATCAATGTCGGGGTTCACTAAGTGTGACTACCGATCGGTAGTCCCTATTTAGCTCTAGGGTTTCCGGTTTGGCCTATGCAGTGCAACTGATGACATTTTGTGATGATTTAGTTAAGAGATAAGGATGAGATCATGGTGCCACATCGGCTATGTTCTTGTGAGCATGAAGATCAAATGCATTTGAATGTCTACCTCGAGAATGCGTGATATTCTAAGTGGTATATGAAGTGCACGTGATGGGTTACTGATTTCTAGATGCGGTGAAGAATGGATGATACAGAATGACTTAAGATTTGTTTTAGATCACTTCATTCTATGCAATGGATCTAATGGTCAAGATTGGACCACTTGTAATTGTAAACCTAAAATGTTTAGGGTTTAGGGTTTATGCTACCGACCTAATTATTGTCTATAAGGTCGATGCTATTTGTTATTGTTTGGGTTGGCAAATGATGTGTTTGTGTCTGCATGTTGAGATACTTGCCAAACTAGAGTGTGATTGCAAAGGAGAGGAGCTAAAAAGGATTTGCCTTAGCAAGTAGTGTTGTTATCAAATCAAAGCTTTACCTGTTGACTTCTAACCATTTCAACAAAAGGAAAATCCCTTGATCAGGTAGCTTTAACAGGCTTGTTGCAAATCCTCTAACTAGGTGACTCAAGTTCATTGAGTTCTTTAAATCCTCTAGTGAGGTAACCTTTAATGGGTTTTATAGCCATCCCTTAACTAGGTGATCTCTAACAGGATCGGTTCCTAACAAAACCTTATTGTAAAGTATTTAACCAGACTAGGCTCCTAACAGAGCGGACTTCAAAAGAGTTCAAAACAAGCTTGTGGGTATTCATCCCCATCGTGGTTTTTCCCATTTGGGTTTCCACGTTAAAAATCTATGTGTTATGGGTTGTGAGTTTTCATGTGATGATTGAGTAGTTGTTGATTAAATTAGTTATGCATGTAGTGATAAATGATTATGGTATTGTTGATACAACTCATGCTTGATTATATTAGGAAGTAGTCATCAAGATTTAAGGTATGTCAAATATTGTCTGAAGTATCTATGTTTAACCAGTATACCCATGGTTAAGTTCAATGGTGAAGACAACCGATCAACATTGTTTTAATATGATAAAGTGTTGAGAAAGTTTTTGTTTGTACTGATTCACCTCCCCCTCTCAGTACCAATTAGGGTATCATTTGTTCATCATTATTCATTTGTTCAATGTGAAAATCTGTCTCGCTTCAGAGGCATACCACAAATATCCAAAGGAAACACATCAACATACTCTCAAAGAATAGGGTGACCATGAAGAGTGATTTCTCGAATCTCTTCCTCATCCACATCCTCAAGAGAAACTGCAAAAAGCTGACACCCTTGACGCATGCACTGCCTAAGTTGCATAGTGGAAATCATGCGTAAGGATATTGATCGTTGAACTCCAATGATCCTCACTCTCCTGCCATGACCATCTAAACACTCTACTATCTTTAGATGACAGTCTACACGAGTGATGTGAGATGATAACCAATCCATCCCCAACACAACTCCATAGGACCCCAAAGGAATGACTCGAAGGTCAACTGAAGTGACAAATGGTCCTAGGTCCAACTCACAACTGGAAATGAAGGCATCTACAAACACATGCACACTAGTAACCAACTCTACTTGCCACCTATCTACCTACATAGCAGACACGAGCCCACACCACTCCACAATGGATGAAGAAATAAAAGAATTTGAAGCACCGGAATCAAAAACTATAGACATATGAATACCACACAACACACTTGCAATCTCAATCACGGTACTCTGATTCTCAACTTGGTGGTCATCCACCGCTGCAAATACTCTATGGGATCTACTTGCATCCCCCACTGTCGACTTTGATGCGGTTGGCCTTTGGCTACTCATCTAGTGAGGACATTGAGGCCACTGAGTGGCTTTGTGGCCAAACTGACCACAAGAGAAGCAAGCTCCTCTAACAAGTCCTCTACTCCCTGAAAGGCCCACTGGACTATTGAAAGATCTCCCCACTAGGGGTCTGAGATGCACCCTGCGAGAGGTTTGCCTACTCTTCTGCTAGTTCCTACTCTTCCAAAACTGAGAGTTGTCACCCTGTTGGCCCTGAGACTGCTTCAATCTTGGTGGCTATTGTTGTTGCTGCTGACCACCCTTAGTGAGTGCCTGAGGACCCCTAAGATGTGCAATAGTCTGGAACTAATTCCCTCTCCCTCTAGACCCACTGAAAGGATCACTCCTAATCTGAGCTTCAGACTAGCCGCCATGAGCATGACTAAGGTTCTGCTCCACCAGTCTGGCTTTCGCTCTGGCTACCTCTACCGAAGCAGGCTCAAAAACTCTCACTCCTCCATTGATGTGGTCATTAAGACCCCTCACGAAGTGCTGAAAAAGCATAGCCTTATCATTGTCGATCCCGACATACTATTTGAGTTCATAGAACCTATGCTCAAACTAATCTACTAACAACCCAAACTGGCATAGAGCATAGAACTTGTCTGCATGCAATTGCCTCCACTAGGGTGAGAGAAATCACACCCTGAATCTCTCTAGATTGATCTCCCATGACATGATGTTAATGCTCACACCGATCCTCTCCTCCTCTAACCTCCATGAGATAGATTCAAAACTCTCAAGATGCATGATAGCACATCTCACCTTGGTGTTGCTACCATATGGATACATGGCGAAACACCGATCTAAATTGATAAGACAAGTATTTGCCTTGAGACCAGTACCTTTACCATCAAAGAAAGGAGGATTGGACCTCATCAAGTCCCTCATGTACCCCATGTTAGCTGGATCCTGGTCTACTAGGACCTCTCTCACTCTAGGAGATCTCTCTTTCTCTCTCTAGAATTTGTTGATGGGACTCCACTACCTGCGCATGGATGGGTTGATCCACCTCAAGTCTGGGGCCCATTCTAGCTAGGACCTCCTCAAACATCTAGCGCAGCTCTTCCCTTTCAGGAACTTTCTCTCCTGAATGCGGTCCCTCCAGATGCACCGATTGATCCCGATCCACACTCGCATGAGTGGGTGGTGGCGAAGGACTATGGTGGTTAAAATCTTGACCCCGTTCTTCTCCTCTGCCTTTGGTGCAGCCACCTACACGGCCACCTCCCTTGGCTTTCCTAGCCATGACCTAACACTGCACAAGAGAGAAAAGTTCATATCAAAGGCAAGGAAAGGAACAAGGAAGTCACACCACAAGACCTACACAAAAGGTCAAGGTGAATGGGCTCACTACAAACCTAGAGTACCCAATGTTGAAACATGGGCTCTGATACCAAATGTAATGCCCCGCCAAGAACCCCAAAGGAAAACCCACAACAAGGGTGAAACAATTTTTTTTTAAAGTATAAACTTTATAAGTGCATAACACACAACATACACAATAACACAAGCGGAAGACTTACACCAGAATTCCTTAAGGGTTACCAATGAAGAATTAAAACCAAAAGATAAATTCCACAATAAGGTTAATCCAATAATCCATCATTAACTCAATGATCACAAGAAGCCATATGCAATAACATATTACACCATTGAAAGATTGAAAGGATACAACATAATTTGTCTTCAATAAGCATGTACACATAACATAAAGGCAACTGATAATAACATCCCAATCTTAGAAATACATTTTTCTTCCAATACAAGGCTTCTCAATATACATATAAGGATACAACTTAACCAATACGAGGTTACAAAAGATCATGATACAATGACCATATAGGTCTCCAAATAACAATAATCTCCAAACATGAGATAAGCGTGAGCCATGATCCATAGAAACACCCGCGAAGCCAATCCTCGCATGAAGGTACAAACAAGATCATCTAATGGGAAGTGGCACTACCACCCGACCATGTAATTCCCAAAATGGAATCACCCCACCATGCTAGAAGATAGCTGAGCACCCTCAAGAAAGAAAAAGAATGACATGGTCAACAAAACAATATGACTCCATGACAACACAAAGAGACTCCACAATAATCCATGTGACTCAACATCACAAAACTCAAGTGACTCTACATCACAAAACACAAGTGACCCTAAAGAGAGAGTGTCATTGAATAGCTTAAGATGGATACCATGGTACAACCTCCATAGGTCTCGGCTCACTATCCTAGTAACTCTCCCGAATCTCTGGTTCCAACTAAGTCTCATGTAGACCCTACCAGCCTTTCGTGAAGACAAGGTGGTTGGTTTGCCATTACAAACCTTCTCACTATGTTATGAGCCTCAATACAAGCACTCACCTATGCGTGAGGTACAATATCTTTATTAATGTTTGAGAACTACCCACCTAATCAATTAATTATATTATCACTTATTATCTTACTTTCGAAGGGTCATCCTGCCAACCTCTTTAGGCGCAACCCCCTTTCGAAAGCCACTCTCTCAAAAGACACTAAAAAAACATGGTCACTCCATGAGGACCCTATGGTGAAGAAGACAACCATAACACCACTATCCAAATACAAGTGGTCAAACAAGTACATATTGACTCTTGGTTAACCATAAGGCAAAGACACTACATGGTTAAGACAACTAAGCAATCATATATCATTTCGTCAAAGGTACCAAATACGCCACCATAGGACAACTGAACCACAAACTAGAAATAACACAATATAACCCTTGCAAGGAAAGCTAATTTCACTAAGTCCGCACTCAGACAATCTTTGAGAAAATCAACATCATAATAACCTGCAACATCTTTGATTGAGAATTAAATAAAACACTCTTTTATGATATTCACATCTATTCAATTTCCAAATCAATATTCATTCAAGAATGAAATCCACATTAAACATTCAACCAAATTAAACATGAATTCCTAATAGGCATTTAATTCATTTTCAGAACATATCCAAAGTTACAAATTTGCATTACTAGTTCATGCTCTGATTTCCTTTGATAAATTTATTAATCCACATAATAAAAAACATTAGGAAAACACTATTTATTTAACATAAAAACCACTTTAAATATTTAATTTAATAAAAATTAAATTCATAGCACATACTGATTCATACTGGTAGGATTACAAAGTCAAGCAGGGCTCAAGGCCAGCCTGCAGCAGTGCTGCTGCCGAGGCCGCAGACACTACCTGCCGGTAGTACTACTGCCGACTGGTAGCAAGCCTACGGACCGGTAGCACTGCTGCCGACTGGTAGCAGACGCTACGGACCGGTAGCACTGCTACCAATCGGTAGCAATCCTATCGACCGGTAGCAGACACTACTGACCAGTAGCACTGCTACCAACCAGTAGCAGTCCTAGTGACCGGTAGCGCTGCTACCACCAATAGCAGCCGCTACTGACCGATAGCACTGCTACCAACCAGTAGCAGTCCTACCAATAGGTAGTACTGCTACCTGTGGGCAACAGACACTACCAACCCGCGTGGTGGGACTAGCCCACTACGGGGCAAGGTAAATTCCAAATTAATAAAAATTCATACTTCTTAAACATTTAAAAAAATCACAAGATACTAATCGTTTAAACATAAAAATGATTCATTTCCAGATCGTTTCATGGGCACACACACACATAGTGCCAAGATCCAATTCAAATGGATATTTACCAATATGGTAAATGGTGAAATACAATCACACAAGAACCCCAAATTTTGGGCAATAAGATAATAGGAAGCACATAACAAACTAAATCCAATTCATTCTATTCCAAATAGAAGAGGCAATCCAAGAAGTTGATTTTCAAGAACACAAAAACATACAACAAATAGAGAAATGAGCCATTTCTTTCCTATAAGAAAACATATGATAAAAGCTTCAGAAAATCAACAATAACATGCTTTTCTTCTTCCATTCCAATCATTCCACAAGATTCTACAAGAAGATTTTCATTTTCTTTCATACAGAGGAAGCAACTGAAAAATCAAAATTCAATTTAAAACAAGAAGAGATCATCCAACCTTGAAGCAAAAAAGCAAACAAAATGGTGGAAGAATCCGAGTCCTTGCAAACCAAATCAAATTCCAGCTCCTCTTTTAGAATGTTTTTCCAAATTTATCTTCCCAATTTTCTTCCCCCCTCTTCTTGTGAATTTCCAGGAATATATGGGAAATAATTTCAACCTAAACTTTCTAGGTTGAAAGTTTTTCTCCACCAATCAGATTAATTTATTTAAAAAAGTAAAAAGCAATCAGATTTACTCTTTCCTAAAAACAATTCTTTTCCAACAATAAAATGAAAAAGTCAATTGGAAAGGTAAAAGGAAAAGCTTTTTTTTTTAATTTTATTTTCTATTTTCCAAAATAATTTCTTTCAACATAATCATTTAACATTTAAATGGCTAGGCAATTATTTATTTCCTTCTACAAATATACTAATGCACTTTACACAATGAAATAAGCCATTTGACCATTTAATCTAGCAAATCATTAATTTAATTAAATCAATAATCTCAAAGCATAATAATTAACTAATTATGCCAACATAAGATAGCATCATCCATTCAATTAAATAACCATACAGATGAACGAAAATATGCAAAACGAAGAATGATCAAATGACCAAACCAAAGCACTATGACTTGTTGGCATTTTTGATGTTTATGTTGTGATTGTCATTGATGGACGCACACTTGTATTGAGATCCCCTTTATGTGTATGAGCTAGAGCTCAACCGGTATTTGTTCCAACCGGTATGTTGTATTCTAGTCTTTAGACTATTGGTGATTTTGTAGAATGTGTTTCCCGGTCTGAAGCGGCATGTCGACCCCAAGCGGCTTGTAGATCTCAAGTGGTACAATGGAGCAAAGCAGCATAACACATTCTTACTAGTCTTCATTTTTTTATGAACCAGTAATACTTTGTGATGAGTTACCAACTGGCATTTTGTGATGAGTTACCAATCCACCGATTGATTGACGGTGCCGACACACTGATGGTGCTTTTTGTGTCGTGTTACTAAGTATGTCTAGATTCATTGAACCTAGGAAATTGCAATGTAATCCTATTGGACCGACATGAAATCAGATTCCTTTAAAAGGACATCATGTCTAGGGTTTTAAGTTGTTGTTGTTGTTGCTGAAAGGGTTTATGTTGTGGCTAGGGTTTAAGGTGGTTGTTGAGTTGTTGTAAGAGCGATCTTATTTGAGAAGATCAAGTTGTAACAAAGAGAGGTAGAGAAGACTGAAGTAATGTTGAAATGCATTAGCAGTGAGCTATACTGGATCTAACCAAGCAGTTTGTGCTATTAGCTAGATCAAACACTTGTTGATTACTCACATCTTTGACAAGTCTGTAGCCCTTAACCGGGTAGGCCCAAAAGCCTTTGTAAAATCCTCTAACAAGGTGGTTCACCTATGTGAATCTAAAATCCTCTAACAAGGTAGTCTTTAATCAGACTTATCTCCTAACAGAGATTGAGATTCCTAACAGGATCTGTTCTGGTGAAGAACATTGTAAGACCTTAACCGGTGTGACCTTAACCAGTTTGGTTTCTATTTTGTAGATAGTGACTTGTGAGTTCCATCTCACCGTGGTTTTTCCCAGTTGGGTTTCCACGTCAAATATCTTGTGTTATGGCTGTATTGCTTTTGTGGGTGAATGCTTTATTCACATTTTGTTTTGCATGTGTGATAACCGGTCTGTCTATTAGACTGTTTTACCAGTTTATCTTCAAACTGTTGAAGTGTTTAAGTACAGATATTTTTGGCATACTAATTCACCCCCCCTCTTAGTATTCATCAGTTGGTATCAGAGCCTACCTTTCTATAAGTTTAACCACTTGGAAAGAGATATGGGGGAATACACCTTGAGGGAACTTACTCAATGGCTCACTCAGTCTGAGAAAGCCTATGATGATCTTATGGTCAAATACAAGGCATCTCAAGCAAAAAGGAGACAACATGCAGAGAAGCTAATGGAGCTATCTGAAAGTAGTTCTGAAGATGAAGCAAATATGGAAGCCATGATTGTAGAAGTAAATAAGCTAAATGATTCAAACTCCAATCTGAGAAAGGAATTGGAAGGACTGACTATCCAGTTTAGTCAAGAGCTTGAGAACCGGAGGAAAGCTGAAGATCGGGTAAAGGATAGAGATCATGAGATCTCCAAGTTGAAACAAGAGATTAGTGCACTGACTGCTCGCCTTCATGAGAGTAGGATGGAAAAAGAAGACATGCAAGGAGAATTGAACATAGCCATCTCTAAAAATGCAAGCCTAATGCAGACAAATACTGCTATTTCCAAAGAACTCTCTGAGTCAAAGGAAATACTGTTAAGCTAGAACAAAAGCTTGAGTCATCTAGACCGGTAAAGAATACCAATGGTCTTGGTTTCTCTGGACATGAGGAAGGAGAATCCTTAGGAACAAATGTGAAGAATCAAAGAAGCAACCGACACTCAAAGGAAAAGGTAAGCAAAAATTCAAACCTGTTTGCTTTAACTGTCTTAAAGAAGGACACACTGCCAATGTATGTAGGAGCAAAGCCTACAATAATTTTCCTTATTTTATCAACAATGTACCTAGATCTAGTAAGTTCAATGGTCATTGTTATGCATGCAACAAGTTTGGGCATAGAGCATCTGAATGCAGGTTTGTCATGAACAATACTGGAAGATATCCTCAGAGGACCCAAGGAGCTGGTCCGGAATCTTTTGTAAACTGGAACCCTAACCGATTTAATGCCTACAATTATCATTCAGGAAATAATGGTTATCAACCGGCAACCGGATGGAGAGAAAACTGTTGGATTTGTCATGGACATGGTCACACTGCTGCTACATGCAGAAGGAAGAATGGAAATATGTACAATGGACCTTGGAGAGCACCTGGATTGGTTTGTTATCACTGCAACAAACTGGGTCACATTGCAAGATTTTGTAGAAGCAGAAAGAGTATATTTGATGATATACCGGTCACTCAGAAAGGAGAAGTTAGTTTTGAAAAAGTTCAATCGGACATGAACAAAACCTGGAGGAAGAAACCAACAATGTTGGAAGAGGAACCAGTTTTTGCACCTAGTGTGGAAATATCGGAACCAGCAAACTAAGCTCCAAAGAGGCTTAGGGGGAGAAAATGATGAAATGATTATGAACCCCTGGCTACACTAGTAAAAGACCTTAACCGGTACATGATACCTATCGCTTGGCAGAAGAACGGAAATGGTAAAAGAGGCAAATTAGGGTTTACGCCCTAATAGAGGAGCATTAATGATGGTAGGTGAGAGACATGTATAAAAGGATATTTCAAATCATTTCTCACTATCTATTTTCAAGTGAAGAAAAGTTTTCAAAGTGCAGAGCGAAGAAAAGGCAATTTGAGCTAAGATTTCAAGAAATTGATAAATCTTGAAGGAGATTCAAATCCAGTTTGCAAGTGATCATGGAGAACAAAAAGTGGTGATTTGGCAACCGACGGAGAGTGGAGTGAAGCAGAATCAGGAAGCCCTAAATTCACGTTGCAAATGTATTTTTCTTGTTCTTGAAATACTCAATGATGGCTTCCACATCTCATACTAGTTCTAGTACATCCATTGAGTCAGAAAGTTTTATTCAAAGGAAGTCCAAATATAATGTCTTATCACAAGTTCTAGCTGGAGTCATAGTTGAAGAGGGAATTTTAGATTATATTGATTGCAAAATAGAAGACCTAGGGTCTTTAGCTATTCACACCCAGTTGGGTTTATTTTGCGGCAAGGACAAGAAAATCAAACCGGAGTTTAGTATCCTAGAGAAGAAGAAACTCCATAATGCAGTATACTTTCTGGAAGATTTTATGGAGGATCATATCAGGATCATTTTGAGCAGAGTCCATGGTGACAAGATGTACCTAGAGAGGACGCATGATATCATGCCTCAGACAATTCATGCAGTCACCGGTTTTTGTAACACAGGGGAAGTGCCAGCCCTAAGAACGGTAAGCAAAATGGAAATGGCCAAGCTCACCAGTTCAACAAGTGACTCACGAGGTATGATAGTTAGTCCTATCAAGGATGATCTGGTGAAATACGCCTGCATGGTGATAGGCTACAAAACATTCTCAGCTAGCAGGATTAATTTTGTATCTGTTGCAGCGGTAAATACCGCTTACCAGATGATTAAAGAAGATGCATAATTTGACCTATGCACCGGTATGCAAAGGCAACTCCTGTCTAATATGAAGTTGATTAAATAGGATAATGCATTGAGATTCAAATTCGGACAACTATTGGTTGGGTTGTTTTTCTATTTCCAAGGATACTTTCCTGGAGTATGAGATGTCTAGTGGTCTCCTGATCAACCGATAACCAAGCAGATCAAGGAAAGCATACAAGCCATTGGAACCGGTTACCCTTAAGTGCTAAACAAATGTTTTGATGAGTTCAGAAGGAAGATAAGTCAAAGGGTAAAGATCTCAGGTGATATTGTTAAGAAATACGAAGATGACATCTATTTCACCATTCAGGTGGACAAATGCTTAATGGAGGCTGTTGAGCCTAGAATGGAGGAAGTGGAGCCAATGGGCTATGAGGTTATGTGTGATATGCTGGAAGGGTATGCCTCAACCCTTATTGCCTCGCCTCTTGATCCTAAGGCTAAAAGGACCGGAACCTACTTGGAGAGGATTGCACCAACCGAGGAACCATCTGTAAAGAAAGGAAAAGAACTGGCAGCAAAGAAAGCCAAGGCAGTGCCTGCAGCATCAGCATCGGCTACCACTGCAACTCCAAGAGTGACCAAGCGGTCACCTGCAAAGAAGAAACTAGAGGTGACACTGACAAAATTCTTTGAAAGAAAAAGGAAGACTAAGACAAATGAACTGGATTCTGAAGAGACTGAGTCTGATGAAAAGCCAAAGAAGGCCAAATAGACAAAGAAAATGAAGAAGAATGAACCGACAGCATCCGCACTGGTAAATATTGATATCTCCTCATACAAACCTTTGACACATTTTCAAAGGACAGTTAAGAATATTAGGAGAAAATTACTTCATGATTTAGTAGATTATTATGATGATTTTAGTGATGAGGAGAAGGAAGAAGTATTACAGGAAATCATTATTTATTTGTGCAAAAATGACCAGTCGCCATCAGAGATTAAATCTCAGACACCCGATTCTTTATTTAAAGCATTAGATAATAAATGGCGCATTACCATTGAAAAAGAACAAGAGATTAGGGAGAAATTCTTTGCACAGTACTTTCCCTACCTCTCAAATTCAGAATTATTTGATGTGTTGGACCAAAATAAAGGACTCTTCTTCACAAGGAGAAGAAGACTCTGGCTATTGGAAGGAAGAGTTGATGATGTTGAAAAAGAAACTCATCAGTATATGAATCATGCTATTCAAGCTCACAAAGCACGAATGGTCAACCGGCAAGCAAAAAAAGAACCGGTCATATCCAAACTGGATGAAGTTTTTGATGAAGAAGGAAACCCAGTTGAAGAACCAATCGACACTATTGATGTCGATGCCCTGGACATAGAAGATGTCACTCAGGACATACCTTTTGAGGGAACAAAACAGGGGCAACAAGCCGAACAGGGCAGTGAGCAAGCCAAGGACACACAGGAAGTGGCTAAGGAACAGGAAGAGAAGAAGAAGAGGGATGAAGATGAGAAAAAGAGAAAAGAGGAAGAGAAGAGAAAAGAGGAAGAGGAGAAACAAAAAGATGAAGAGAAGAAGAAGCAAGAAGATGATAGGAAGAAGAAAGAAGAAGAGGACAAGGAAGAAAAGAAGAAGAAGGAAGAGGAAGAAAAGAAGAAGAAGGAAGAGGAAGAGAAGAAGAAGAAGGCAGAAGAAGAGGAGAAGAGGAAAGAAGCAGAGAGGAAAAAGAAAGAAGAGGAAGACAAGGAACGAGAACAGAAGAAAGAAGTAGAGAAAAGGAAGAAGGAAGAAACAAACAAGGCAGTGAAAGCAATGAAGAGCACATAGATGGAGACTCCGAAGGCAATCGGGAGTCAAGCCAAACTGGGTGATATCTCTAGTCCTATCGATCTCTAGTCTACAAGTGAGTTGGAGCCTATGCAAAGCATCAAGGCTGCTCAAGAGTGCCTTGAGATCATTCATAGGAAAAAGGAGCAGGACATAATTCAGGCGGCTGTAGACACCCTTACCAGTTTAATCCTTGGTACCAATCTTCTTAACATTGAATCATCACTAGCACAGCTCAAACTACTATGTACTGTAGTGGATGATTAGGTGTAGAGCCTAGAAGAAGCAACTGAGGCAAATGTCAAGAAAGAGCATCAAAAGGCTCTTAACATTGCTCTAGTCAAAAAGTTGAATGAGCTCCGGTCTGAACTACTGAAAGACCAAAAGGATATAAGGAATGATTTGGATGAGGGAAACTTGCTACTAAGCAAAATCTATCAACCTCATCTATTCTACGATGATGTGCTAGCTCAGAAGCAAAAGCTTCAAATAGACTTACAATCCTACTTGAGCACATTTAAGCCTCCTTATGATTCCTTTGCAACTTATGGGCAAACCGTTCACCGGTTCCAGATCCAGTTAGCCAAAATGGAGCAAGAGATCAGTACACGATCTAGAGATTTGCAGGAGCTACAACTAGTTTTACTTCCACGTCTACAAATTCTTCAGAAGTGTTATCTGAACCTGGATGCCTTGACAGTTACGTAGGAGCTGAGCAGAGTTGATGCCATGGAGGAATAGGTATCCCAGATGCAAACAGAGAAAGAAGTGGCCACCTCCCTACTTGAGTCCTAGTCTCTATCCATCAAACAATTTTTGCAGGACTATAAATCAGTTTTTGACAAGTATTATTCATTGTTGTCATAAACTTTTTATATATATCAAATGGAAACAGGGCTGTTCAGCGGTACTTTGTCATTGTTGGCAAAGGGGGAGAAGTACTTTATCTATTTTGGAGACAAATAGGGAGAAGTATCTGATTTTAAAATTTTGATATATGTTTTGATATATGCTATGTGCTCTGATATCTCAATGTTTATGCTTTGTATGCAAAATTGCTATACATTGTGTTGATTAAGGGATAGTGTATATGCTTAGGGGGAGCAATTTTGTTAATGGCATGTTTTTGTTGTAAAACACTTAGATGTCAAAATTTTATTTTCCTAAGTGTTGCCATCAATGCCAAAGCGGGAGATTGTTGGCATTTTTGATGTTTATGTTGTGATTGTCATTGATGGCTTGTATTGAGATCCCCTTTATGTGTATGAGCTAGAGCTCAACCGGTATTTGTTCCAACCGGTATGTTGTATTCTAGTCTTTAGACTATTGGTGATTTTGCAGAATGTGTTTCCCGGTCTGAAGCGGCATGTCGACCCCAAGCGGCTCGTAGATCTCAAGTGGTACAAGGGAGCAAAGCGGCATGACACATTCTTACCAGTCTCCATTTTTGTATGAACTGGTAATACTCTGTGATGAGTTACCAATCGGCATTTTGTGATGAGTTACCAATCCACCGATTCATTGATGGTGCTGACACACTAACGATGTTTTTTGTGTCGTGTTACTGAGTATGTCTAGATTCATTGAACCTAGGAAATTGCAATGTAATCCTATTAGATCGACATGAAATCAAATTCCTTTAAAAGGACATCATGTCTAGGGTTTTAAGTTGTTGCTGTTGTTGCTAAAAGGGTTTATGTTGTGGCTAGGGTTTAAGGTGGTTGTTGAGTTGTTGTAAGAGCGATCTTATCTGAGAAGATCAAGTTGTAATAGAGAGAGATAGAGAAGATTGAATTAATGCTAAAACGTATTAGCAATGAGCTATACTGGATCTAACCAAGCAGTTTGTGCTATTAGATAGATCAAACACTTGTTGATTACTCACATCTTTGACAAGTTTGCAGCCCTTAACCGGGTAGGCCCAAAAGCCTTTGTAAAATCCTCTAACAAGGTGGTTCACTTATGTGAATCTAAAATCCTCTAACAAGGTAGTCATTAATCAGACTTATCTCCTAACAGAGATTGAGATTCCTAACAGGATCTATTCTGGTGAAGAACATTGTAAGACCTTAATTGGTCTGACCTTAACCGGTTTGGTTTCTATTCTATAGATAGTGACTTGTGAGTTCCATCCCACCGTGTTTTTTCCTAGTTGGGTTTCCACATCAAATATCTTGTGTTATGGTTGTATTGCTTTTGTGGGTGAATGCTTTATTCGCATTTTGTTTTGCATGTGTGATAATCGGTCTGTCTGTTAGACTATTTTATCAGTTTATCTTTAGACTGTTTAAGTACAGAGATTTTTGGCATACTAATTCACCCCCCCTCTTAGTATTCATCATGACTCATATACCAGCCAGATGGGAAAGAAAACCAACTAAAAACACTCACACGAGTGTAACTATGGGTCAAGTTAGGGTCCAACAACTATCTCCTCCACTCCCATTGGACATATAAGGCATGCTCAGACTTGTGAAACCTGGTGGAGTCGATACCCCATACCTACCCCGCACTTACCTGCAATGTCCTGCACCAAAGAATCACACATG
Source organism: Cryptomeria japonica (assembly GCF_030272615.1). Taxonomy (NCBI): domain Eukaryota; kingdom Viridiplantae; phylum Streptophyta; class Pinopsida; order Cupressales; family Cupressaceae; genus Cryptomeria; species Cryptomeria japonica. The sequence continues at coordinate 538,946,056 of NC_081405.1, read as the reverse complement.
CATATAGACAAATATATATATATATATATAGACATAACACTCACACCGATGAAGGAGATTCGTGAGATTCCCTGTCTCAATGGAGTGAGTGGAGGAAAATCATCTCCTCGCATCCCATACACATGTAAGCATGCAACACATAAATAACATATCGTACATATAGGATAAGAGTGTCAGTGCATGATAATGATCCATAAAATAACATTAATCATAAGCACTAAGACATTGCATAAAATCATACACCACAAATCTAGATAAAGCATGAAATAACACCGCATAAAATCTGAATCAATATACAATAATGTTCCACTAAAGTCAATCAAAAACATACAAAAAGAGTCTGAACAAGGATGGGTACTACACACCCAAAACCTTATTTTCAATTGTAGATGTAGGTATAGGTACCCGAAAGTCTCTCAAGACCATTGAGAGGCACAAGGACTGTTCCAAAGCCTCAGATCTATCCCAAAATTATTATGGATAGGGGCATGGCACCCTAGTCCTACCTTGCATAGGGGTGTGGTGCCCTGGTCCCCCCACTTTCAGGTGATTTTCAGTAGGGTGGAAGCTCAGAACATCAAATTTGCAGGCCTTCATTTGCAGCTTTCTATCAGACAAAATAGGACCAGAGCATGGCACCCATGTCTAGGTAAATTTGGCTCCTTTTTCAACACCGGGTACACTTTCAAATTCCTCCCCCTTCTCTACTTTCAATATCTCAGTTTCAGTCCTGCAAGTTTCTACAATTTCAGTTCATATATGCTTCATTGTTCATCTCCTAGTCTAGTTGATCAATCACACCCTATTTTTCATAGCTTTTCTTCATATACAAAAAGAGTAATAGAAACCCTAAGAGATTGTCCTTGGCTCTCTCTTTCTCAAAAGAAGTAGCCAAAGTGAGCTATCTCCCTAGGCTCTTTCGTATTCCCAATGTGTTGGTAAAAGTGGGATTAGGTTGTAGTCACCTGGTCTCTCTTTTTCCCCTCCACATTTTGGTGAGCCTGACATGAGTCAAATATTCTTTAATTCTGAATTATTTTCTCAAATCTAAGTATTTTTTCTATTTCAAGTTCAAATTTATATTTAATAATTGAGAGGTTAATTTTTGCTAAAACCCTATTTTAAAAAAAAATTGAAGTTGTGGATAGCTTAATTTGGATCATTAATTTCAGATCTAATTTAGGAACACATTTCACTCATAAATTTCATTTTATAAATCAAAATTTATAGTGCCTGCATTGGTTAAAATTGAACATTTCCTTTTATTTTGCATACATTATCATTTGAAAGAGAAAAATTATTGTCATGATGCATTCATTTCATAGATGTGATAATGGGTTAGTTTCCCTTGCTTCAATTTTTCCCCCTCTTAAAGAACCTCCTTCTATCTATGACAACATTTTAGTGCCTAAAATAGTTGTTACCAACCCCTTCAAAACTCTCCCATGCTATAAAGATGAAGAGTTGAAGAGTGAGCTTGACAATTCTCCTAAAATGTGCCCTCCCCATCTAGATATCTTAGAGGAAGAGGATGATATAATAAACACTTTTCTTAGTGTTACTTTACCTTCTTTACATGGTGCCTCTTTAAGTGAAAAGGTATTTTTGGACATTGACTTATCTTCTCCTAAATTTGGTCTTACCAATGGAGGCATGTTAGTGCAACAAGAGGTCATGAGCACTTCTTTCAAAGATCTTCTTCCTAAGCATGAATCTTTAGAGAAGATGTTCATCTCCCTCCTAAAGAATACTCCCCTCATGAGGATCATTTTGTGCAAGAATATGGTATTGTCCCTACTTTTCCTAGTGATGGAATTTTCTTTTTTGACTTCAACAAAAATTCCCACTAGAGATGATGCATTAATGAGAAATGCTTCTCCTTGCCCCAAAGCTTGTCTTACCCATAAAGATGCCTTAGAAAAATAAGATGAAATCATAATCAATTTCCTTAATTCTCTCTCCCCAAAACATCTTATTGAAGACATTTTGAGGCAAGATGATGATTTAAACACATTTAGTGATGCTCTCCCTCCTAAGGATGAAGAATTAATGAACAATGTTATCCCTTCTCCAAAAATTGGCAATAACTGATAGTTCTGATACTTAAAGATAAGTACAAAAGCCAAGATAATAAGATGAGAGGGGGGGAGTGGATCATACAAACTTAATCTTCCATAAAAACATCAGATTCAACCTTGGTAACATATACTTCAGTAATATAACCAAAACTGCTAAACATGCAAACTCAAAAGCATATAAACATCATAACACTCATAACACCAGATTTAACGTGGAAACCCAAATAGGGAAAAACCATTGTGGGCTTTTGGACCCACTAAGAAATATACTCCTCTAGAGTATGCTCGGTTAAAACAAAATTCTGTTAAAGATTACAAACACATTGCTAGATGTGACCCGGCTAAGGGATTTCCCTCATATCTGTTAAGATCTTCACCTTGTTAGAAGTGACCTTGTTAAAGGATTCAAACACTCAATCAAAATGTCACCTTGCTAGAGGGTTTTACAAATAAGACTATTAAGTCCACTCGCTTAAGAGATTTTATGTCACTTCACAAAATAACAGTAATAAAAATCTATCTGCAACTTCACATCTAAAATGCTAAAGCAGATTCTTATTTTCTCAATACAATATAGACATAGAACTAATCGTGTCCATATGCTGGGCTCTATACTCTGTTATTCAAAACAAGTCTTCAAGCTTCTATGCTCTGTAATCACTATGGAGCATCCCTATGCATACACTTGCCCGCATACATTGTTTAGCAACAGTTCCCTATTTATAAACAATTCACCAACCGCTTAATCTCCTTGATCACATTTCCCATGATCAATCATAGCCATCAGATCTTCAAACTTTGACTAGGTTCAATGTATCCTTTGATCTGAAAATGCTTTACCCTGCCTTGGAACTTGCATACATTTCTTGGAACTTGTGCTAGGGTATTGCGGTTCAATCTAAGCTATAGATCTTCCTGTCGATTTTTCTTTGCCATAGATTCTTTAACAAACTTCATTCACGGCATACCAATCATTTAATCATAGCTAGCTCATCAGCTTCCTTCATTGAATAATGCATGTAATCATTTAATGTATTCTGTTATTACTCAATAAATACTAAACTTCACTCGGTAGACATTCTGCCTTCATCAACCGATAGCGATAACCTTAGGGTTTACCGACTAGGTTCTTTGCTCGGTAACATAGTATAGTATTAACCTTTCAATCAATAACATATGTAGGATATCAAAATAATCTAATCATCATGATCTCATCATTGTCTAACTCGGTAATAGTTGCCCATTGAATAACGTATTTCTCCCCTTATTCATCATATTCTTTTTGTGTCTTTTACCAACATCTTTATACTCATCAAATCATACTTCTTAAGATATGGCAACATCATACTGAATCAAAAAATCAATTTCTTGACATCAATGAAAAAATAATAATATTAAGACAGTAAACATCCTTAATCAGTTTTATCCATAATCATCAACAACCTTCTCAATATCCTTATTGAAATGCCAACAATCTCCCCTTGTCTATTATAATGCCAAATGCCAACAATCTCCCCCTTTGGCATTGATGGCAAAAACAATTGATTTGACCTAATTGATTCAGATTGCTGTGAGATTCTGAAATGCTGAAATGCTCTCCTTCTATCATCAGAATTCTCCCCCATACATTAGTCTTCTCCTCTTCTTCAGTCTTCTCCCCCTTTGACAACAATGCCAAAAAGTAAAGAACTAAAACATAATTTCTTCCTGTATGAAGTGATTTCTTGTTGTTATGTGTCAACTTAGTCTCGGTCAGAGCATTTATGTCATCAATTCTTGTTCCCTATATTATTTCCTGTATTATTTCCTGCACACCTTTAGAAAACATCCTAAAGTGTGTAAATAAGCATCAACTCCAAAAAAGATATTCTGTAGAGTCATCGAATTGATGCTTTCATGGAACTCGATCAGTGAGTAGAAGATAGGGGTAGGACCCCTAACTTACTTTTGAGATACTCAAACATGTCCCTCTACTATTTGTTCCTTTGTGCTAACATACTCTAGCACCACTTTCTTCTCTTGAGCTTCTTCTCTAAGATAATGATATTTGATAGAGATGTGCTTTGTCTTAGAGTGCATAACATGATTCTTTTAAATGTTAATGGCACTAGTATTATCACATAATATAGTTACTGGCTCGGTAACTTTCTCATTTATACCTTCCGACAGTTGTTTGATCCATGCTATGTTGGTATAGTTCAATGCTGTAGCAACGTATTCAGCTTCTACTGTTGACTGTGAAACACATCCTTGTTTCTTGCTAAGCCAACTCACTAGTCTTTCTCCTAAAAAGAAAGCTCATCCACTTGTGCTTTTTCTGTCATCAATGTTGCCTGCCCAATCAGCATCAGTATAAACTTTTAAATCAAAGTCATTTCTTTTCTGATATACTAAGCCATGATCTTCAATGCCTTTCAAGTATCTAAAAATTCTCTTGATTGCTGTCATGTGTGTTTCCTTAGGATCTGTAGAGAATCTTGCAAATATACCTATTGCATGTGCTATGTCTGGCCTGCTGTGAACAACATATTGTAGCTTTATAATCATGGATCGGTAAAGTGTCTCATCAACAGATGCAGATTCATCATTCTTTGATAATTTACAGTTGGTAGTCATAGGAGTACTTACTGGTTTTGAATCCTCCATTCCAAATTTCTTCAAGATTTCCTTTATGTACTTGGATTGAGTAATGAAAATCTCATCTTTCATTTGCAGTATCTGTAAACCTATAAAATATTTTATCTCACCAATTAATGACATCTCGAATTCTTTGCATTTCATTTCCAAAGTTCTTACATAGAGAGTCATTTCCACAAAATATAATATCATCAACAAATATGGCTGAGATCAGTATTCCATTTTCATCATTCTTCATGTAAATATTGTTGTTTTCACTTGTTCTTATAAAACCAATCTTGATTAAATAAGAGTGCAATCTTTCATACCATGCTCTAGGTGCTTGTTTCAGACCATATAAAGCTTTGTTCAATTTACATAACTGATCTTTATTATTGTCTTCATCAAATCCTTTAGGTTGTTCAATAAAAAATTCTTCTTCTAATATACCATTCAGAAATGCAGATTTGACATCCATTTGATATACCTTGAAATTCTTGTAAGCAGCATATGCCAACAATGTTCTTACTCCTTCAAGTCTTGCTACAGGTGCAAAAGTCTCACCATAATCAATTCCTTCTTCTTGGGCATAACCTTTGCAAACTAGTCTTGCTTTATTTTGAATGGCCTCTCCTTTTTCATTCAGCTTGTTTTTGAAAATCCATTTTGTACCTGTAGACGTCTAAAAATGGTCAACGCTTGCGGAATCATACTTTAACATTTGCGCATTGCCTTATTTTAGGGTTTTTGCATCGCATTAACATTTCTCCTATGTCACGCACTTGGTCTTTATCATTTGTGAGCATCAAGTCCTTCTTCTGCATTCTTCAGTTGTCTCGCTTTCAAATTTGGTCTTGTCGATAACAATCTTCAGTCATGATTTTGGTCAATCTTATCTTGTCGCATCAATGTGCGTGCTCGTTTGTCATCATTTTGGATATCGTCAATCCTAATTTGTCACATCAATGTGCATGCTCATTTGTCATCATTTTGGACAGCATCAATCCTAATTAGGGTTTTTTCCTCTTATCAATCTTGTCATTTTGCAATCGATTTGTCATCGATCATTGTCGTCTTTTCAATCTTGTCGACTTTCGATCGATTTGTCATCGATCATTGTTATTTTCAATCTTGTCGACTTGCGATCGATTTGTCATTGATTGTTGTCATTTTCAATCTCGTCATTTTGCAATTGATCTATAATCAATCGTTGTCATTTTCAATCTCATCAATTTTGCGATCGATTTGTCATCGATCCTTGTCCTCTTCAATCATGTCAATTGGCGCATATCAATTTGGTCTCTTTATCAATATTGGTCAATTTGTCAACCAATTTCAATTGTTTATCAATCAAATCATTTATCAAGTCAAAATCATGATCAAATTGAATCTACATCAATTATCTTTTGTCAAGACCTAATCTTCTAAGGTTTTATGATTTATTCATTTAATCTTGTTTGTCATTTTTCCTCTAGGTTAAATTATTTATTTATTTATCCTAAGTCTTCTTGTCAAAATTAAATGTTTATTTAATTGGCTAATTATTTCCTCCTATTTTTGTAAATTAATTAATGAATGAAAAATTATTAATTAATTTACCTAATTTGTATCAATTTCCTAATTTCAAAGTCATCATTCCTAATTTCCTCATTTTCTAATTTTCCTCATTCCTAATTTCCTCATTTTCTAATTTCCTAATTTCAATTTCCACCTAATTAATTTTTCTCTAGTTCTCCCTATTTTTGTGCTTCGGTGGAAGCATGAATTTCTCATGTGTCATACTTTTGGCATAGCAAGATGTCATAAGCTTCTAGTCCTGTAACCTTTGCATTGGCAATATGTCATAATTCATGACATAGAAGGTGTCATAACCTTCTTCTTTCCACTCAATTGTGCCATTTTTGAAATCTATTGCCTCTAATGTCAATTTAATGCTAATCTTGTCTTTTCACCAATTTGTTTATAAATTGGATGAGTTTCTTCAATCAAGGTCCCTGATCCCTGGTCGAATCAATCATGCTTCGAGTATTGTTGTGCTATCATCTTGTTACTTGATTTCACATCATGCTCATGCACTAGTAGGTGAGATCCACAACAAAGCTATTTGAAGGAGAAAGAAGGACAATGGAGCCACATGAAGGAGACATTCAAGTTTGCAATGGTTTGCGTTTGAATTGATGTCTTGTTTTTATGTCTTTATTGAGTGTAATTAGGATTGTTATCACTGCAATTGAGTTTTCATGATTGAACTAGACCAATTTCCTATTTGCTTTGATGATTTCCAGATTCCTATCTACAGTACCAATTACATTTTTGTCCTTTGATCTTGGGACCAGTGTCCATGTGTCATTCTTCTTGATTTGATCAATCTCTTCTATCATAGCATTTATCCAATCTTCATTGTTAAATGCCTCTTTCACTATTCTTGGTTCAAATTCAGATATCAGACATGTGTTCTGTCTCAGTTTGTTCCTTGTCATCACTGGATCATCCTTATCTCCTATGATCTGACTTGGTGCATGATTTCTTCTGACATATTTGGCGAATACAGGCTCAATAGGCTCTGTATGATCTTCTTCATCACTCGGTAACTGGATATTCTCTTCATTTTCTTCTGCAGTTTTCTCGGTAGGGCTTGTCGGTTGAACATAGACAAATTCATCATAATCTTCTAGTTCCTTGGAATTTCCTTCATCATTTCTTTCTGCAAATTCATCAATTTTCACATTTTCACTTTCTACTATTGTGTTAGATGATTTGATCAGATATTTAAATGCTTTACTTCTAGAAGAATAACCAAGAAATGTTCCTTCTTCACTTTTCTGATCAAACTTGCCATTTCTATCATCCTTGTGTACATAGTATCTACTTCCAAAGATTTTAAAATAACTTACATTAGGTTTCTTGTCATACCAGATTTCATAAGGTGTCTTCAAAGTACCTTTCTTCAGTTGTACTTGGTTCAGGGTGTAAACTGCAGTGCTTATTGCTTCTCCCAAAATGTTTGTGACACTTTCTTTTCAATCATCAGGGTTCTGGCACAATCCACAATAGATATGTTTCTTCTCTCAGCAATTCCATTTTGCTGTGGAGTTCTCGGTGTAGAGACCTATCTTTTTATACCATGATCATTGCAGAATAAGTTGAACTCATCAGATGTGAATTCTCCTCCTCTATTTGATCTAAGACATTTCAGTTGTCTTCCTATTTCATTTTCAATTCTTGCCTTGTACCATTTAAATATTTGAAAAGCTTCTGATTTTTCTTTTAAAAACATTACTGACATCATCCTTGAGTAATCATCCACAAATAATATGAAATATTTATCACCATAATAACTTTGAACTTTCATAGGACCACAAAGATCAGTGTGCACAAGATCTAAAATTCCCTTAGAAGTGTAAGACTTACTTTTAAAGCTTGATCTTGTCATTTTACCCATCTGGCATCCTCAGCACATAGCATTCTCAAGTTTTTCAAGACTCGGTAGACCTCTTACTCGGTGGTTCTTACTTATTGTGATCAAATTATCAAAATTTACATGACAAAACCTTTTATGCCATAACCAGGTATCATCTATCTTTGCATACAAACACTTATTCTGAGTTGAGTCAAGGTGAAATGTGTTACCTTTTGTTTGTGTCCTGGTAGTAGCTAACTTTCCATGCTTGTCATGACCTTTGACAATTCCTTTCTGAAATTCTATTCGGTATCCTGTATTGTTTAGCTGTGCTACACTCAACAAATTGTATTTTAAACCTTCAACCCAATAAACATCATTGCATCTTGCATTGTCAAGAAGTGTTATGGATCCTTTACCTCTTACCTGACATGGTGCATCATTACCAAATCTTACATAGCCTCCATCATAGTCTTCTAACATAACAAACTTGTGTTTATCACCTGTCATGTGATGTGAGCATCCACTATCTATGATCCAAGAATCATTAGTATTTATGTGAGATATAAGGGCTTTTTCTTCATACCTTTCTTCATATGATCCATCTTTGATGGCCACATAAACTACTTCCTCTGTATCAGTTTCATTTGATTTATCATCATTGGATTCCTCATCGGCTATTAAGCATGAATTTCTATCTCTTCTTCTGAAATCTCGGTGTCCTCTGTAATGATTATCTTTCTATCTATCATCTTGATAATCTCTCTTTTCAGTAGAATCTTTGTCAGGACAGTTAGAAGCCATATTTCCTATCTTATCACAATTGAAACATTTCAAAGGTAGTTTTCCTTTATACTTACCTTTGCCTCTCGGTAACCTTCTGGCTAATAATGCTTCAAATTCTTCTTGCTTTCTAATTTCTTCATACAGTTTGTGTACTTCCTCCATGTTCTTGCGAAATCTTTCACTTGCTCCACTGTGATCCCCTTTAGTGTACTTACTCATTCTATCATTGTAATCATCAGATTCACCAATATGAAAAGAACTAAATGCAGATTCAACTTTATTTACCGATGACCCACTGTTACCAAAGTTACTTAACTCAAGTGCATGTAGCTTACCAATAGTAGCATCTAAAGAAATTGGCATATTAGGTATAGATCTCAATTCATTGATTGCAGAGACTCGGATTGCATAGGCCAGTAGAAGGGTTCTTAACAACTTACTTGTTATATCCTTTTCTTCAATAGTTCCACCTGCTCCTTTGATTTGATTGACAATCTCCTTTAGTCTTGTACTGTACTGGGTTATGTTTTCACCTTCATTCATCCTCATAGATTCAAGTTGTCCTCTTAGACTATCCACTTTTGATCTTTGAACATGTTCATCTCCTCCATACACAGATATGAGCTTGTCCCACATTGCCTTTGCATCATTGCAGCCTTCTAGATCGTTAAACTCTGAATCAGTCAATGCAGATGTTATTTCAATCATTGCTTGGATATGTTCTTGCTTTGCCTTTATTTCTTCCATTGTCAATGGATAGGTGCTCAGTGTGATGAAATCATTCTCCAGATAATATACAACATATTCTCCAACTCCTGATAGGTGTAGCTTCATCCTTTTCTGCCATGTAGAGAAACTTGACTTGTTCAGCTTCGGTGCATCCCTCTTATACATCTTTGGATCTTTTCCTCAAGTACCTTTAAACCTTTCCTTCTAGAGTCCAAAGCTCTGATACCAGTTGATAGTTCTGATACTTAAAGATAAGTACAGAAGCCAAGCTAATAAGATGAGAGGGGGGGGGTGAATCATACAAACTTAATCTTCCATAAAAACATCAGATTCAACCTCGGTAACATATACTTCAGTAATATAACCAAAACTGCTAAACATGCAAACTCAAAAGCATATAAACATCATAACACTCATAACACTAGATTTAACGTGGAAACCCAAATAGGGAAAAACCACTGTGGGATTTTGGACCCACTAAGAAATATACTCTTCTAGAGTATGCTTGGTTAAAAGCAAATCCTGTTAAAGATTACAAACACATTGCTAGATGTGACCCAGTTAAGGGATTTCCCTCAGATCCATTAGGATCTTCACCTTGTTAGAAGTGACCTTGTTAAAGGATTTCAAACACTCAATCAGAATGTCACCTTGCTAGAGGGTTTTACAAATAAGATTGTTAAGTCCACTCGGTTAAGAGATTTTCTGTCACTTCACAAAATAACAGTAATAAAAATCTATCTGCACCTTCACATCTAAAATGCTAAAGCAGATTCTTATTTGCTCAATATAATATAGACATAGAACTAATCTTGTCCATCTATTGGGCTCTATACTTTGTTATTCAAAACAGGTCTTCAAGCTTATGTGCTCGGTAATCACTATGTAGCATCCCTATGCATACACTTGCCTGCATACATTGTTTAGCAATAGTTCCCTATTTATAAACAATTCACCAACCGCTTAATCTCCTTGATCACATTTCCCATGATCAATCATAGCCATCAGATCTTCAAACTTTGACTAGGTTCAATGTATCCTTCGATCTGAAAATGTTTTACCCCACCTTGGAACTTGCATACATTTCTTGGAACTTGTGCTAGGGTATTGCGGTTCAATCTAAGCTGTAGATCTTCCTGTCAATTTTCCTTTGCCATAGATTCTTTAACAAACTTCATTCACGGCATACCAATCATTTAATCATAGCCAACTCATCAGCTTCCTTCATTAAATAATGCATGTAATAATTTAATGTATTCTGTTATTACTTGGTTACAACTCGGTAAATACTAAACTTCACTTGGTAGACATTCTGTCTTCATTAACTAATAGTGATAACCTTAGGGTTTACCGACTAGGTTCCTTAGGGTTTACCGACTAGGTTCCTTAGGGTTTACCAACTAGGTTCTTTGCTCGGTAACATAGTATAGTATTTACCTTTCAATAAATAACATATCTAGGATATCAAAACAATCTAATCATCATGATCTCATCACTATCTAACTCGGTAATAGTTGCCCATTGAATAACTTATTTCTCCCCTTATTCATCATATTCTTTCTATTTCTTTTACCGACATCTTTATACTCATCAAATCATACTTCTCAAGATATGGCAACATCATACTGAATCAGAAAATCAATTTCTTGACATCAATGACAAAATAATAATATTAAGACAATAAACATCCTTAATCAGTTTTATCCATAATCATCAACAACCTTCTCAATATCCTTATTGAAATGCCAACAATCTCCCCTTGTCTTTTATAATGCCAAATGCCAACAATAACAATAAGGACATCTTTGTGCAAGATATTTCTAATACTTTTCTCAAAGACCTCACTATTTGGGATGAACCATTAGAAGAAGGTGTTGATTATTCTCTACCCTATGAGAGTAACCCCCTTGGTAGCATCTCACCTTCCATGAATCTCAATCATTTTTCCTCTAAAGGTAAGGCATATCCTTCTCCCAAAAAAGGTTCTACTCATAAGGATACCTTAGTTCAAGAAGAGATTGTTAACATCTCTTTCAAAGGTCTCCCTCTCAAAGGTGAAACTTTAGAGAGTAATGTTGATCTTTCTCCTAGAGATTCTATTCCCCATTCAGATCCTTTGATGATAAAGGATGATATGACCTTTTCTACTTATACTCATCCTTCTAAAACATCAATGCCTACTCCTAGTCTACCTCCTAAAATTAATCGTATCCATGATAACATTTTAGTGCAAGGAGAGACTATCAACAATTCTTGCAACAATCTTATCCATTCTTCTTCTAAAATTCATAAGGACACCTTTGATATTCCACACCTAATAAAACACCTAATAAACCCCTCTTCATAGTTCAAGGTTCTTGTCCTTCTCAAAGTTCTCAACGTAAGCCTATCTTAGTGGTTCAAGGTGGTTATGCTAATGATTCTTTTTTCACTCCTCAGAAACCTACTATTATTGTGCAAGGAGGTTATCCTACTAAGAGCCCTTATGAGTATGCTAAGAAAATCACTAAAGAGGATTATCACATGGTTGCTCATACCTACAACACAAGAAACAATAGGCAACCTAATCCTCTTCCAGTTACCCCAACTTCGCTTCCTCCCTCTCAACCTACCCTTCCACAAGCACCTCGTATATCACAGACTCTTACTAAGGAGTATGATCTCATTGAATAACTTAAAGCTACTCCTGCCAAGATTTCTATTTGGGATTTGGTTCAAAATTACCCTGATTATAATGGGATGTTACAAGATGCTTTGAAAAAATTAGATGTCTCACCTGCAGTGACACCTAATAACATGGCTTCTTTGATTGACCCTACAAGCAAACCCAAAGCTCAAATTACATTCACACAAGATGAGTTACCTTTTCATGAAATCCAACATCGATACGATCCTCTTATGATTGTGGTTATTATCAATAATAATGTTTTAGAACAAACCCTTATGGACAATGGATCTGGCCTTAATGTTTGTAGTGTGGACTTATTGGATAAGATTAATGTTGATCATTCTCTCATCGAACCTGCTTCTATTTCTATTCGAGGCTTTGATAATGTTGCTAAACAATCTTAAGTTATCATAACCTTGCCTGCTAAGGTAGGTCTTGTTACTTTATCTACACTTATTCATGTCATGACTGGTAATTTGACATATAATCTTCTATTATGGAGACCATGGATTCATAGCATGCAAGTTGTCCCCTCAATTTTGCATAGGCAATTAAAGTTCATTTATGACAATAAGACATACACCTTGTTACCTAATACAAATCTTCAAGCTCCATTAAAAGTTGGATCTTCTTGTTCAAATACTTCACATTCTTCTCCCAATACTACTACTTCAATTACATCTATTTCCTTTAATTATCTTGTTCCTTCTAGTACTCCCGATTCTTCTACTCAATCAGAATCTCCTCCAAAAGATATATATTCTCCCGAAGGAGTTCTCTCAAATGATGATTGGGGATCTCTAGACTTAACCCTACTTTTATAAGAGAGTATAGAGTATCTTGGAAATAATATAAGACTACGAAGGATAAATCTAAGGAGGAACCTAAAGACAAACCAACTTTGTCTAGACAACTAAGTAACAACTTTTAGGCTGCTTCTAATTCAAATAATTCTTCAATTACTTCCTCTAATTCATATAGCATTGAGACCTATGAGGTGAAACCATCTCTTTCTGATTTGGCATCCCTTTATGGTCATGGTTTTCACATTTTAGCTAAGAGTGGCTATAATGGCAATGGTTGAAGCGCAAATGAACAAGGAATTAAAGTTTCTTTAGAACATAACACACATGAAGCTTCATTTGGACTTGGATATAATCCTCTTAAGCCCACCAAAGCTTCTAAAAGACCATCTGTCAATGTGAATGCTATATTTAGTAGTGATGATGACCTCACCTCAATTAAATCATCTTCTACTTCTTTCAACACTCATCCCCTTCATAAGGAAATATTGGTGATGAACAAATCTCTTTATGAATCCCCTCGAGAGATTTCTAATCCCACTTATGAGACTTTATCTTCTACTTATTCTAAAATCCATTCTTCTAGGAATAAGGCTCTAATGAATTACACTTATCCCTCTCCTAAGATTTCTTGTGTGTAAGAAAATTATGACTTAGTGGCCTATTCTTCTCCTATAAACTCCTCTCTTTCTAAAGACTTTTTAACATTCATCATCTTATATATGTTTTTAATCTCACTTATAGTAGAGCATTTAACATGTCATATTTAAATACCTCATTCAATCTATCATGTCTTTAAATAGCATTAATGGCTATTATGTTGCTCATCATTATGTGATATTGGTAGCTCACTTACTGGGGGCTCATTGTCATTCAAGATGGTATAATTTCATGTGCAATCATACTTTTAGAAGCAACATAATAGCCTATTTCTATCTCATCTCGTCTCCCTATATATATGGGGGGAAAGAGTGATTTCAAACATCTCTCCTTCTTAAGATTAAAATTTTCCCTTTGTAAAGTAGTGTCTTCTATAAGGATTTCTTATTGATTGTAGAGGGGTATTCATATTTTAATTCCTTCTCTCATATTCGAACAAGCATCCCTAATGGGGATCTTAAGTACATATCCTTAATTGGTACCTCCTCCTTGGTGTTGGAAGTCTTTGATCATTCATCAATTTATTTTCTTCATTGAGTAGTATCTTTTACAATAAACCCTTCTATTTTGTGAACGTACATGTCCCTAATGAGGATCTCTTGCCTTCTTTTAGAAGAGTGTTGATATAAATAATCTCTCTTTGATGTCATTTCAATCCATTCTTTTCCAATTTCTTTTTATGGAGTTGCCTTTTTGGATTATATCTCTTGCACTTGTTCCCATTTAAAATCTTTCATCGTGTGTTAGAGAGCTCTCAAATCCTCACACTCTTTATTGTGTTGGAATTGAAGTTTAGACCTCTTTCTTACCAAATGATTCTCCATTAGTTTTTGATCTTGTATCAAATCTTGTTGTGAGCATTTGTCATCAATCTTCTTTCACAATTCAATGTGCTAAACATGATACCCTATTTCAACTCACTAAATTAGCAAACCGAAACAGGGGGTATATAGCTACCCTTGAATTTTCATCACCTTCCCTAGTAATCATTTAGGTGAGTTTGTGATTTTATCTAACATGTGGCTTTGTAGGGTGTAGTTCCTAACTATGTACTGCAGATACCATTGGGGGCTTTGTCTGACAACTTATGGATATATCCTTTTTCATTAATGTTTACTTTTGTTTACTTTATCTTGCATATGCACATAGTGTCATATGACCGCTAAAGTGGGGGCTAAATGTAACATCGTAAATTGTACAGCCTTGCTAGGGTGGTACAATTCCACGCTTGGTTTAGCACCCACCTTAGTGTATTTGCATCTTGCATTGTGATTTCCCTTTAAGCATGTAATAAATTAATTTAATTAAATCTAAAGTCATATTTCATCACACCCACATCATAAAATTGGGCCCTTTACCCTAAGTGTGCCCCTTTTAATTTTATTGCTCCAATAAATCATTAAATCATAAACCCTAATTATGTCTTATTGCGACCTTTAAGGATCGATTTTGCATGTCAAAACTGTTAGACAACTCAAATAACCAGAAGGCAATTGAGAGGGGGGGTGAATCAATTGTCACATGATTATAGAACTTTAAGCATTTAAATAAATATTACGGGAACATATAAAATTAATATTGGAATGCATAAACCAAATACAAGACTGACTGATAAAGCATTTAAACATAAACATAAATCACATAACACATGACACCAAGATTTATACATGGAAAACTTGGTAAAGGAAAAAACCATGGTGGGAAGCCTACCCACAGTCAGATAATACTTTTGTAGTAAGTATGATATTACAATATAGGGGCTTGCACATGCAAGAAGGCCAACAACCTAGAGCGCACTGCTCATCACAAAAAGGAGCCTCACTGCTTACATAAACATTAGACTACAATCTAGAAGTAAGAGTGAACTGCAAGTATAGCATCTTCTTTGCCTAATTACAGTTTTAGTTAAGCTCAATACCGGAGGCCTTAAACCTCTCTTACAAACACAATTTGATCACCTATGATCGACCAAACCTTCTACATATGATTACAACATTATTTGCACACAGATCATCCCATGACCTTGATCTATCAACCTATGATCTACAAAGAGATCTTACATCTTATTTATAACAACCCGTGACCTAAACAATTAGGTTGGCCACCAAAAAAACAATACAATAAATTCGTAACATAAACCCATAATCCAATGATCAACCAAGTTGGCTTAGGCTGAAAACAATGTAAACCAATCATTAAATCCCATCGATAACATATTAGGAATATCCTCCAACATGTTACAAAAATTGGTCCATAACCTAGATAACATTGGACCCAAAAGAGGTCGCCATAAACCAAATCCAACACCACCGATGAACTAGAACATGAACAAGATAACCAACAACATCCTGAAAGCCATCTAGAAGCCACACCAACACCACTTATCACATGTTGGTTTTGGCCTGATGGTGATTTTTGTATTGGATGACTTTATGTGTTGTTGTTGATGGCACACACATACACACACACACACACACATATGATCATATTGTTAAGAAAAACTGGTACTACTCCTAAATCTTTATATTGCAAGCCAGTATCATATGTATAGAGTAGTCCAATTGGTATGAAGGTATCTAACCGGTATATGTAGACAACCGGTATATGAAGTGAAGATAATTGATTTTGGTTAATTACATTAACACCAGTTTTAGGATATAATGAAGAGAGGCAAGGAGGCGAATGAAGGACAATTGGTTTGTGAATTGGATGCAATTAACTCTCAACCGGTATTGATGTTCCAACCAGTTTCACTAATTGTGATGATTTATCACTGGTCTTGATGAGTTATCTCTAACCAATATTTTTGACGATGATTTGTGATGTGTTATGGAAGATTGTGTAGATACACTGAACCTAGGAAATTGTGATGAGGTTCTTGAGCTGACATGAAATCTAGTAATTATAAAATGATATTGTGATTAGTTATTTTTATGATGCAAGATATAAGTGATGTTATGAGTAAATAGTGATTAGTTATTTTTATGATGCAAGATATAAGTGATGTTATGAGTAACAGTTAATGCTATTTATTGAAAAAGTTGCAGAGTATGTCAGTGATATAGTATTGAGTGGAAGAAAATGATCTATACAAGCAAGATGTGCTATTTGTAGATCAAACCACATGTTGTTTTCCAATCACTACAATAGTTAAATCCCCTAACCAGGTAAGCTCTAACAAGATTCTTTGTGCAAATCCTCTAACCAGGTGATCCATTAGTTTGGATTTGAAATCCTCTACCGAGGTTACTCCTAGCAGGGTATTACCTTTAACCAAGTATAGCTCCTAACAAGGCTTTGGGATCTTTAATGGGATTCGCTCCCAATAGAGAACTTTGTAGACCTTAACTGGTCAGTTACCTATTTTTGCAGATAGTTAACTTGTGAGTCCCATCTCACTGTGGTTTTTCCCAGTTGGGTTTTCCACATATAAATAGTTGTGTTATGGTGAATGTTTTACTTGTTGTGAATGCTTTTATAACACTTTGGATTGCATGCAAAGTCTTAAGTAAACTAGTTAATTATTTTTATCGATTTGTGTTTAAAGTGTTATTGTTTTTGCTATCACTGATTCACTCCCCCCTCTCAGTACTTTATAAGTCTATCAATTGGTATCAGAGCTTAACTTCCTTAAGGCTTAATCACTTGGAAGGAAACCTTAAATCCATTATGAGGGATATGAGTTATAGAGAGATGGATAGAGTGCTTGATGCAACCAAAGAAGAGCTCAAAACCCTGAGAGGTAGATTCTATTAGACAGTTCAAATAACCAGAAGACAACTGAGAGGGGAGGGTGAATTAGTTGTCATAGATTACCGGAACCATTAGCAATTTAAAATTTAATACCAGAACCCAAAACATTAATACTAGAATAGAAGATAAACCAATTAAGCATAAACAATAATCACAGAATAAATACCATCCACATAACACCAAAATTTGTACGTGGAAAACCTAGTAAAGGAAAAAACCATGGTGGGAAGCCTACCCATAGTCATATAACACTTTTGTAGTAAGTATGTGAATTATAATTGAGGGGCGTGTACTTGCAGGAAGTCCAAAAACCTAGAGCACACTGCTCATCACAAAAGGAGCCTCACTGACTATATATAAATCTAGACTACAATCCAGAGAAGTGTTGAACTGCAAAAGATAACATCTCCAATGACTGAGTACAGTTCCAGTTGAGCTCAATACCAGAGGACTAAATCCTCTTACATAAACCCAATTCAATCTCCAATGATATTATGGTATGATGAAAGAACAAGGATCCGTTAAACTACTGAGAGGGGAGGGTGAATCGGTAGATACAAAAACTGATAAAACTTCACCAATCTCAAAATCAATCTCTCAAAGTAAACTTAGAACTATCAATGAAATAAATTTTTCAAGATTAAAATTATAAAGCTAAACCAGTTGATTGTTACAACAGATAATAGTAATCAATTTGTAACTTGCAAACATCCAAATACTTTTACTGATATAAGTTAAAAATTCATATTGTTGTTGGTTATCATGACTTATCAAAGTGGATTAAGTAGTTAAGCAAATCAACCATAATAAAACATAACCACAAAAACATTCACCACTTGACACAATATTTTTGACATGGAAACCCAAATGGGAAAAACCATGGTGAGATGAGACTCACAAGATAACTATCTGAACTCTTCTAAAGTTCTCTCTATTAGGAGCCAAGCATGTTAAAGCTCTTACAAAAAGTCCTGTTAAGAACTGATCCTATTAGGAACCACCCGGTTAAGGGATTGACTATAATGCCTTGTTAGAAGCAATACCCTATGAGCAGTAACCTTTATAAAGGATTTAGAATCCAAGCTAATGGATCAACTTGTTAGAGGATTTGAATAACACCAAGCTTGTTAGAGCTTACCCAATTAGGGGATTTAACTGTTGTAATTGTTAGAAAACAATAGGAGTTTGTTGATCTGTTTGAATAGCACTTCACTTGCTTGTTCAGATCCTTTTCATACTCCTATCTTCATTTACTCAAACTACAGATAAAACATCTGGTTTGACAACCACACACTCAATTCGACTTTGCCAACACACTCAAACTAAAACAACTCATCGACCTTATAAACAAATCAACTAGGTTGCTAACACAACAAAAACCTAATTCTCCTAGAGAATACAAACAAGTTGGCTCAAGTATAACCATTGGATTACATAACAATCTCTACACATCATTCAAGAAATCCCCGATCACTCCTTGATCACTGCTTCATCGAACCTAGTAACTCATCACGCGCTTTGCATTACATGTAGTATACTTGCTCATTTCCAAGACAAAAAACCCTTACCTCAACGCGCCGAAATCACTTTGAAACTCTCTTCATATAATATGCATATGTGTCATAATCATTATCACTCATCATCAGATCATAAACCAATATAACAATTCACCAGACTTAATCAGTCAGGGTTTATCAAAACAACATGTAGGGTTTACCAGTTCAACTCTCCAATGCTTAGCAATACTAGTTCACTCCACAAACTAACCTACTAGTTACAGTTTCCTTTCACTAGCTCTTCCTACCGGTTACAAAACAACATTACAACAACATCATTACCGGTTAATTGACATTAATGACAATATAATAAATCATTAATGCAATCTTCATGCTAATGCCAATATGATCGACCAACTCCTCTGCCTAAATGATATTACATTATTCACACATTACATTCCTTGACTATGACCTCTAATAATAACCCTTTTATAATCTACAATGAGATCTTACATCTATATATACAAACCCTCGACCATAAACAATCAGGTCGGCTACCAGACAGTAAACCAATTACATAATTACAAACCATGTCAGCCTTAGACCAAACAAATAACATCAACACATAAAACATCCCAAAAATATATCAATAGGTCCTATCCACACTTTATATTAAAGTCGGTTCATAACCTAGATCAACCAGGACCAAGTATAGGTCCACATGCCACAACAATGATCTTCATCCACCAAGTGTCTAACATGATCACCATCAGCATTCTGAAACTCCACCAAAAGCTACACCAACACCACTTATACAATTCATCAAAGATCTCCATCAAAAGTTCTGTCGGTGAAACCCTTGCCAAAACTAGAAACCAAGCTTCTAAGAAAACAGGATAGTGTCCGATCACCAGACTAAAATCAAATGACTAAATATGAGTATGAGTATCATGAACACGTCAATTCCTTCACTAAACTATACCAGAGCCTATCGGATCATGCCGGATCCAAGTTAACTAAAAACCACTCAACCTATCGGGACCAGAAAGGTATTGGTAAAGCATCCAAACAACTAGTGTTGGCATCAATGTCAAAAAATCAATGCAACACATAATCAATTCCACCAGATGGACAAAAATCTCCCCCTTTGACATTGATGACAACACTAGATGTGAAAAAAACATCTAAGTACCAAGAAATGCCAAACAAGTCTCCCCCAATGGAAGACAACCAACAATCTCCTACATATAGCTTTGAATATCAATATCTCTCCCCCTTTCTTTTATTTTCCACTTTCTTTTTCTTTTTCACATCGATATGACCCACTTTGACATCAATGCTAGAAATTTGACAAAAATATCAAAGAAAAAATATAAACTACTAAATCACAAAGCTGACCACTCCCCCTGAGCAGTAGCATCCCACATCAGTGCCAGAATGAATAGTATCTCTGACAATGCATGCTAGACTGATGCCAAACCACATCAATCAAGTCTCTACTGGAGGGGCAAAAACGCCCAATCTGTCTCTCAAGTACTCAAATGATTCCTTGGACAAAGATTTAGTGAAAATATCTACAATCCGCTCTTTAGTGTTCACATAAACCAATCTAACTTCATTTGCTTCCACCTTCTCCTTCAAAAACTTATACTTTATAGATATGTGCTTTGTTTTAGAATGAAATACAGGATTCTTTGATATATCAATAGCAACAGAGTTATCACAGTGAATAACTACTGGTGCATCACAATCCACCTTTATATCCTTCAACATTTTCTTCATCCATAAAACTTGTGTGCAGTTTGTAGCAGTAGCAACATACTTAGCTTCAATAGTAGATAAAGAAGTACGTGATTGTTTCTTGTTGATCCATTAAACCAACTTCTTTCCAAGAAAGAAAGCTCCACCCGAAGTACTTTTTTGGTCATCAACATCTCCAGCCCAATCAACATTTGTATATGCACATAAAGTGAAGTTATCATCCTTAGGGTACCCCAAGCCATATTTTGATGTACCTTGAAAGTATCTAAAAATACTTTTCACCGCCATCTCATGATTTTCTCTAGGATCACTCTAAAATATTGAAACAATACAAACATCATTCATAATGTCAGGCTTAGTCTGAGTCAAATAAAGCAGACCTCTAATCATGGATTTGTATCTTGTAGGATTTACCGGTGTAGAAACATCTTTTCTTGTCAATTTCTCACTTGTAACCATAGGATTACCTACTGGTTTAGAATCTCCCATACCAAATTTCTTCAACAATTCCTTAGAATATTTAGTTTGACAAATGAAAATACCTTTGTTAGTCTGAGTAATCTGCAAACCTAAGAAAAATTTCATCTCACCAATCATAGACATCTCAAATTCTTTCTCCATATTCTTGGAAAATTTCATGCATAACTTATCTTCACCTCCAAAAATAATATCATCAACAAATACTTCAATAATCAATATATCATCATCAGCGATCTTATAATATAAATTACTATCAGCACTGCCCTTAGTAAAACCAAGCTTCAAAAAATATTTATCCAACCTTGCATACCAAGCTCTAGGTGCTTGTTTTAATCCATATAAAGCTTTCCCTAGCCTGCAAACTATATCTGTATCATCCGATAGTGAAAAACCATCAGGTTGTTCAATATAAAATTCCTCATCAAGATCCCCATTCAAAAATGTACATTTAATATCCATCTGATAAACCTTGTAGTTTTTATAAGCAGCATAGGCAAGAAATAATCTTACAACTTCAATCCTAGCTGCAGGTGCAAAAGTCTCTCTATAATCAATTCCTTCTTTCTGAGAATATCCTTTACAAACCAATCTAGGCTTATTCCTTATAACTTGACCATCCTCATTCAATTTATTCCTAAAAACCCATTTAGTTCCAATAGCATTCTTTTTTTAGGTCAGGGAACCAAGGTCCATTTGTTATTTTTCTCAAACTGATCTAATTCTTCTTCCATAGTTTCAACCAATATTCATCTTTACATGCTTGAATTATTGATACTGGTTCAACTTGTGAAATTAAACATACCTCATTAGTTGTCAATCTTCTTCTTGTAATCACTCCATTGCTCTTATCCCCAATGATCTAATCTTTTGAATGATTCAATCTCACATACGTAGGAATCCTCTGACTTTGTAGGGTCTACCCCTGACTTGACTTGTTTGACTAAGAGTTGACCTTTAAATCATGCGTGATAGACACTATTGGGAATAGGCTATTTCAGATGATTTATAGGATGTTGATGCTATCATTAATGATCGTGTGATTTATTAGACACTATATGCTTATTATGTGATTGACTATCGAAAGATTATATTGATCATGTGATTTGATGAGTATAATTGTTGATGGATTTCACATGCCTTATTATAATCGTGAATTATACTAATCATGCACTTGATGATGTTTTTATGTACTAACCACATTCAATGATTATCTATGATGGGTTGATTTTATTGTGTGTTTGATTGTTGTATGTCTATCTTCGGGATAGAGACAATTCCACATCACTCATTGCGAGCGGGATGTGTCGTTGCAATTCTCTAACCCTTGTCTGTTATAATATATATATGCATATGTCGTATCGTTGCTTTGTGGATGCAAGATTTGCAGGTACCAGACATCGACTCCACCTGGCTCCACAGGTCTGAGCGTGTCTTTAAATCCCAATGGTATGTGGTTCAGAGTTGGCACAATTTCCCCTCACATACTCTAGGTCTAAGTTGTTCACTGTGAGTTGCCAGTGTCTTGGCACAAGTCGTCATGATAGTTAGTAAGCTGGGTTTCTTCTATGTTGTGAGTATGTTAGTATTGGCTGATTATTCCTTTTATGTTGAGATTGACAATTTGATTATTGATGCAAGATTAAATAATTAATGATGTTTATTTTAATTATTTTGATTAATAGCGATTTGATTATTTGGTTATCTAATGTTTAATTTAATTTATTAGATTCTTTTCTTTTTGGTTATTTGACTATTTGATATTTAAATGTTTATTTATTTTAATGATGATTTAATATTTATTTAATTTTTATAGTTTAGCTTATGATAGGTTTTATATTTATTTGTGATTTGACCTTTATTAGTATTTATTTATTTATTTATTTAATCACCTATGGTTTAATATTTATTTGGCTTTTAATGTTTATCTAGTTTATTAATTCATTTATGAACCTTTGGTTTATTTAATTTAATTTCTCCATTTAATTTATTTAATTGTGGCTCATATTTTATTTATTAGTTTGACTTTTATATTAAGTGGGTTGTATAAATAATAAAATGATAAAACATTCCCACCAAAATGTAAAAGCATGATTCATATTTACCTTACCTACCCTCTTCTCTTATTGGTTGAATTTAAAAAGGGAGGTAAAATTATATTATATGGTGGGGTTGGTAAAATATATTATACATTGTAATATTTTAATTGGCTGAGATTGAGGCTAGGGTTTTTGGTTAATGTTTGTCTTTTTATTTTCTTTTCCGTGAATTTTTGGTGGGTTGGTTCCTCTCTGAAAAATTTTCTCCAGCAAGTTTTCTTCTTGGTTTTGGTTTTCTTCTCTCTTAGATTTTGGCTAGAGTTTGGGTTGGACTTGGTTTGGCTGGTGGAATCTCTTATTTAGCTTCTTCCATAACACGGGTTGCAGGTTGGAGATGTATTCTACCTTTTTATATTTTATTTTACAGTTTTCCGGTATGCTCCGTGTCTGCAGATTGAATGTGTGAGCTTGGGGAAATAATCTAAAATTTGTATAGTGAGGAAGGAAATATATGAAGGCATAAATTTGTTGTAAGGTTTTAGTCTATAGGAAATATTTGTATTTTCGGGTTTGCTGAAAGCCTTCTGTGTCTTTTTGAGTCTGTGTGTCATGCATGGAGTTTTGATTTAATATTGGCCTTCAAGTGTTTATTATTTATTTAATGTTGAAGTGAATTGTATTTATTGGGTAATATTATTTTACCCATTAAGTAATTTAAAAGGGGGTAATTTGTATTCTTTTAGTTAAAAGTTATTTTCACCCCAGGTCAATGGTTTAATTTAGTTTACCTACCCTTGGATTTGATTGGCTAGAAGTTTATGGTAGGTAGAAAATATATTTTATTTTCTTGAACTTTGGGAAGGTAGGTATGAAATATAATGTTTTTGGAATATTTTGATTGGAGGATGGTTTTACTTGGTTTTTTTTTTTTTTTTTTTTTTTTTTTTAAATAAATAGGCCTTCCTGTGAATTCACGGGGGTTGGCATCTTTGGTGAATGAATTTCTGAGATTAATTTAAAAATTGCTGGTGGTTGGATTTAAATTGGATTAAAGGCTTGGACTAGTTTTTCCTGTAGTTTTTTTCCTGTAGGTTAATTTGCTTGTTGCTTGATTGTGTGGTACTTTCCGGATTAATTTTTGTACCAGAGGCTTTATTTGAGGGCTGTTATATTTTCCAGATTTGGCTTTTATCAGTTTCAATATATTTGGATGGTCTTATGTATATTTGCTCCTCTGCACCATTGTGGACATTATAGACCCTCTTCCATGTGAATAGGCCATGGATGATTGAGGTGAATATATATGCTATTTTGGACCAGCAAGTGAGTAGGCCTTGTTGTGATGTTATCTTCTATTTGATGGCAACATTTGATGGCTTGATATGCCTTTGTTTATTGCTAGCCAAGAGGCTCATTTTGTTATATTGATGTTGTTGTAGCTTTGCATATGTTGTGAGAGTATGTGTGGAAGTTATTAGCTGCATTGAGTATTATTTTAATGTATTTATGTTGGCAGAGCCTCTTGTGATGTGTTGTTGGGCCATGTTAGAAGGAGTGGGCTTCCTTGTGATGATCGAGGTCATGAGAGATAGACTGACATGAGGTTCCTTATAAGGATGCATGAAGTCTAGACCACCAGGGTACATTGGAGTTTTCCATGATTTGTAAACAAGTGATAACATTGATAATGAATTAATTGGGATGGAAAAATTATAACTCACTTAAACAAGATAATGAATAGTTTTGAGCCTTATGACTTATGTCCTAGGGAGGATGTTTTAGGATAAGCATGAGAAGGCCGTGAAGACGGTAAGCTAATCTCCCTTGGTCTCTCATAGGTTGAGATGGCTCCACATGTCTATCAGGCTAGTGCCTTCTGTTATTATGTTATGAGGATGGCATGTGATGACACTCCACTCCTCCATGTGTTCCCCCTTTATGATTTATGATTATGCGTATTGGATGCATTTATGTCCTGATGAGTTTTACGCCTCTAGGAGTTTCTTCTTGTGGCTCTATGTGAGTTTTTGCTTGAGAGTCCTTGTTGGTTAGTCTCTTTGGTTTTGAGTGTCAGCCTAGATGTAGAGTGTGTGTTGGGACCTTGTGTCATCTCCTAGCACGTGGGGTGGTTCCTTTGGTTCCACATGGTCGGGTGGTTGGTGTTTTTAAACCATTGGGATGTTCTTGTTTTTGGATTCTTCTTGCGTGGATGAGGATGCTTCTTTAGATAGTTCATGGATAATAATTGCAACAAGAATGTAAATGATGGTGTGATTTATGTAATGAAATTCTTATGTAATGGTTGTAAAAGAAATCATGCTTACGAGAAATGATTATGTTGTTCTAGTTATAGTGATAGCTTTTGGTTATGGTATGTGATTGTAATGATGAACCTTGAGTGGTATTGTAACTCATTTATATTAAATGAAATGGATGCATGAGATGTGGATAAGTATTGTTGTTCGAAACGAAATGATGTATTTTGTATTCTTGATGAGCCATGTTAAAAGTAAATCGGGTAAATGTTATGATAATGGTATTAGATTTGAAATGATGTCTTTAACTAATGATTTAAGTAGAAGAAATGTTATGTCTTGATAGGATGTATGAGTTTGAGTAATGTTGGAAGATATCTTAGCATATGTTTATGAGTTGTGATTAAAGAATTTGAAATTATAGTATCATACTTCATAGTTGGTGATCTAATGGTAGGATTGAAAATCTTATAATGTTTGGGATGCAGATGAATGTTCCTTATGAAAATATTGTATGGATGTCCTTAGTGAATGAATTGCTAATCTTATTAATGGAAATTACTCGTAAGTGTATGGAAGATGATTAAATGAGTTCTTGTCTTTTAGGAAAGGATTAGAATGTATCATGTGTTATAGTTTAAGAATTATATCTCCATTTGGTGGATGCTATTAGTTGTTATGGAATTAGGATATTGTACCTTAGTTTGTGTTGAGATGAATTCGTGTAGTTACTTGATTTGTAATAAGATGATTGTTGGTTAATTGATATAGTGTAAGAGATTTTATGAGTATTAAACGAGCTATGGGTTAAATGGTTTGTGAGTATTGCCTTATGTACTTTAGGAATCATGATGAAGTAATAAGTATGCTAGAAGCATAGAATCATAAATGATTATGTGGAAGTTAATCGTAAATGGAAATTATGTTAATGCATTGCAAGGGTTAATCCTGATATATGAATGGTGATGTCCATAGTCGAAGGTTGGTTAAAGGTAATAGGAACATTTGGACTTGGTGTATAAAATGAATCTAAGTGAAAAGGGAAATAGATGTGCATTGAAAGATAGAATCTCATGTTAAATGAAAGATTAAGTAGATTGCATATCATGAGTGTTAGGTATTCCTATGATGTATCTATGTGTGTATAATGATTAAGATTATGAGGTATTGAACTAGAAAAAAGTAAATGCTTATTCCTTATGTAGGTAGATTAAGTAATGTTGTTGAGATACCCTAGGGAGTAGTAGAAATGATTTAATGTATTCCGCTTCCATAATTGTTTGAATAGCTTGAGTGATTTACTCTATGTTCATAACACTTAATTGTTGTTGTATGCTCGCTGCATTGCTTATGAGATGTTATGTGTTATATTGTAAAAAAAAATTAAAATAGTATGCTTTTAGCTATATTTCTCTGGGGTATTTTGGCAGGCATTATAGACTTTCTGTTCCTCTTCCCTGCTCTTGAGTTACTATAGAATTCTTTGATACTGCCAGAGTAACTAGTTCAACTCTCTGTTTAGATAAAGGTGCTACCAGTTCAGATATAATCATTTCCACCATCGGTTCCTTCTCATAAACTATGATTTGACTTTTGTTCAGCTCATCTACTTTGACATTAGCACTCTCCACAATTCTCTACAATCTCTTGTTATAACATCTATATTCTTTTCTTTCATTAGAATAACCAAGAAATATGCCTTCATCACATCTAGGATCAAATTTCCCAATAATATCATCTCTCCTGATATAACATTTACTACCAAAAATCATAAAATACTTAACTGTAGGTGTATTGCCAAACCATAATTTTTAAGGTGTCTTATCGGTTTCTCCTTTGATATGTACTATGTTGAATGTATAAACCATTGTACTCACTGCTTCTCTCTAGTAGATATGAGGTAGACTATCTTCCATCATCATTGTTCTAGCAGGAACCAAGATAGTTATATTCTTCCTTTCCACAACTCCATTCTACTGAGGTGTCCGAGGAGCAGAAAATTGTCTTCTTATACCATGCTTGTCACAAAAGTTTTTAACTCACCGGATGTGAATTCTCCACCATGATCTGATCTCAAATATTTAATCTTCAATCCTGTCTCAGTTGCCACTTTAGCCTTAAAGATTTTCAATTTTTCAAATGCTTCAAATTTTTTTCTTTCAAAAAAGTAACCTACATCATTCTAGAATAATCATCAATGATTAGCATGAAATATCTATCACTTTGAAAACTTTTAACTCTAGTAGGGCCACACAAATCAGTATGAATAAGATCAAGAACATCATTTGATTTATCTTGTATACTTCTAAAAGAGGTTCTGGCCTGTTTACCCATTTGACATTCTTTACATACCAGATTATGGGGCTTCATAATCTTAGGTATATCCCTAACTGCCCTAGTTGAACTGATCTTCACAATGTAATCAAAATTCACATGACACAGCCTTTTATGCCATAGCCAACTCTCATCAATCTGTGTAATCAAACATGTCTTCTCACTAGAGTTTAAATTAAATATATTACCTTTTGTTTGTGTATCGGTTGCAATCTACTACCGGTCTACGCTATCTGAATTTCAGTCATTCAAGAGCTAAAGTCAATTGACCAAACCAAGGTAATCCTTGACTCCATCATTGGTAAACTTATTGCTTTGAATTAAATGGTTATGATGGTAGTATTCAGAAATCTAAATTAGTATTTAGAGCTTCAGTTTCTAACCCATCTATGAGGAAAAGTAGAGATGCTAGTCACAATCATGAATCTAGATCCAACAGAGAAATTCATGATGAAGACAGTTTGGTTGAGCTTGAAGCATTGTTGGCCAAGCAATTGCCCAGAGGTACTAGTGAATACAGAGGTAAATTAACCTTGAAATGTTTTGCATGCAACAAGATTGGACACATTGCAACTAACTGTCCTAATGGTGATAATGAGAACAAGTGAAAGAAGTTTAAGAAGTACAAGGGAAAAGGAAAAAGAGATTGTCTTATTACAGTTGATGGTGGTATCACTGATGAAGAATTTGAAGGTGATGCTAATGAAGACATTGTCTTTGTAGCCATTAAAGATGAGATATCTAATCAGAAAGATTTAGTTTCTCGCATGGATAATTCTGATAATTGGATTATTGATAGTGGTTGTTCACATCACATGACTGGTGACTGGAGCAAATTTCTTTCTTTGAAGGAATTTGATGGTGGAGTTGTAGGATTTACTAATGACTCACCCTGCATGGTTAAAGGTAAGGGAACTATTTCTCTTAATGGAAAGAGCATTGCAGATGATGTCTACTGGGTTGAAGGCCTAAAGCACAATATTTTGAGTGTTGCTCAACTCAATGACAGAGGATACCCATTGGAGTTTAAGAACAGTATGTGCAAAATCTATGGGAGCAAAGGTGAACTGATTGCAATTGGCAAGCAGATTAAAGGTAACTTGTTTCACCTAAATCCTAAAGTCAACAACTGTTTAATTTCTAAAATGGATGATTGTTGGCTTTGGCATGGGAGATTTTGTCATTTAAATTTTGATAACATTATTAAAGTGAGTAAGTCCAAGACAGTGAGAGGTTTGCCTTTGTTGGATACACCGGTTAATTCTCTATGTAAGGAATGTCAGTAGGGAAAGATGACATCCTCAACTTTTAAGAGCAAGTCTTTTTCAATGGAACATTTGTTAGATCTGGTTCATACAGACCTCTGTGGACCAATAAGGACTAAAAGTATTCAAGGTGACAGATATTTTATGATCTTCACTAATGATTGCTCAAGGATGATGTGGGTCACATTCTTGAAGGATAAAATATAAGAATTTAGTACATTCAAGGCATTCAGGGCCTTAGCTAAAAAGGAGAGTGGTAAGAAGATAAAGTGTCTAAGGACTGATTAAGGTGGTGAATTTACTTCTAAGGAATTCACTAGATATTGTGAAGAGAATGGTATCAAATGCAAGCTTTTTGCATCAAGGACACCACAACAGAGTGATATTATAGAGAGGAACAATCACTCAGTTTTTGAAGCTGCCAGGATGATGTTGATACAAGGAGGTGGAGCAAAGACTTTCTGGAGATAAGCTGTCAGTACAACTGTCTACACTATGAACCAGATTTTGGTAAAAAGAGGTAAGGATAAGACTCCTTATGAATACTAGTATGGTAGATCACCTAATGGTTGTTATTTCAATATATTTGGCAGCAAATGTTTTATTAAGAGAGGTGACTATGTTAGTAAGTTTGAGGCTAAAAGTGATGAAGGTATATTTCTTGGTTATTCCGTTAAGAGTAAATCCTACAAATGTTACAAGAACCGGGCACAGATAATCATTGAGAGTGTTGATGTTCGAGTGGATGAGTATCCTGAAGTCTCAAGGGAAACCAGTGTGGAGAAAAAGGATGAAGATCCTTGCATTTTTTTTTGGAACCAGAACCTGTGAAACCTGAAACCGATAAAGTAAATGCTGATGTACCAGTTCAATCAAAATAGGTAGACTCAGAAGAAGATGATGATAATTAAGAAGTTGAACCTGAAGATAATGATCATGTTATTCTGAGGTATGTGAGACTCAATCACAATCCTAACCAAATTATTAGAGAAAAGGATCTTGGAGTACTAACCAGAAGAAGAATTAGAGAGAATTCTTGCATGATCTCCACTATTGAGCCTAGAACTGCTAAGGAAGCATTTGGATATGATCATTGGGTCAAAGCTATGGATTAGGAGCTTGATCAAATTGAGAAGAATAATACATGGACCCTAGTACCCATACCGGTGAATAAAAATGTGATAGGTACTAAGTGGGTTTTCAGGAACAAGCTAAATGAAGATGGTATAGTAGTCTGAAACAAAGCTAGATTGGTTTGCAAAGGTTATGCACAAGAAGAAGGAGAATATTATGGTGATACTTTTGCACCAGTTGCTAGACTGGAAGGTGTCATAAATTTATTGGCTTTTGCAGCTCATAAGGGATTCGAAGTATATCAGATGGATGTGAAGTCTGCATTTTTTAATGGGATACTGGAAGAAGTAGTATACATTGAGCAGCCAGATGGTTATGCTTTAACTGATGAAAAAGACATGGTATGTAAGTTGCACAAGGAACTATATGGGTTAAAGAAAGCACCAAGATCATGGTATGAAAGGCTTCATTCACACCTGATGAAGAGGTTTTCAGAGAACCAGTGAAGATAGCAACACATATCTCAAATCTGAAGGATATAATATATTGGTTAGTGAAGTCTTTGTGGATGATATCATATTTGGAGGCAATGATGATGTTGGGACTCATTAAATTTGAGTAATTTGGGAGGCCCATTTCAAAAAAAATTCTATTTCATTTTCAAAAAGGCACCTAATCTCATTCAGGTGGCCTAGTTAGAAAGAGGGTAAAATGGAGCCAGTTGATTTTCAAAGGGTAAGGGTTGGGCAATGTGTCTTATACCTTTCATTTGGCCTATGAAGTGTTTTGCAACTTTTAGAATTTAGTTTGGATCAATTTATCAGGTACCCACTTCAAGGGGTGAGCTGAAAGTGCATCATAGGTGCAAATGCATATTTTATTAAGTAGCCTAGTTTGAGCTCCTATAACTTTTGACCAAGTGATCATCATGATGAAATTCAAACTGCACTGAATTCTATGCATAAAAGTGAATCCACATTCCAAATTTCAAGTCCTTTTGAATCCATTTGCTCAGTTTGGTAAGCCCAATTCGTTTGCAATTTGGCTATTTGCATAAGTCCCTGTTTCAGCAACTAGTAAGAGCCTCACTTTGCACATTTGTAAAAGATTCCCTGGTGAATGTCATGTTAGAATGTTTTCTCCGGGCTATTTCTGGTATAAAAGAAAAGCTATGTTTCAAATTTCAAGCTCCTGCCAATCCATTTGATCAGCTTTCTAAAGGGTTTCTTGAGCCACCTTATTCAGTGTTCCGTATTTTCATTGCTACATCAGTTACAGTTGCTATTTTCATGAGCGCACCATTTGTACGCTATCAGCTTCCCACTCAAACTGAGTATTCTAAGTTTTGATCTATACTTCAAGGTACCTATGCCTTAGATTTGAGTGTCTACAGAGATCGTTTGATATTTTTAAGAAAGGCATCATAAGTTCCTTGCGCATTGACTTTATCAGGTCCACAGTGCTGATAAAGACAGTTGGTCATCTTTGACCATTAATATTTCTTCACTCAAGATTCATCTTTAGAAACCGCTTGGTAGAGTTCATGTTTGTATATCTAAGTAGACGCCTGACAGTTAGCGAAGTCTAGAAATGTGTTTTGACCAGTTTGAAAATTACATCTTTGCAATTAAATGCGAAAATGTGGCGCAAGTGCTTGAAAGTTGCAAAACTCCATTTAATGATCCGAAAATGGTGTCGATCGATTCCAAAGGTATGTTTAAGGTTTGTGAGGCATTTCAAAGGTCATTTGCATGAAAACGAATTTTTTTAGTCGGACCCACTTTGGGGCCTGACCTGGCTCATGCTCATGCATTGATTTTATTGGCGACTTGGTTCAATGGGAGAATTTCAGAATTTTTTTAATGTGGATTGTGATCACGAGACATGTCAATAGAGTTCAAGATGCTAATAGAATTCCATGCAATTTCAAATTGGCGAGTTTAATGCTAAATCCTCCTTCAGCGACAGAGAAGAGACATTAAAAAATGCATCTAGCAAGTGGAGTTTTTGGAAGAGGGTTCTAAAACTTTCAAAATGCAATTGGCAGCCATAATGCCAATTGACTTTACCCAAATCTCCTCCTTGTTGTAGTCGTTGAAAAGGCAATGGAAACTCCAAGAAAATACAGAGTAGCAGCTACAAACCAACATCCTCCCTCCACGTGAAGCCTCTAAGCAAAATGTAATAGGTATTTGGCCAAGCTCCTTCCTTCACGTGCCAGCAAGGAATGGCATAAAATCAAAAATCAAAATTAAAGGCAATCTGCAGGTTAAGAGGCCAAGAGGATCACGTGGCATAAAAGAAACATAAATACTTCCAAATCAAATGCAATTTGGCAGGTAAAGCCAATATTTTCCCATGCCGTGCAACAATGAAGACTCAAAAATTTCTGCAAAGTGCAGATTTGACAGGTGTAATGCCTGTTTCCTCCTCCTTCCCTATTGTGTTCGTGGTGTTGGGGAGACATTTAAAAAAAAAATTAAGCAAATGCAGTTGCAGGTGTAAAGCTTGATTCCACAACCTTGCCAGCATCGTTCCTAGCCGTGGTGTTCTAAAAAGGCATTTTGAATATTTAACGAATGCAATCTACAGAGAAAACCTTCAAAAAATGTATAAACCAAGTGAAGTCATTATCCCACATTGGTTGGGTGGATGGACGTTTTGATATTTAAAACTAATGCCCCAAATAACCATAGTGTCAAAGCCTTGAAGGCTTTTGATGCAAGGTGTCGGCTGGGCGGCCAGTGGACCACACACGCGCATGTGCAAATCCTGAGGAGATGAGGAGCTAGCTGGCAACCAGGTGGACCCCACGTGTGCACAATTCCCGAGGTAGGCAAATTTTGCAGAGAAAGAACGGATTAACAAGTGAGCAAGTTTAGAGATGATCAACGATTGGCATTGTTTCGTGAAGTGAAGATGCACACCAGTTACCCTTCATGAAATGGTGAAAGGTTAAAGAGCATGCAAGTTTGATGGTGATCGACGGTGCGTGCTATTTTGCGAAGCGAAGATGTACGCTAGTTAACCATCATGAAGCAACGAAAGGTGATGTGGCGGGTCCGAGTGGCAATCCAGCTGGCGAGTCCGAGTGAGGTGGCGATGATGTGGCGGTCCACAAGGCGGTGACGTGGCAGACACGTGGCTGACAAATGAGGTGTCATCCCAGGTGGCAAAAAGTGGACCCCATGAGCAAATCGCAAGCTGCCACATGGCAAGACGTAGGGCCAAAAATGGACTGAAAAATTAAAATTAAATGTATAGTTTCAACTATGTGGAAAATTCAAAAAATTTAAATGATGGTTCCACATTCAAGATTAATTCGCTCAGAGGGTATTTTTTACCCAAAATGGCAAGTATTATACATCATCGGAAAGATCTCGGGATGGAGAATCTAGTCATGTAGTTTGTTTCAACAAAAATAAGATATTTTGAGAGTAGTTTCCATGGGAAGAAGAGGAGATATTTTTGCAGTTAGGGAAAAAGGGACACTTGGCATGTTCTGATGCATTTTGGTCTTTTCCCTCTTCTTCTTATTCTCAATTATTCTCAATTGTAAGGGTTCCAGAATTTTGGAGATATGATCCAGATTTTCATGGTTTCCAATTCTGAGTTTAGTTTTTTTCTTCCAAGTTTGTACTGTGTAGTGCTTTTTTTCAATAATGGAGTTTAATTCTTGTTGTAGGTGTTTCTAGTTGCAGGTTCTTATGTATGTAAGGTATGCATAAATTCACACAAGATTGTCTCTAGATGTATATTTCCTTGTTACAAATTAAATCCTCAAGGAGGCTAGAATTTGTCATCTCAAGGAGATTGTTATGATTGTTTGCAGGCACTCTTCAAGGAAGAATTTAAATTCTATAATAAATCATGAATAATGGAATGTATTTTCAAGATTTGATGATTTTGTGAATGAGCTGAGTAATGCATTTTTGTAAGGCATTAATGCAGGGATATTTAATGATGAAGGTGGATTTGTAGTAGAATTTTTCATTTACAGTTTGATGTATGACTCTGTTGCCCTTGGATAAGGCACTGGTCTTGCAATTATGGGGATTCTTAGAGATCTTAAAATATAAAATGAGAATATCTTTCTTTGTTTTATGTTCTATGGAAATGTTCCACCTATCTCATGCTTCAACTTAGTTGAGACGTCAATGTAGATCCAGCCCATCTGCAGTAACCTCCTAGTTGTTAAGCCTTATGAGATCTATCTGCTTTTATTGATGCTATCATATGTGGGTAAATGAGTCTGATTCAATGCATCAAAGGGTGTCGCCCCCTAGGTCTAGCAGAACCTGAAGTACAGGAGGATCAATTAGGGTCTTATGTTATGTTGTCCGAGTCCTGAGGTATTCCATTGTTTGAAACTGGCTATTTCATAGAATCAATTGCAAGTAAACTTGGGTTAACCAGTTTTGGTGAACAACAGATGACATGAGAAATGACTTTGCAAATGAAATGAAAAGTGAGTTTGAAATGTCTCTAGTGGGAGAGAGAAAAAATTTCATAGGTTTGCAAATATAGCAAATGAAGAGTGGTATTTTCATTACACAGTCTAAGTATGTGAAAGAGGTATTAAAGACATTTGGTATGAGTGACTGTAAACCAGTCCAGACACCAATAGTTACATGTTGTAAATTTTCTAAGGAAGATGATGCCACATCTATTGATGAAAAAAAGTATAGGTCAATGATTGGAAAATTGCACTATGTTGTTCATAGTAGACCAGATATAGCTCATGCAGTTGGTCTAGTTGCTAGATTTCAGAAGAATACTAAGGAAACACATTTGATAGCAACCAAGAGGATATTCAAATATTTGAAAGGCACTATTGACTATGGATTATGGTATCCATATGAAGGAAACTTTGACTTGAAGGTGTATACAGATGCAGATTGGGCAAGTAATGTTGATGATAGGAAAAGCACAACCGGTGGAGCATTCTTTCTGGGAGGAAGACTTGTTTCATGGAGTAGCAAGTAGCAGATTTGTATTTCACAGTCTACTGCTGAAGCTGAGTATGTTGCTGCTTATATGAATTGTACCCAGACTATCTAGATGAGGCACATTTTGGAATGTTTCAAGATGAAGTCTACAGAACCTGTAAAGATCTTATGTGACAATATCAGTGCCATAAATATTTCCAAGAACCCTATTTTGCACGCATGAACCAAGCATATTGAATTGAAGTATCATTTCTTGAGGGAAAAAGTACAAAGTAAAGATGTGATCTTGGAGCATGTTTCTACCAAGGAGCAGCTTGTAGATATCTTTACTAAACCTCTGCCTAAGACTACTTTTGAGTATCTTAGAAGTTAGCTAGGGGTTGTACCCCTTCATGAGGTGAATTGAGCATGATGTTGATTACATTAGTCCCAGAGCTACTTGCAAAATTTTACAATAGGATTGGTGTAGAAGTGGAGTTATTCCACAAGGGGAGCATCAAGTTGCAGGTTGTTAATGCTAAACACTGAGTTTGACATTGCATGTTTTACTTTCAATTTGGCATTGTTGTCAAAGGGGGAGAAGAACTATGTGATTTATGTGAATTTTGAAGGTGAAGAATTGTATGATTGTTCTATTTCTAGCTACCTGTTGAAGACAAGGGGAGTACATGGTAAAATGTAAACCAGGATTCCTATTCACAATCACAACAATCAATGGTATTGATATTTGTATTGCCATCAATGCCAAAGGGGGAGATTGTTGGCATTTGTATGAAGATTGCATTAATGATTTTATGTTGTCATTGATGTCAATTAACTGGTAATGATATTGTTATAATGTTGTTTTGTAACTAGTAGGAAGAGCTAGTGAAGAGAACTGTAACCGGTAGGTAAGTTTGTGGAGTGAACCGGTATTGCTAAGTATTGGAGAGTTGAACCAGTAAACCCTGCCTGTTGATTCGATAAATCCTAAACGATTAAGTTTGGTGAATTGGTTATATTGGTTTATGATCAGATGATGAGCGGTAGTGATTATGACACATATGCATATTGTATGAGGAGAGTTTCAAAGTGTTTTTGGCACGTTGAGATAATGGTTTTTTATCTTGGGAATGAGCAAGTATATTGTATGTAATGCAAAGTGCGTGATGATTTATTGAGTTCGATGAAGCAGTGATCAAGAATCAGTTGAGGCTTTGTTGAATGATGTGCAGAGATTCTTATGTAATCCAACGGTCATACCTGAACCGACTTGTGTGTAATCTCTATGAGAGAATTAGGTTTTTGTTGTGTTACCGACCTAATTGATTTGTTTATAAGGTCGATGAGTTGTTTTGTTTAGAGAGTTGGAAAAGTTGTAATTGAGTGTGTGGTTGCTGAACAGGATGATGTATCTACAGTTTGTGTAAAAGAAGATAAGAGCATGAAAAGGATCAGAACAAGCAAGTGTAGTGCTATTCTAACATATCGACAAACTCCTATTGTTTTCTAACAATTACAGTAGTAAAATCCCCTAACTGGGTAAGCTCTAACAAGCTTAGTGTTATTCAAATCCTCTAACCAGGTGGTCCATTAGCTTGGATTTCAAATCCTCTACCGAGGTTACTCCTCACATGGTATTGCTTCTAACAAGGCATTATAGTCAATCCCTTAACCGAGTGGTCCCTAAAAGATCTGTTCTTAACATGAATTTTTGTAAAAGCTTTAATAGACTTGGCTCCCAAAAGGGTGAACTTCAGAAGAGTTCAGATAGTTATCTTGTGAGTCTCATCTCACCGTGGTTTTTTTTATTTAGGTTTCCACATCAAAAATATTGTGTCAAGTGGTGAATGTTTTTGTGGTTATGTTTTCTATGGTTGAACTGCTTAACTACTTAATCCACTTTGATAAGTTATGTTAACAGGCAGAAATCGGAAATGAGGTTTTACTTATGTCAAGTAAAAGTATTTGGATGTTTGTGAGTTTCAAGTTGTTTACTGTTAATTTGTTGTAACATTCAACCGGCTTAACTTGACAGATTATTCTGACAATGATATTGCATTTATAGTTCAGTGGTTTAACTTGTCAGTTTAAAGTTTACTTTGAGAGGTTGTTTTAGATTTAGGTGAAATTTTATATCAGTTTTTCTATCTACATATTCACCCCCCCCTCTCAGTAGTTGACCGGATCCTTATTCTTTCATCATACCATCAGAAGAATCAGGAGTACTAGAAGGAACAACATCATCAAAGGGAATGAATGTATTTGAAGAAGTAGGGGGATTAGGAGAAGAATGAGAAGTAGTTGCACAAGAAGATCAGATTTTAATCGTTCTTGAAATTTGGTATCAGCTAATAAGGTGTATGTCATAAATTGTTATAAATGAACTTGACTTGCCTATGCAACGTTGAGGGGACAACTTGCATGCTATGAATCCAAGGTCTCCCTAATAGAAGGTTATATGTCAAACTACTAGGCATAACATGAATAGGCGTAGGTAAGACACTAGGACTACCTTAACAGACAAGGTTATGACACCTAGACATTGTTTAGCAACATTATCAAAACCTCAAATAGTAAGAGAAGAAGATTCGATGAGAGAACCATCCACATTAATCTTATCCAATAAGTCCACATCACAAACATTAAGGCCAGATCCATTGTCCACAAGGGTTCGTCTAATAGCGCTATCATTGATAATAACCACAATCATAAGAGGATCATATTGATTTTAGATTCTAGGAGAAGGTAACTCATCTTGTGTGAATACAATTTGAGCTTTGGATTTGTTTGTAGGATAGATCAACACGGACATGTTATTAGGTGTCATTGCAGGGGGGACATCTAAGTTTTTCAAAGCATCTTGTAACATCCCATGATAAGAAGGTGAAGTTTGAACCAAATCCCAAATAGAAATCTTAGCAGGTGTAGCTTTAAGTTATTCAATGAGATCATACTCCTTGCTAAGATTTGATAGACAAGGTGCTTGTGGAAGAATAGGTTTAGAAAGAGGAAGTGAAGTTGGGATAACTGGAGGAGGACTATGTTGCCTATTGCTACTTGTGTTGTAAGTATGAGCAACTGTATGATAACTCTCTCCAGTAATTTTCTTAGCATACTCATAAGGGCTCTTAGTAGGATAACCTCATTGCACAGTAATAATAGGTTTCTTAGGAGTGCAAAAAGAATCATTAGCATAACCACCTTCAACCACTAAGATAGGCTTGGGTTAGTGCAGGATCAAGGGGGGACAAAAAGTGGTGATGTGAAAAAAATAGCCTTCCTCACTCGCCTAAAAATGCGAAAATCTGTGTTGACTTTTTGCTTGGCCTGGGTGTTAGTACACCTTGGCCTGGTAATTACCTATGCAAATCGGATATCTGATTTTTATTTGTAATTTTAATTTAAAAAATATATTATATGTTACATATTATATAATATATAATATATTATAATATTATATAATATATATAATGTAATAATATATTATATAATATGTATTATATAATATATTATTATATTATATTATATTATATTATATTATATTATAATAATATATTATATAATGCGTATTATATAATATATTATTATATTATATTATAATATAATAATATATTATATAATACGTATTATATAATACAATATTATATTATATTATATTATATATAATATAATATAATATAATATAATATATAATATATAATATAATATAATATTATATTATATTAACTTATATATTATTATATTATATATGTTATTTAAAAATAATTTAAGTATAAAAATTGGATATTCGATAAAATCAGATATCCGCTATCCGATTTTCTAAGAATTTTATATTTCGACAGTGACAACCCGTGAGTCATTTTTAACTCATGGGCCACACGATTTCATCAAAATTCGATACTTGGTGCACTCGATATTTGGTGTTTTGGCAAAAAATTGCTAAAAAATAGATTGAGAGGTAAGAATTTTATCGTTTTCAATCATTTTCATTCATTTTTTGTATTTTTTGTTAATGTTTATTTGATTTTTCATTGAAAATATGGTTTTTTCATATGAAAACTAGGTTTTTTAAAATCAAATACCTAATTGTTTAAATTTGTTAACTAAATTTAATTGTTTACACTCAATTAGGTTAAAAATGGGGGATAACAATGAAAACCCTGACCAACCACAACTGCAACAACCAAACCCTCATTTGCCAAACCCCCCCTTAATTAAGGATTTGATTGCACAAAATTTGAATGAATTGAGGGGGATTGTAGAAGTATATCGTAGGATCCCTCATCTAAACTCAATGTTTGATCCTCTCACGTCGATCATAAAAAGTATGGAAACCATGACTGAGGAGCACAACGCCGCCCTTTTGTGGCGAGATTCTATGAGAGAAAAATATGCAGATGGCTTGTCTTAAAAGGATATCAAGGATCTCAAGATATCCAAAGCCGAAATCGCCTCATTGTTTGTCAATCCCCATACTGGTCAGCCCGTAGATCCCCAAAAAACAAAACTTTCTATTAAATGGTGCACAAATGATGGGATTGTGAAAAACTTTTGGGATCATTGGTGGATGGTTTTCGACAAACCACCCAACAACAATCTTGATATCCCCTTCTATTTCATAAAAAAATTGTATGTTGAGTTTGTTTTAAACAACATGTGAACTACTTTGACATCCAACCTTTCTGGGGTGTAGGTTTAGGTATGCCCCAAAATAGACTTGGGGCAGTCAGAGTAGTGCAGGGCCCATATGTCCCCCCTCCTCTTGTTGATCCCCCACCTGTAGTGCAGCATCCTGATATCATTTGTGAGGCGGCTTCACAGACCATATCGGTTATTCACTCTTTGAGTAGCCTTTTGGTTTCTAAGGCTACGTTAGTAGCTCAGCCTACTCTTGATGGTAGCGGTGCATCCGATGTCGTTGACATGTCATCCTTAGATTCACACATATGCGTGCCCCATAGTTGTGTCATGTGTGGGCACATATGCTTGGGTCCAGTTGGACAGCCTGTTGATCCTCCTGTGGACAGTGCAGATTATGAGGTGCATGAGATGCATGATGCACCAGATGTTATTACACAGACTGGAGGATACCCTGGGGAGTCCTCACATGCTAGAGGCGAGGAGGCACCGTCATCATACATTGATGATGTAGTGGTAAGATTTGTATTTTCACAGTTCATGTTATATTTTAATTAAATGTTTATAAATTAGATAATATTAAGTACTAATTTTTATTTACATGGTCTATTTAATAGTTGATGACCGAGGATGAGTTGAGATAGATTCAGGAGGGCACCTTGTCGGTCATTTCATTTGGCCTTGATAGTTTGACGGTACATATATTATTGCACCTAGTCATTTGTATTTTAATGTACATACATGCTCATCATTTATATTGGTATTAATTAGATTGTGTAGTAACTTGCATGTATGTCTTATTTTCCTCTTGTAGGGCACAAGCAACATGAGTGCGAGGCAATGTGATTTAGGATCTGGTAGTGCAGTTGGAGACAAGGGAAAGGTAATTGAATGCAAATATGATTGAATGAATAGTTTAAATAACTTATAGTGATTATACATGTCTAGACATAGATTGATAGTTTCATATACTTGTTGTGTATATATACAGAGAATTCTTGGCTTCACATCCTTGATGACTACACCTAGTATACATGAAGAAGAAGAAGAGATGCCTTGAGTAGATGTGTGTTTATTTTATTTTTTGATTAGTAGATATAATTTGTTATTATCAGTGACAATTATATGCTAACTTGTATCAATGTCATGTTTCTGAACATATGTAGGTTGTGTATCAAAATATTCAAAACATACCTCCTCTACCAAAGACATACATCAAGAGTCCTGCAAAGCTGAAGAGAAAACGTGAAGATGAGGTAAACATGAATAGTTCAATTATAGTTCATTGTTATGTTAACTTTTTGAATGTGAATTATATAATATAACTAATATTAATCGTGGTTTGTTTTTCTTGTGCAGGATCTTTCAGAGCCGAGCAGTGCGGTGAAGAGGATCGATTTTGATGACCCATTAGCAGCTTAGGATGTTATAGATAGTTTTGGGATGCTTACATGTCTAGTTGGCATGTATATTTTGTATATGGACATACATTCACATATTTAGACATACATTTTGTTTCATTTGGCGTTTATGCCATATTTGTGTATGGACATACATTTGTAATCATTTGACATTTTTATATATACTGAAGTTGATATTTGATCATATAAATTGTTGTTCATTTGTGCATGGTGTTATCATGGAAATATTTAATCTTCATTCTAATAATTAACAATGGTTAATAATGGCTATTTAATGAACAATACAATTCATTTCATTTCATCGTAAGTGTTGTTTTTATAATGAACAATATAATTCATTTAATGAACAATACAATACAATTCATTTAATCAACAATACAATACAATTTATTCAATGAACAATACAATTCATTTAATGAACAATACTTGATACAATTCATTATTACCCTATGCATGGTCCTATTTTTCCCCCCACCCCGGTCGAACGCTCGGGGTTTTATTAGGGCAGCAATTTTTCGGTTGGCAAAAAAATCGTTAGTCTCACTCAATCGAATGTTGTCGCGTGGCCGATTTCTCGTTTTGCTTGTCGCGATGACGAATCACCGGCTCTGACATGTCCAGTTAGGCATTATTACCCTACGCATGCTCCTATTTTTCCCCCCTACTCGATCCAACGCTCAGGGTCATACCCTACCGACGTCGTCCCTTGAGTGCCCTAAGTGCTCAAAATTGTCAAATGTTGACAGGCCCTAACTCAGAATCTGTGGCACCTGTGAACAATCTGTTTGAACCTACGGGGCCACAAGAGGGGTCCCTACAAAAGCCTATCTCAGTTTTTCAAGTTGCCCTATGATTTTATTAGGGCAGCAATTTTTTCTTTTGGCAAAAAAATTGTTAGTCTCACTCAATCGAATGTTGTCGCATGGCTGATTTCTCATTTTGCTCATCACGATGATGAACCGTTGGCTCAAACATGTCCAGTTAGGCATTATTACCCTACACATGCTCCTATTTTTCCACCCCACTCGATCCAACTCTCGGGGTCATACCCTACCGGCGTCGTCCCTTGAGCGCCCTAAGTGCTCAAAATTGTCAAAATTTGATGGGTCCTAACTCGGAATCCATGGCACCTGTGAATGATCCGTTTGAACCTACAAGGCCATGAGAGGGGTCCCTAAAAAAGCCTATCTCGGTTTTTCAAGTTTCCCTATGGTTTTATTAGGGCAGCAATTTTTCTGTTGGTGAAATAATCGTCAGTCTCACTCAATCGAATGTTGTCGCGTGGCCGATTTCTTGTTCTGCTCATCACGATGATGAACCATCAGCTCTAACATGTCTAGTTAGGCATTATTATCCTACGCATGCTCCTATTCCCCCCCTCCACTCGATCCAACGCTCGGGGTCATACCCTACCGGCATCATCCCTTGAGTGCCCTAAGTGCTCAAAATTTTCAAACTTTGACGGGCCTTAACTCAAAATTTCTAGCACCTGTGAACAATTCATTTGATCCTACAAGGCCATGAGAGGGGTCCCTACAAAATCCTATGTTGATTTTTTAAGTTGCCCTACGGTTTTATTAGGGCAGCAATTTTCCTGTTGGCGAAAAAATTGTCAGTCTCACTCAATCGAATGTTGTCGTGTGGCCGATTTCTCATTCTGCTCGACGCGATGACAAACCATCAGCTCCGACATGTCCAGTTAGGCATTATTACCCTACACATGCTCCTATTTTCCCCCCACTCGCTCCAATGCTCGGGGTCATACCCTACCAGCGTCATCCCTTGAGCGCCCTAAGTGCTCAAAACTGTCAAAATTTGATGGGACCTAACTCGGAATTTGTGGCACCTGCGAACGATCCATTTGAACATACAAGGCCACAAGAGGGGTCCCTACAAAAGCCTATCTCAGTTTTTCAAGTTGCCCTACGGTTTTATTAGGGCAGCAATTTTTCTGTTGGCAAAAAAATTGTCAGTCTCACTCAACCGAATGTTGTCGCGTGGCCGATTTCTCGTTCTGCTCATCACGATGACGAACCGTCAGCTCCGACATGTCCAGTTAGGCATTATTACCCTATGCATGCTCCTATTTTGCCCCCACACTCGATCCAACACTCGGGGTCATACCCTACCGACGTCGTCCCTTGAGTGCCCTAAGTGCTCAAAATTGTCAAACTTTGACGGGCCCTAACTCAGAATCTGTGGCATATGCGAATGATTTGTTTGAACCTACGGGGCCATGAGAGGGGTCCCTACAAAATCCTATCTCAGTTTTTCAAGTTGCCCTATGGTTTTATTAGGGAAGCAATTTTTCTGTTGGCAAAAAAATCGTCAGTCTCACTCAATTGAATGTTGTCACGTGGCCGATTTCTCATTCTGCTTATCACGATAACGAACTGTCAGCTCCAACATGTCTAGTTAGGCATTATTACCCGACACATGCTCCTTTTTTTCCCCCCAACTCGATCCAACGCTCGGGGTCATACCCTACTGGCATTGTCCCTTGAGTGCCCTAAGTGCTCAAAATTGTCAAACATTGACGGATCCTAACTCGAAATCCGTGGCACCTGTGAACAATCTATTTGAACCTATGGGGCCACGAGAGGGGTCCCTACAAAATCCTATCTTGATTTTTCAAGTTGCCCTATGGTTTTATTATGGCAGCAATTTTTCTGTTGGTGAAAAAATCGTCAGTCTCACTCAATCGAATGTTGTCGTGTGGCCGATTTCTCGTTCTGCTCGTCACGATGATGAACCATCGGCTCTGACATGTCTAGTTAGGCATTATTACCCTACACATGCTCCTTTTTTTCCCCCCCACTCGATCCAACACTCGGGGTCATACCCTACCGGCGTCGTCTCTTGAGTGCCCTAAGTGCTCAAAATTGTCAAACTTTGACGGGCCCTAACTCAGAATCTGTGGCACTTGCGAATGATCTGTTTAAACCTACGGGGCCATGAGAGGGGTCCCTACAAAAGCCTATCTCGGTTTTTCAAGTTTCCCTATGGTGTTATTAGGGCAGCAATTTTTCGGTTGGCGAAAAAATTGTCAGTCTCACTCAATCGAATGTTGTCGCATGGCCGATTTCTCGTTCTGCTCATCGCGATGATGAATTGTCTACTCCAACATGTCCAGTTAGGCATTATTACCCTATGCATGATCCTATTTTTCCCCCCCACTTGATCCAACGCTCGGAGTCATACCCTACTAGCGTCGTATACCCTACTCGATCCATGAAGGGATATGCAAACATGATTTTTTTTCATTATCAATACAACTACACCAATGTAGTCATGTACAGAGACATGGACATTATCATCAATATAACTAAACCAATTTGCTCATGGACATTGTATATCATCATAACAATGTTACATCAATTCACATCCATATACAAATACAACATCCCACTTCATCTGCATCAGACATCCTCATGTCCTAAGAGAAAAGCTTATGTACG
Source organism: Cryptomeria japonica (assembly GCF_030272615.1). NCBI lineage: Eukaryota > Viridiplantae > Streptophyta > Pinopsida > Cupressales > Cupressaceae > Cryptomeria > Cryptomeria japonica. Next base: position 538,901,414 of record NC_081405.1, on the reverse strand, counting down.
GCAATGCCTGCATATAAATGAAGACCAAAATAAATAACCTTTTTATGCATAATGAATGTGCTACAAGAAACAAATTATAACACTTAATGCAAATTAGTTTGGCAAATTATAAATAGATCATTTCAAACATTTTTAAGATGCACAAGATTGTATAATTACGAAACTTACCAGTTTCTCTGCAAAGTATACAAGCATAACTTTGAAGAAAGACGCATGTTGATTAAAGCCCTTCTCATTGCATTTCTCTACATGGTTGAAGACGATGGTAGATATGGTCATTTATAAATAGCAATACATTCACTTGACTTAATATTTATGCACAAAATTTTATCTCAGTAATGCACAAAAGAATATGTACCATCACCAAGAGAGGGTCTTGTCAATGACAAATGATCTAGTATGAACCTGTATATCATCAAAAATCATAATGTGATGTACTATTGTATATCATCAATAAAGACCTACATGAGCATAAAGGTTTTGCGATAATTATATCATCAAAAATTGTAAAACTCATCAAATGCATGATAATAAGTAGTGTTGCAAAAATACGTCCCTTTTGATTATATCATGTACCCGCTATGTGCATGTAAAAACTGTGTTGCCAAAAAAAAACGTTCATCAATAGACCTGCATTTTCAAGACATCCTTAATATACATGTAACAAACTTGATCATTAAGGTTTAATGATCATTGTTCGAAATGAAATGCATGATAACAAAAATAAGGCACCACTAAAGACCTACTACTCAAGTGTGCCTTAAGGGTCATCTCTTTGTTTAAGAGTATCCAGTATTGCTTCATGATCAGCAATAGTCACTGTCCATAGCTCTTTTGTCTTCGGTTTTGCTTGATGCTTCAACAACTTGACATTTGTAGCTATAATAAGGTGCGAATACATTATACTGGTTTTGTGTCTCTCATAGTATTCAAATGCAGGTATGCCATTCTTTCTAATCATGTATGTTCGCAACCAAGTTCCCACAACAACAACCAAACCTATAGGATATGTGAACCCGTCATCATTTGTCACTAGTTGTGTTAGCTTTTGTTTTCCTTGTACACATCATGCCAACCAATATTCTTATCTCTCTTCATTCCCTTGCGGTGCAACAACTGCAAAAACATGTCTTGGTTGTACAAGATTTGATAGACGATCATACTCAAGTGAAATTTCCATGTCATCATTTGCCAAGGATATTGTTTGAGATAAAGGAGTTATATAGTGGGGAACCCACGTATCAACCCACTCACTTGACTCGCACTTGACTCGCACTGATCCCAATCACACCAAACATAACTCTGACAAAAACAAGCCAATGCTCGTGTCCAAATGGTCCATGTACATGCATCTGAGTTGAGAAATGAATGCATCTTTGAAGAATCTTTAATTGTTTGACAACCCAATCTATCTCCCATTGTTCCCTCCTCAACCAACCAAAAGAATCTGGTCACTGCTGAATTAAGAGTACCTCCATGTGACAATGTTGAACTACACCAATCAACAATAGAACGTGCATCAGAGAAATTTACACTTGAAATCCTCAATTGCTCCTTAACTAGAGCTCTCTTCAAACATGCACCTGCTTCATCATGCTCTCCCTTCCCATGCCCTGCCTCAAAAAACACCAAATATGAGGTATACGCCTCTCCACATGCATTCTACTCAAACAATAAAACATATGAGCATTCTTGAATTGACCCGTACAATTATCTGACCATATTATATGTTGGTCAATTGCAATATCTTTCTCATGCAAGAACTCAAAAAAAATCTCGAAAGAATGTTGCACATACTCAGAGGATTGTGATCTATCATCACTCATATAAAAATGATACTCCCTGATTATCTTCTTGTCCTCTTTTGTACTATCAGGAGCATGTCTATATGTAATGTGAACAAAAATAGCAATCTGGACGGAATTGTAGTACTGAGACTGTACCTCATTCTGTGGTTGCAATGTATAGTTCTCTGCAAAACCAACCACTGATACAATAATGCCAATCGGGAAAGAGTTCTTACACATCTTGAACTGTTGATCAAACCACTGAGACCTATGGGTGTGCCTTGCATACTTGTAGAAAATATTTTCCTTAAAATCCAAAATAAAATCAGCAATACTCACTTCTCTTGAGACTAATTCGCATCTAGAACCTTCACCTCTACTCTTGAAAGTATATTTCACTGTCTCGTATCTTTTTTTCTCAACATAATTATTTCCAAACTCGTGTTCACT